>NC_042969.1:8431526-8739824 GCF_901001165.1 Salmo trutta
CCATCACTCCTGTGTTCCAATGACACGTTGTGTTAGCTAATCCAAGTTTATAATTTCAAAAGGCTGATTGATCATTAGAAAACCCTTTTGTAATTATGTTAGCACAGCTGAAACTATTGTTCTGATTTAAAAAAAGCAATAAAATGGACCTTCTTTAGACTAGTTGAGTATCTGGAGCATCAGCATTTGTGGTTTCGATTAAAGGTTCAAAATGGCCAGAAACATAGCACTTTCTTCTGAAACTCGCCAGAAACTTAGTCTGAAACTTCAATGCGAGAAATTGCCAAGAAACTGAAGATCTCGTACAATGCTGTGTACTACTCACTTCACAGAACAGTGCAAACTGGCTCTAACCAGAATATAAAGAGTGGGAGGCCCCGGTGCAGAACTGAGCAAGAGGACAAGTACATTAGTGTCTAGTTTGAGAAAAGGATGCCTCAAGTCCTCAACTGGCAGCTTCATTAACCTTTTACGGCTAGGAGTTACGCTAGCGGAATGTTTCGACAACATCAGGTGAAATGGCAGAGCGCAAAATTTCCAAAACATTATTAGAAATATTTAACTTTCATACATTCACAAGTGCAATACACCAAATTAAAGCTTAACTTCTTGTTAATCTGGCCACCGTGTCAGATTTCAAATAGGCTTTACGGCGAAAGCAAACCATGCTATTATCTGAGGACAGCACCCCATCAAACAAACACATGACAATCATAATTCAACCCACCAAGCGTGACACCAAACTCAGAAATAATGATATAATTCCTGCCTTACCTTTGAAGATCTTCTTCTGTTGGCACTCCAATATGTCACAAACATCATAAATGGTCCTTTTTGTTCGATAAATTCGTTGTTATATCTCCAAAATGTCCATTTATTTGACGCGTTTGATTCAGAAAAACACCGGTTCCAACTCGCGCAACATGACTACAAAATATCTAAGTTACCTGTAATCTTGATCCAGACATTTCAAACAACTTTCCTAATACAACTTCGTGTATTTTTTTTACGTAAATAATAGATAAAATTTAAGACGGGATAAACTGTTCAATACCGGACGAAAACAAAGTGGAGCGAGCTTTCAGATCACGCGCCCCAACCACAACAGTACACTAGACTCGACCCTCGTTCTGAACAGCCATACTTCTTCATTACTCAAAAGAAAAACATCAGCCAATTTCTAAAGACTGACATCCAGTGGAAGCGATAGGAACTGCAAGCAAGTGCCTTAGAAATCTAGATCCGCATAGAAATGCCATTTTAAAACACTCACCTCAACAAACAAAAAAATCCTGGATGGTTTGTCCTCGGGGTTTCGCCTGCCAAATAAGTTCTGTTATACTCAGACATAATTCTAACAGTTTTAGAAACTTTAGAGTGTTTTCTATCCAAATCTACCAATTATATGCAAATTAAAGCTTCTGGGCCTGAGTAGCAGGCAGTTTATTTTGGCCACGCTTCTCATCCAAAATTCCGAATGCTGCCCCCTATCCTAAAAAAGCAAAATATTACCCGCAAAACACAAGTCTCAATGTCAACAGTGAAGAGGCGACTCCGGGATGCTGGCCTTCTAGGCGGAGTTGCAAAGAAAAAGCCATATCTCAGTCTGGCTAATAAAAAGATTAAGATGGGGGGAAAAAGAACACAGACATTGGACAGTGGAACTCTGCCTAGAAGCCCAGCATCCCGGAGTTGCCTATTCACTGTTGATCACTAGAAAACATCAATCAGCCTTTTAAAATGATAAACATGGATTAGCTAAGACAATGTGCCATTGGAACACAGGAGTGATGGTTGCTGATAATGTGCCTCTGTACGCCTATTTTTATTTATTCCATAAAAAAACTGCAGTTTCCTGCTACAATAGTCATTTACAACATTAACAATGTCTACACTGTATTTCTGATCAATTTGATGTTTTTTTTGTCCATTAAAATGTAGCTTTTCTTTCAAAAACAAGGACATTTCTAAGTGACCCCAAACTTTTGAACGGTAGTGAACAGTTGTGCCCAAAAGTTTTGAATAACACAAATATACATTTTCACAATGTCTGCTGCCTCAGTTTGTATGATGGCAATTTGCATATACTCCAGAATGTTATGAAGAGTGATCAGATGAATTGCGATTAATTGCAAAGTCCCTCTTTGCAATGCAAATGAACTGAATCCCCCAAAAACATTTCCACTGCATTTCAGCCCTACCACAAAAGGACCAGCTGACATCATGTCAGTGATTCTCTCGTTAACACAGGTGTGAGTGTTGACGAGGACAAGGCTGGAGATCACTCGGTCATGCTGATTGAGTTTGAATTACAGACTGGAAGCTTCAAAAGGAGGGTGGTGCTTGGAATCATTGTTCTTCCTCTGTCAACCATGGTTACCTGCAAGGAAACACGTGCCGTCATCATTGCTTTGCACAAAAAGGGCTTCACGGGCAAGGATATTGCTGCCAGTAAGATTGTACCTGAATCCACCATTTATCGGATCATCAAGAACTTCAAGGAGAGCGGTTCAATTGTTGTGAAGAAGGCTTCAGGGCACCAAAAAAGTCCAGCAAGCGCCAGGACTGTCTCCTAAAGTTGATTCAGCTAAGGGATCGGGGCACCACCAGTACAGAGCTTGCTCAGGAATGGCAGCAGGCAGGTGTGAGTGCATCTGCACGCACAGTGAGGCGAAGACTTTTGGAGGATAGCCTGGTGTCAAGAAGGGCAGCAAAGAAGCCACTTCTCTCAAGGAAAAACATCAGGGACAGACTGATATTCTGCAAAAGGTACAGGGATTGGACTGCTGAAGACTGGGGTAAAGTCATTTTCTCTGATATATCCCCTTTCCGATTGTTTGGGGCATCCGGAAAAAAGCTTGTCCGGAGAAGACAAGGTGAGCGCTACCATCAGTGCTGTGTCATGCCAACAGTAAAGCATCCTGAGACCATTCATGTGTGGGGTTGCTGCCTGCTAGCTAGCTGCACAGAAATGGGACACATTTTCAATTCACTGGTAGTTAGCTACGTTTTTAATCAATTTATATGGTTGTAGCAACTGAATTGTCGTTTTTACTTGAAAGAATAAAACCATCAATCACAAAAAAAATCACCATTGGCACAATACAGCCAATGACGCACAGCGGTGCCTCTCGCTCGGCTCGTTGCCTCAGCGATCAGCGTCAAGCACTCCCACACAACTAGCAAGCTAGCACTCGTCATGGAAATGGGGGTGTCAGAATGTGAATTAGACCAATCCCTGACAACCCATACATCAAAACTTAGCTACGAAGCTCTACTTTGTAACCTGCTAGTTTTTTTTTGTGTGTGTCTCTGAAACATTTTAATGACAGAGCCGAAATGTTTTGCCTGATATTTCAGTCCAAGGATGTCTGATGACCGTAAAACACACTCAGGACTTTCCCATACTTCATGGTAATACAATGTTACATCGATCATACTCTGGTAGATAGAGGAATACCTTCCGCTAAGAGGAAATTTGAGCACACCGATTTTTGCGGGTTTCACTAAAAGAATTTAACATTGTTAGTACGGCACTTGCTTTAAATTTGGGCTCATATCGCGTAAATATAATGTACAGTATTGCAATTTTGCAACTGCCACATTGTTTTCAATGATTTATGTTTTTTGACATTTAGTGAGAACTGATTTGTTTACTAAAGTGTTGTTTTTTTTAAGACTTCTCGCATAGCGTCAATTGTTGCGTTACCTAAGGCTCTACTATTGTGCTTAATGGTACACAGATTAACACAAAGGATCACTATTAAATAACTTTAAAGTGTTACTAACTAGACCAGGATTTCTCAAACTCAAATAATCAACTAATCATCAAGCTTTGATCATTTTTATCCGCTGTGTAGTGTTGGGGCAAAAAAACAAAAATGTTCACCCCTTGGGGTCCCGAAGACTGAGTTTGGGAAACGCTGGTCTATAACTTGGGTCAGTTCATTCTCTACTTTCAACAACTTAAGCTTGAGAAAATGTATTCATAAATTAACCTTACAATTTAGTATACGCGATTTAGCGTTTTGAGAGAAAAGATTAGCATAATACGCTCTTCATTTTGAAAAATAATTGTTCAGCTGAAGTACCTGAGGATAATGTTAGCTAAGCTGGACATAGTTTTCCCTGTCATGTTTTTTTTTATGTACAATGGTGACTCCAGTGAATTAAATCATTATAAATAATGAGTAATGCATGATGCAGCCACTGGAATATGTTGCCGGCTAAGATGATTCTCCCCATTTGATGATTTGATCAGATTGTTGTTAAACATTGACATAATACCGCCAAGATATTCAGGACTTGATTAGGGAACAGTTTAATCATTGATACTGGACTTGTCAACCTGTCTCTCCGGACAGCCTTCAAACTGACTAGCCGTCTAGATTGTGTGTGCAAGAGTCTCTGACTGTGTACGTCTGTGTGTGTGTGTGTGTGTGTGCACGTGCCAGGGGCGTAGGAGCGACTGACATTGGGGTCGACACATTTTGCCTACGGGGGACCGGGAGTATGCGTCTGGATTTTTGTTGTTGAAAAACAGGTTTTATATGCTCATTTCTGGTGACTTCTAAGAAAAGGATGCATACAAATCTTAATTTCCAAATTGGCTAATTTACAATGTTTAGGGGGACCTTGTAGAGGGGCATTAATCTAGTACTGTCCAATCAGTCTTAAGGCCATTGCCATTCATACTGTACTGAATACCAGTGTGACTGTTAAAGTGGATAAATTCGATTAATAAGCATTTTGTACTCTCAGTTATTGTATGATTTTAATTTCGTAGTGTTTCTCACTTCTCCTTTTTCAGGTTGTTACTACTGCTGCTCTACATACTCTATGGTTTGAAACTTAACGTACAGTTATTATACTGTAATAACCAGCAACATACACAGTTGAACTGTTAATAATACATTTTAAAAAAGTAGGCATGAAAGTTAGATTAATTTCAGTTTTATCTCCACTACACAACTATCAAAAACAAAATATAATCATAGCTGCTACTCTCCTGCATGAAGTTCTAGGCACTTCTCGCTATCTTACCTGTTGGTTTGTGGCCGCTCTCTCTCTCTCTGCCTGTCTCTGTTCATGGCTGTCACTCTCCTACCATGATCCGATAGCACCAAACAAAGTCTTTATACATGGAACACACATGGACATTCCTGCAGTGATCATGCTAATCGCAGACTCCGTCAAAACTTGAGACATTTGTGGCATTGTGGGACAAAACTGCACATTTTAGAGTGGCCTTTTGTTGTCCCCAGTACAATGTGCACCTGTGTAATGATCATGCTGTTTAATCAGCTTCTTGATATGCCACACTTGTCAGGTGGATGGATTATCTTGGCATAGGAAAAATGCCCACTAACAGGGATGTAAATACGTTTTTTGTGTATATGGAACATTTCTGGGATCTTTTTCAGCTCATGAAACATCAAACTCAAACTTTACATCTTGTGTTTGTTTGTTCAGTATTCAGTGCATACGGGAAGTATTCAGGCCCTCTTCAACTTTTCCACCTTTTGTTACATTACAGCCTTATTCTAAAATTGATTAAATTGTTTTTTTCCCCCTCATTCATCAATCTACACACAATACCCCATAATGACAAAGCAAAAACTGGTTTCGATTTTTTAGCCAAAAAAGAGAGAAAAATAACTCAATTTTACATAAGTATTCAGACCCTTTACTCAGTACTTTGTTGAAGCACCTTTTGGCAGAGATATTACAGCCTTGAGACTTCTTGGGTAGGAATGCTACAAGCTTGGCACACCTGCATTTGGGGAGTTTCTCTCATTCTTCTCTGCAGATCCTCTCAAGCTCTGCCAGGTTGGAAGTTGAGCGTTGCTGCACATCTATTTTCCAGAGATGTTCAATCGGGTTCAAGTCTGGGCTCTGGCTAGGCAAATCAATGACATTCAGAGACTTGTCCCGAAGCCACTCCTGCGTTGTCTTGGCTGTTTGCTTAGGGTCGTTGTTTTGTTGGAAGGTGAACCTTCGCCCCAGTCTGATGTCCTGAGTGCTCTGGAGCAGGTTTTTCATCAATGATCTCTCTCTGTACTTTGCTCCAGTCATCTTTCCCTCAATCCTGACTAGTCTCCCAGTCCCTGCCACTGATAAACATCCCCACGGCATGGTGCTGCTACCACCATGCTTCACCGAAAGGATGGTATTGGCTAGGTGATGAGCGGTGCCAGGTTTCCTCCAGACGTGATGCTTGGCATTCAGGCCGAAGAGTTCAATCTTGGTTTCATCAGACCAGAGAATCTTATGTATCATGGTCTGAGAATCCTTTAGGTGCTTTTTGGCAAACTCCAAGTGGGCTGTCATGTGCCTTTTACTGAGGAGTGGCTTCCGTAATGGCCACTCTACCATAATGGCCTGATTTGGTGGAGAGCTGCAGAGATGGTTGTCCTTCTGGAAGGTTCTCCCATCTCCACAGAGTAACTCTGGAGCTCTGTCAGAGTGACCATTGGATTCTTGGTCACCTCCCTGACCAAGGCCCTTCTCCTATGATTGCTCAGTTTGGCCGGGCGTAGGAAGAGTCTTGGTGGTTCCAAACTTCTTCCATTTAAGAATGATGGAGGCCACTGTGTTCTTGGGAACTTTAAATGCTGCAGACATTTTTTGGTACCCTTCACCAGATCTGTGCCAACACATTCCTGTCTCCGAGCTATACAGACAATTCCTTCGACCTCCTGGCCTGGTTTTTGCTTTGACATGCACTGCCAACTGTGGGACCTTTTTTATATAGACAGGTGTGTGCCTTTCCAAATCATGTCCAATCAATTAAATTTACCACAGGTGGACTCCAATCAAGTTGTAGAAACATCTCAAGCATGATCAATGGAAACAAGATGCACCTGAACTCAATTTTGAGTCTCATTGTGAAGGGTCTGAATGCTTATGTAAATAAGGTATCTGTTTTGTATTTTTAATACATTTGCAAAATTTAATTTTTTATTTGTTTATTTTGTCATTATGGGGTATAGTGTGTTGATTGATGAGGATATATTGGCACGGTTTGCCAGCCCTCGACGAACAACACCCATGCCATTATATCCTCAACACCAGCTTCCAGGGCAGTATTACTTAAATATACACAGAGTATACAAAAAGTATGAGTATAAGAAAACCTGCTCTTTCCATAACATAGAATGAACAGGTGAACCCAGGTGAAAGGTATGATCCCATATTGATGTCTCTTGTTAAATTCACTTCAATCAGTGTAGATGAAGTGGAGGATGATTTTTAAGCCTTCAGACAATTGAGACATGCATTGTATATGTGCCATTCAGAGAGTGAATGGGCAAGACAAAATATTTAAGTACCTTTGAACGGGGTATGGCAGTAGGTGCCAGGCGCAACGGTTGGTGTCAAGAACTACAACGTTGCTGGGTTTTTCACGCTCAACAGTTTCCCGTGTGTATCAAGAATGGTCCACCACCCAAAGGACATCCAGCCACAACTGTGGGAAGCATTCGAGTCAACATGGGCCAGCATAGCTGTGGAACGCTTTTGACACCTTGTAGAGTCCATGCCCCTACGAATTGAGGCTGTTCTGGTGGCATTGCGGGCAGGTGCTAAAAGCCTTACTTGCACTCCTTTGAAAAAAATGTACTCTAATGTACTCTTAATTTTTAGATATTTTTTTTACTACTGGCACATCCATTGCTAACTTGCCGACCCTATGATGAAGACTAAGACAGTGATTGTGCAAGTCATTCTGTAGCTAGCAAGTATGCTTGGCTTCAAAACATTGACTATCAGTTTTTCACACAGCCAGCTAGTTCGATAAAACCTGACACCGCTAAAAATGACTACTGTAAAGCTAACTAGCTTCTAGCCAGGAGAAAGCTTATAGTTGCTCACATTCATTGTAACGTATACATTCATACTTACTACTTAAAATTACTTTGTTGTTGCCAACTAGAAGTTGACAGGGGAACAGGACTCCTGCGGGATTCTGTCAGGAATGGGAGGGAAGTTCTAGAATCAAGTTCGGGACAGGATCAACAGACCACAGGACCAGGCAGTATAGGATTAGTAAAACTGAGTTTTTGAGATGGAAATATGTTGTGGAGCATTTAATAAAAACGACTGTAAGCTAGGCCTAATGTAGTTTACTTAATAAAAAGCTATTAAAAAAGTCATTTTTCCCCGCCTTCCATCTCCTCAATCTTGCGCCTCACTCCAGTTGTAGCCAGTTACTTGGCTACCTCAGGTTGTCAACCTATGTCGGTAGGCTAACTGATGAAGCCTTCAATAAAGGAATTGCAACAACTTTACCATTAAGCCCAATTGTTAGCGTATTTAACTAAACCGGTGCCATCTGAGGTGAAGAGTGAAATAAAAATAGATTGACCTCTGCAGTACTGCTGCTCAAGTATTTATTTTTTATGTTCATGTTGTAAATTGTATGTGCGCAGTGCTCAGCAGTAGGGTAGTTTTATGCTGGTGCTGTGCTGAGCAGACCATTCTGCCGGGGTCTCTGTCCTCATCCTCCAGCCTTAATCGATCTACATTTAACTAATTTATAATACGCTTTTATCCAGAGCAATTTAGGACTACGGTCAGTGCCTTTTAACTAAAATAGGTAAGACAACCACATATCACAGACGCATTACTGAAATGATTTTCAATACAAACACATTAGCCTACATATTTCTGACCGCAAAAATGAGCACGGGACAGGAAAGTTCTGGGGATCTAGAACTATTGCGGGATCAGGACAGTACAGGGGAAAAAATGACTGCACAAGACGGGACAGGAATTTTCACACAACCTCTATTGCCTACTTTACCTGGTGTGGTGCTGCACAGTGCTTTTTCTCACAATCACACACTGCTTGTAACAACTGAGAGTGAGAACAATGCAGTCATGTGGGCGGGGGACGTGATGGAGCGCTTTTCAAAACAAAAGTCCCTCAACGAATCTGGTGACTCGTTTTTCAAAATAAGTCTTGCAGATTTTTTTTGGGGGGGGGGGGGCATTTTACCTACTTCTAACATTGGGGGGACATTTCCCCTCTGTCCCCCAGGCTCATACACTCTTGGTGTGTTTTTTTTCCCTGAAAAATGCTGAGCCTTCAAGCCGAACCAAAACTTCAGACGTGTTAAAAGACATGGTTACTTATTCATCAGTGAAGTGGCCTGTGTCGCCCGTTTCACAACAATTGAGGAACGTTAGTACGGCAATAGAAGACTGGGAAGCGGATGTTTTATTAACGTGAGCCTCCTAACCTACCCCAAACCCCTACCGGCTGCTCCCCGGGGCGCCAATAAATAAAGCATTTTATTTAAATATTTCATAAAAAGATTTTGTATGGGATAAAAAAACCCTTGAGGTAAAATATCATTTTTTCAACAGGGACACAATGGTAGAACAATGACTCATACAGAAGATCATACCAAGGAACCAATAAACCACTCAATGCATACAGAAGTTAATTGCCCACAAACGGAAATTCAATTTTTTTTCACCAGAAAAACGATGATGTTGCACAACGATTTTAAGTCAAGTATTCGTTTTAGTCAAAGTAGGATATATTTAGGGTTGAAGTGGGAAATCCAAAATGGTAACTTCTGATATTTTCTGTGCCAGTGCTGTGTGTTTCCCAAATGCTATGATGTGCTAATACTTTTTGGTCTGTTTTCGGTCTCTTTTCAGGACTGGGTTCTATTTGAATGTTAACACCTACCAGCATGGCATTGTTTATTAATCAGAAACATCTGGAGTTCTTCCTCTTCAGGAGTCGCGACTGAGCTGAGCGATCGCCTACGCTTGGCCGTCTGAGCCAAATTCAAATTGTGGTTGTAAACTTGTGTTTTTGCACCTCCACTTTTTTTAACAGAAAATTATCCAAATCCTTTGGAACCCCGTACCCTTCGTCGCCCTAAGATGTTTTTGACCACGCTCCACTGCTTTGATTGGTGCAGCTAGAAATCACAGGTCTTGTTTATCTATTTTGTGCTGTTACATTTGTGTTGGTGTTTCGTTTAGTGTCCGATGCGCTTGGGGTGTTTATATATCATTTGCGGCATTTATCATGAACAAGGTCATTGTAACCATTTCACTTCCCCTAGCTGTGAGAACCATAGCATGAGCACGGGCTGACTTGGCGTTGCTGTAGTGCAGCCGAATAGTCAGCCAGCAGCCTACCAAACGTTGCATCATGTCCATTACACTGTAGAAAAACACGTCTCTAGTCCAAACCATTCAATAGTTCGGCTATCCATATTACCGGAGCTTCATCTTATTCTTTCTATTTCTATGGCAGATTCCGCAATTTATTTAAAATGCCAAAACTTTGGAGGTAACAATAGGTGGCAAAGTCAAAGATATGCTGACTTGTTTTCCCTAACTTATGAGAAATCCAGCTCCAGAACCAGACATACCCAGCTGGCTAATCTTTTGAATACGTTTTTAGCTACAACAGATACCATTATCAAGCTAGATAAGGTTAGGATGCTAGCTAGCTACACTCACAGCTGTCAATAACTTGTTATTTCTCCACTCTACGTGGAAATCACCACAATGTTTCCACCCCCAAATTGTGAATATGTATTAGCAGCCTGCGTCATTCTTCGGAGATGGAACCTAAATGAGAATGTCTGCTATATGACTGGAATTATGTTGATATAGAGGCCTGCCCTCTGGTGGGGCCCTTTTTAAGAAAAACCATAGCAACCATGGCAAAACAGAAAGATGTTTTGTCGACACCTTGCAGACCGTATCACCTCTTGCAAGGGCACACAAGTTACCATGGAACTTCCACCATCATGGACTAAGCGGTGTTATGGGATTTTGTGCCTGTGGGCAGCTGGAATAGATTACCATGTGACCTTACGTCAATGACTAATTTCATGGCTTCCTTTTTAAACTCGCACTGTGCAGAGTAAGCCTTGTCTGACTGTCATGCTCTTGTGAGCTAACATTGTGTTTCGCTACATGGATTCACAATGAGGTGAAGTGAAACGAAATCAGAGTGTCGCGGTCAGGATAGTGGATCAAGCTAGAGTAGGCCTTGGGTCAATTTTGCATTTCCCCCTGTAATGGTTAAGGTTAGGATTCGGGAGGGGGAAGCAGATCCTAAATTCACCCCAGAGCTGCAATTTATAAGCAGGAAAAAGATAGCAGTTGATGCAAGGTTGACTGCAGCAGATGGGTACGTTTTGCTGATAGAAAAAGCAACAAGGTGAGAAATGACTGCTGCAACCTGATTGATGGTGCGTGTTGTCTATCTCCTAGCTGCCTTTTACACCAGCCAGTCTTTGATGAGCAACACTTGCAGCATCTGTACCACATTCGCAGTGAAGAGTAATATCTTGAGTCTGGGAACATCCGACTCACTCGGATGACACATCCGGTGCTTGGGAGACATATGACTTCCTTGAAGGGTGTCATGAGGTAATTTGGTGGTGCGAGATCTAGCTAAAGGAGTAAAGAATCGAGTCACGCTCTCTTGCCCCATAGCGTTAATGATTTGATAATTGCTGCAACGTTGATATAACATTTTCGTCAGGGTTTCCCAGACGACATTGGAACATGGTTTAAAATTGTTTCTTTATCGTCATAAGTGGGTAGGGGGGCCTGGCTCCCAAGGCAGAAACCTACTTGTCCCTCCTAATTTAGCCACAATGTCGCACATCATCGGGTCTGCTGTGTTTGTCTCTCATTATGCGAGCTGGAACGTGGCCAAAGGCCATATTATGCAACACACGCACGCTTGATATCCATATGAATAAAAACATCTATGCGTGTGCGTGCACTCCACCACACACATAAAAAGCACATGGAAGGACAAACTCTGTGTGAACAATTTCAGGACATGCGTTTGTCTGCAAAACTTGTGATCAGGAACTTTCGTGTCTGTGAAGCAGTATGCTAATTTGCAATGCGTATTGATGAAGTGAGCCTATTTCTGTGTGAGGGAATCTCTCTCTCTACTATATTGGGTTATGATAGTGTGACTGTGTGGGTCATTGAGTCATAGTCCTGTAAGTGCAGGTTTCTCATCGAAGCACGAGGTGTTCAGTGTGTGGTCCATAACACTGCCAGGTGTGTGTGTGTGTGTGTGTGTGTGTGTGTGTGTGTGTGTCACACTACAGCTTGCTGCCAGAGATGTCAGGAGGAAAGCATGTGACTACATGGGATAGCATGTGATGCTTCTGTCTCCTCACTCTCTCTCGCTCTCTATCACTCTTCTTCAGACCTAAAGGTCTAGTAGGTGGATAGCTTGTTGCTGAACCCCAGGAAGAGCAGCAGCTAATGGGGATCCTTAATAAATACAAATATAAACAGTCCTGTGTAGGACACAGTAGCCTGTCTCCTGGGTGTCTTTCTGGAAAATGTGTGTTCCTCCCTGTCACTGACACGCAATGGCATCCCCTCCCTCATCTCCAAGCACCAACTACAGCACTGTTGGCATTAATGAAGGATAATTAAAATGACAGAACAAATACAGAAGAAAATTCAGAAAGTATTCATACCCCTTGGTTTATTCCACGTTTTTTTGTTACAGCCTGAATTCAAAATTTGATTAAATGGATTTACCCCATAATGACAGTGGAAATAGGTTTTTAGACATTTTAGCAAAATTGATTGAAAATGAAAAACTTTCTCTCATTCTTCCTTGTGGATTTTCTCAAGCTCTTAAATTAGATTGCAGTCCCCAATCTTCAAGTCTTTCCACAGATTTTCAATGGGATTCAAGTCTGGGTTTTGGCTGGGCCACTCAAGGACTTTCACATTCTTGTTATGAAGCCATTCCAGCATTGCTTTGGCTGTGCTTGGGGTCATTGTCTTGTTGGAACGTACATCTTTGCCCCAGTCTGTTGTTTGCACTATGAAGCCGGTTCTCATCAAGAATTTGCCTGTATTTGGCACCATTCATTGTTCCCTCTACCATATCCAGTCTCCCAGTCCCTGCCACTGAAAAGCATCCCAATAACATGATGCTGCCAGCACTATGCTTCATGGTAGGGATGGTGTTAGACGGGTGATGAGCTGTGCCTGGTTTTCTCCAGACATAGCGCTTTTCATTCAGACCACAGAATCTTTTGCTTTATGCTCTGTCATCCACAAATCCATTTTTGCAAATTCCAGGCGTACTGTCATGTGCCTTTTTCTCAGAAGTGGCTTCCACTTGGCCACTCTCCCAATAAGCCCAGATTGGTGAAGTGCTGTAGAGACTGTTGTCCTTCTGGCAGCTTCTCCCATCTCAGCAAAGGAACTCTAGTTTTGTCAGTGGTCATTGGGTTCTTGGTCACCTCCCTGACCGAGGTCCTCCTTGCCGGTTTCTCAGTTTGGATGGACAGTTCAAGGCAGAGTCTGGGTAATTCCCTATTTTTTTCAATTTCCCAATGATGGAGAGCACTGTGCTCTTGGAAACTTTCATCATTCTAGAAGTTGTTTCATACCCTTCCCCAGATATGTTTCATCACAATTCTGTCTCAGAGATCTCCAGACAGTTCCTTGGACTACATGGTTTCATTTCTGCTCTGACATGCATGGTCAACTGTGGGACCTTTATATAGAAAGTTGTTTCTTTCTGACTCATGTCCAAACAATTGAATTGGCCACAGGTGGAGTCCTATCAAGTTATAGTGACATCTCAAGGATGATCAAAGGACATGTGATACACCTGAGCTCAATTTGGAGTGTCATAGGAAAGGGATGTGAATACTTAAGTAAATTGGATATTTCTGTATTTAATTTTCAATACATTTGCAAACATTTCTAAACATTTTTTCACTTTGCCATTATGGGGTATTCTGTGTACATTAGGTGAGATCTGGAGCTCTGTCAGAGTGACCATCGGATTCTTGTTTTGTAAAGTGGTTGTTCTACTGGATATTATAGGTGAATGCACCAATTTGTAAGTCGCTCTGGATAAGAGCGTCTGCTAAATGACTTAAATGTAAATGTAAATTGGTCACCTCCCTGACCAAGGTTTGGTCGGCCAGCTCTAGGAAGAGTCTTGGTGGTTCCAAACTTCTTCCATTTTAAGAATGATGGAGGCCACTGTGTTCTTGGGAACATTCAATGCTGCATAAATGTTATGGTACCCTTCCCCAGATTTGTGCCTCGACACTATCTTGTCTCGGATCTCTACGAACAATTCCTTCGACCTCAAGGCTTGGTTTTTGCTCTGACATGCACTGTCAACTGTGAGACCTTATATAGACAGGTGTGAGCCTTTCCAAGGATCTGAATACTTATATAAATAAGGTATTTCTGTGTTTTTATTTTTACATTTTCACCCAAATAATCAAATCCTGTTTTCCCTTAGTCATTATGGGGTATTGTGTGTAGATTGATGAGGAGTTGTTTTTATTTAATCCATTTTAGAATAAGTCTGTAGCGTAACAAAATGTCCTCTCTCACACATCGATGTTATTCAGCCTGGCATTAGCTCGCTGACCCCTAATCAATATGATCAGATTGACTCCTCCCACTGTCACGCTACACAAGAACCCATTGCATGTACTGTTGATGACCCTCTATTTACACGTTTCACCGATCCTAATCTCAGACACGCAGAACTAAAAACGTGTTATTTCTTCAGATGCTCGATTCGGTTCTTGGGGCAGACGTGTTAGAAAAGAGTAGAACGAGGAGCGGAAACGGAACGAGGAGCTCCACCCCCTCTCTTTGCAAGGGCTGGGTGTTTAGCAACAAAACGGACGGGTGCGCAGCTAAGGGCCAAAACAGATGGGGTTGGCTTAGACTGTTGACAACATGTAAACTGTATTTTTTTTCTCCAAATGTTTATTGAAAACATAAAGATATTTTCACAATGAGCTATTGTTGTATCATACATCGTTACAGATAGCTAGCGAATGTTAGCCATATTATAATAGACATGACATCAGTCAAAATACCTCAAAACAAGACATGGTATCAATAACAAGATACAACGAGCTGAAACGAGCCACCTACGATTCCCCACATGCCAGCATCTTGTCATTGTTGCTTGCTATTTGATTGTTCAGAATCATAACAACACACATCTTCTGGCCACATCGATGCACGCTCATCATTTTCATGATGTTGTCAGCCAACCCGGCTATGGGCCAAAAGTCCCCTCCCCTTCCGAAATTCAGAATATGCTGACACCTGCAAAATAATGATTTGTCAAAATAACCAGTGAGAAATCTGCGCACCCAAACAAAATTCCTTGTTAGCTGTCACATCTGTCTGTTGACAGATGCTGCGATACCAGTTATGTTACGTGCATCTGTCCACGAGAGATTACACAGATCTTAACATCACCTGTATTGGTTAAATCCAATCAAGCCTAGCACATGTACATTAATGGAATCGTGCAGCAACGATTTCACTGCAATGTACGTGAAAGTTGATTCCTATAACAATCATGGATTGGCCACAGTTAACGGAGAGCGCACAGGCTTCCTTCACGTCAGTGTAAAGTTTGGTCTTGTCATCTGTTGATTGTGGGTTATCTTGGCAGCGGTGACAGAAATGAGTGATTTGTCAGGGGGTAGAGAGTGGGGCTGGATCAGACCAGTGGTGCAGAGATGCAATTATTCCTGGTTCCCCTCAGTGTGCTAGCCATCTGCTGCTGGAAAACTGTTGTTCCACTCTGACAGTTTGCGGAGAGTCAAGGATGAGTGTCTGAGGGAGTGACTGATTGAAGAGGTGATGGGTGTGTAATTGCTTATGACGCTCAGAGAGGTTGGGATATGTTGGCTCAGCTTGTCTATGCTGGGCTTTTTATGGCACTTTGAGAGTTTGGGATAGTTTTGACTGTGTGTGCACATGTGTAAATGTGCACATTACTTATTTTGTCTTCCTTGTAGGCTTGGGCGGTATAGCTTCTTCCAAAATCAAGTTTTGCTTGGTAACAGCAGAGAATCCCCTCCTGGATCAAAGAGCCTTGTTGTCTAACATTTGTTTTGTGTGTGCAGAAAACTGTGGTTAGCATTTTTATATTATGAGCTGGGATGTCTGTCCTGCAAATACTTCAGAGACTGTATAAGATGTTCGAAATGCACTCCTTAGCATTTAGTTAACATTCTCTATGGGATTGTACTTGTTAGCATTGCTATCCTTCGGATTACAATAGCACCCCTTGTGCTCAGTGCCGGTATTACGGATATCCCGGTATGGCACAAGGTCGGTTTGACAATCTGGATACCGCCAAGGCCTACTTCATTACTATGTCTCTTTTCCCTAAAAGTACATAACTGTATATTCTTTCCAATACTTCCCAGTTTTCCTCTCCACCTCCTTCACCGTAGCTGTCTTCACAGGTCCAACAGACCTGAAATTCCATGATCCAACCCGGGACCTAAAGGGTCCGGGTCCTAAATTCTGACTTTTGTCTTGGACCTGGGTCAGGTCTGATATAATTGCCACGTGTCTCGGGTATGTGCAATTAACAAGTATTTACCGACTGGACCCGATTGGACCAGTCTTCTGTTAATTTACTGTTTGTGTGACGAGAACTGCGCGAGCTTGTCATCTGCGTCAGCCAATTGCAACTCAATGAAATGTATAGCTAATGTCCAGCTGAAACTGGTTCCAGCTGCTCACCTCATGTGTGCCTGCTGCTGGGGGGAGGGAGAAGGAGTAAAAGGAGCCTTGTCCTAGGCTACTGTTGATTACGAAGATGGAGTTATTTTTCATTTAAGTTAAATGAAAGTTAGAGGAGTATAGTGAAAATAAGCTGACAAGGGGAATGTCCTCGAGGATTCTACAAGGTGTCGAAAGTGTTCCACAGGAATGCTGGCCTATGTTGACTCGAATGCTTCCCACTGTTGTGTCAAGTTGGCTGGATGTCCTTTGGGTGGTGGACGATTCTTGGTACACACGGGAAACTGTTGCGCGTGGAAAAACCCAGCAGCGTTGTAGTTCTTGACACCAACCATTGCGCCTGGCACCTACTACCATACCCCGTTCAAAGGCACTTATCTTTTGTCTTGCCCATTCACCCTCTGAATGGCACATATACAATACATGTCTCAAGGCTTAAAAATCATTTTTTAACCTGTCTCCTCCACTTCATCTACACTGATTGAAGTGAATTTAACAAGTGACATCAATATGGGATCATACCTTTCACCTGTTAATTTCTTGTTACTTACAACCTCATGCTAATTGCATTACCTCAATCGTCCCGTGGAAGGGACACCGATCCCAAAGAAGAGTGACATCAATAAAGGATCATACCTTTCACCTGGTCAGTCTGTCATGGAAAGGAAAGGGGGATACCTAGTCAGTTGTACAACTGAAATGTGTCTTCCACATTTAACCCAACCCATCTGATTCAGAGACGTGCGGGGGTCTCCCATAATCGGCATCCACGTCTTCGGCGCCGGGGAACAGTGGGTTAACGGCCTTGCTAAGAGCACGAGTTCCTAATGTTTGTACACTCAGTGGAAACCTGATTTTAAAACTTTTTTGAACGTTTCATTCTGTTGAGCCATTTTCGTTGGTCAACTTAGTTTCCAGCTGTAATGTTGTGTATGCCGCAATATAATAGAATTACCGGTAGGCCTACTATGCTACTCACACTCAAACCATGAAAAGAAAAAACCAAAGAGAGCAAGATGCAAAACTTTATTTAATGCTGAAAAATATAACCGGTTTTATTTTCCCTATAAACAATGACTTGACATACTTTTGATATTACCTTAATAAAGGTAAGCAAATATTTGTGAAGGTTTGGTATAGTATTGCTATTATTAGGCTTAGCCACTGCAGGGCTATGAAGGCAGTGCACACCGGCACTCCAAGTTACTCCAGCAGTGGAACTTGAGGTGAGGAATAATGTTTTAGGCATACCAGAGTTACTCCTTTAATCTATCAATATAATGTGTGTCTTTATTACAAGTATTCTGATCGAAGATGAACTACCGTAATTTCCGGACTATTTAGCGCACCTGAATATAAGCCGCACCAACTGAATTTGAAAAAATATATTATTTTGAACATAAATAAGCCGCACACGTCTATAAGCCGCAGGCGCCTACCGGTACATTGAAACAAATGAACTTTACACAGGCTTTAATGAAACACGGCTTGTAACAAAAATAAATAGGCTTTAACGAAACATGGCTTGTAACAAAAAATAAAAAATTAGCAGTAAACAGTAGCCTACCAAGAAAGTCATTGCTCCAGACCAAGCTCCCGTGCAGCAGCCAGATCAATCGCCTTCAACTTGAAAGCTGCATCATATGCATTTCTCCGTGTCTTTGCCATGATGAGGGTGACAAAATGACTACCGTAATCAGAATGATGGGAAGTTTGAGCGCGCTCGATTTAATCTAAACAGTAAACAAAAAAGCTGTTTGACCTTAACCCGTTTGGCAATTTCATTGGTCTAATGAAAGCTTTATGCCGCCAAAAAACTGAGCACGTCACAATGTGTTTTTTTTATTTTTAATTTGAAAGCGGGAAAAATCCATATATTAGCCGTTTAAGCCACGAGGTGGGAAAAAAGTAGTGGCTTATAGTCCGGAAATTACGGTAATTAACCTCCTGTACGCAGCTATCTGTACTACTGCTATCTGACGAGTATAAAGAAATCCATGTCAATGTCGGGAACATGGCTCTGGCATATCTCTATATTTCTCTAGGGCTAGGCCTAAGCTTCTCGCCCTTAATATATATATTTTTAAATATGAATATCATGCAGTGGACGCCTATGCCTATATGCATGCAATTCTCTGATGCATTTAGTGCTTAAATCTCCAACAGATTAAAACCGTGAGGTACACAATTATTGTTTTAGGAAAGTAAAAACCAGTTAAACAATAGACTGTAAAGTTTTTAATATGCTACACATCATAACACAACGGATAGTTTTTTGGTGATTTGTTATTGTCAGTTTACGGACACAACTGTGGATCATTTGGACAATATTGCAGCGCCCAGTTGGAGGCTTTTTTTCTACTCTCGGATCTGAACAGGTCTTTCGGATCTGAACCAGCACGGGTCTGTTTGGGTCTGTTTTCCACAGTCCTTTTCAGAAGGGGTCTGATTGTCCTCGGGTCCAGTTGTAACGGATCTCCGTAAAATATATATATATATATATATGCAATGCTGTTTTGAGATTGAATAAAAGTAGAGACTCAGAGCTAGAAAATGGTATATCATACGCTGCAGTTGTGGAACAAAGGGAAAGTAATTCTGCTTTGAAAGTTGATCAACTTGTAACCCCACTTTTGAGAAAATGGCCCTTGAATGTTTTGGTACACCTACTGGAGAGCTCTTCTTTGTCTACATCCATTCAGCGTCGTTCACACCCTCTTAAGACTTAGCCCAACCCATGTCTTTAAGGATTCAAATGTGAGGTCATGTGCTACACACAGTGAGTAGTTTAGTAAACAACCAAAGATTTCAAGACTAAAGTGGGTAAAATTAGTAGCCTACAGTAAGGAAAACCTCCAGGTAAAAATGCACTTTATCCTTGGCCTATATCCTAATCTGACTTTGGTGCAGGTCATGTTGTTCTTCACATTACCATCTCTGGTAAAAACACACTATATAAAATAAAGTCTAAGTTTGTGTCACATGCACAGGATACAGAAGATGTAAACAGTAGAGTGAAATGGTTACTTGCATAGTAGCAATATCAAAATGAAGTGTCCAGATGATAAAAAAATATTTAATAATTATTAGATGATGCTTACCAGGCACACTTGTCAAAATTGATGGGTCATGTGAAGGAAATGCTATAACCCCCCCCCCCCCAGCCACATCTAGCTAAGTGGATGGGTCACTATTGTCTGCACATATTCATGAAATACAATAGATGGCCGTAATCACCCCCAGACACACCTGGCTAACTTGATAGGACATGTTGTCATCTGGTGTAGTGGAGTCTTTTGTTTAGACATGTAGGTAGCTAGCTCGCTAAACAATGAAACGGCATATTCCCAACTCATACTACTACCAATACAAACATTTTCTTAGCTGCAATATGAACCTGCAGGTAGCTAAAGAGCTAACCAACTAGGTTCAATGTTTGCTAGTTATAGCCTAATGTTAGCTAGCTATGAAAATGGATTTCTGATTCCAATAATATTACTACACAGATCATCAGTGGTGCAAAAAGTACTCAATTGTCATACTTGAGTAAAAGTAAAGATAACTTGGTAGAAAATGACTCAAGTAAAATACTACCTAGTAAAAGTCAGTGTTTGGTTTTAAAAATACTTAAGTATCAAAAGTAAATGGAATTGCTCAAATATATTTTAAGTATTACATGTAAAAGTATAAATAATTTCAAATTCCTTATATTAAGCAAACCAGATGGCACAATTGTTATTATTTTTTATTTTAGATTGATAGCCATGGGCATACTCCAACACTCAGACATTATTTACAAAGGAAGTATTTGTGTTTAGTGAGTCCGCCAGATCAGAGGCAGTAGGGATAACCAGGGATATTCTCTTGATAAGTGCATGAATTGGACCATTTTCCTGTCAAAATGTAACGAATACTTTTGGAGTAAAAAGTACAAAAAGTATTTTCTTCAGGAAGGTAGTGAAGGAAAAGTTGGTAAAAATATAAATAGTAAAGCAAAGTACAGATACCCCAAAAAACTAGTTAAGTAGTACTTTAATGTATTTTTACTTAAGTTCTTTGCACCACTGCAGATCATACATGTAATGTTAGCTAACAGTACGCTTTAACATGCAATGAATATGACTTTATGACAATTTGAAACTTATATTTGAAAGTGTAGCTACTCCCTTACCCTGATACATGGATGGACGCTTCAAGGCAGAGTGGAACCATTTTATCTCCATTTTGTTTGTAGCTACATCTTGTTTGGTCAGTGTTGTGTCAAGTCACTTCGGTTCACACTGACCGTAGCATGTGCAGAAAGTAGCCCATCGTTTTTTTCCAACTGATCTGTTGATAGCACCTGCTAAATTCAGGGTATCAATGTTGTTGGGAAAAGTGGCAAAAAAATGTAGGTCTCGATGGCTAACATTTATATCTTTCAAACGGCGCGGTAGAAAGGACTATCAACACATACTGAGCAGCTCGCGTTCTAGACAGAAGCATGCTACGTGACAGACCAATCCAAACTCAGCTCCCGGCATGTCCAGCCCATTCAATCATAGCTAGCGGGAAGGTTCCTTCCTTTTTCTGTGGCTAAACCAAGTAGGCTCATAATTGAACAATTTTATTTGTATTTACAGATTAAATAGAATTTTTATTAAAGCACATGAAAGTTCATGTTCCAGAAGGCATTTCTGCCAAAAAACACATTTTGATAAAAAATAAATGTTTACTTTCAAATGCCTCTCCTGTGAAGTAGTGACGTGTGACATACACCAAGTTTCATGAAACAAATCACATGTCGGGTGTGAAAGCCATGGATCCATTTCGCAACGGGTCCAACTTTTTGGATCCGTGAAGATCTCTACTTCACCGTAGAGGAGTTACGTAATTGGAGTGAGGTGAGACCCCCTCATTATCCTCTTTGTGATCCGCTCTCTCCTATCTGACAATGAACCTAGATCCATAACTGGAAATGGTTAGCTTTTGTGTAACTGCTGAAAAACATGGTTTCTCCCACTTGCTAGCTTTCTCTCGCTCTTTCCCTCTCACTTTTACGCTCAATGTCCCACTCTCTCATTCTCTCTCACACTCAATCTCCAGCTCTCCTCTCTCCCTCTTATTCCCTCTTTCGTTCCCTCTCCCCATCCTGCTGGTTTTGTGGGCCTCAATTACCGCTGTTTCCCCACACTGAGACAACCATCTGCTACCAGTGGACTGTCATTCTGACACACTCAGTTAGTGGGAAATTGGTTGTGTGTGTCCTACTGTGTATGTTGTTGAATGGTGCTCTGTATGAGTGTGTAGGTGGTCTTTGTTGGCACCATCAGTAAAGAGGACCTGCCATGTTCAGTCATGTGAGCTCGACTGTACATTAAATGCATTTTGGGCTAGACGCCTACTTATGCACTGTATGGCATTTGTGATCCACTGTCTCTCACACACACTATGGTTTGGTTGGCACATGTAAATACACACACCCTCTCAGTATAAAAATGGACAAGTCGGTAATTTCTCAGGTTTTTCCTCACAACACCATAACACACACACACACACACACACTCTACTCCAACCACGAAGACACAGGTACTGGTTATCCTGTGCATTGGTTCGCGAGTCCTGGGAGGGACAGTGACATCTTAGACGAGTCTAGACATGCTTTTGCCAGAGGTATTTATATCACCCTGTCTCCTGTGTGTAATCACCTGTTGTGGGCGCACTCAGCCATTGTCATCCCCATGCTCATAACACCTAGTTGACTCTGCGCCAGCTTAAAAACAGTGCAACTGAGCCAAAATAGATTCCATTGTATCATCTTGCTTGCTACATTGTCTCAAAGCCAACATAGATAGGCTGAAGACGAGAGCAACAGAGCCTAAATGGATGCCATACCCGTTGACTCGGAGCCCTGCTAGACCCAGTGCGAGGCAGACATTGTCATCCTCATCCACCTAAAACCTCATTAACTCGAGGCCAAGAACCTGCAAATGGACACCACGAGAGACTTTCAGGACAATCACGACTGACCTAAAGCAACACGGCTAAACTTTAAGCCCCAATCTTGACAAGTACTCTATGTAGTGACATGCTGAGCCAAAAATGGCTTCTCCATTGACACCTCCAGTGGCTTTGTACCAACTTGCTGATTTCAACAGCAATTGTAAGACATTTTTTCTGGGCATCAGCTGAGAGCAGGCGCAGCATAGACCCACCATTCTCTACAAGAGTGATTCATCTATCAAGGGGGAAAACTGTTAAACATTTAAGACGATTTATAGTGTGGTGATATGTAGATCTCCAGCGCGCTAGCTAGCTAGCCCACTCCCCCAATGCATGTGAGTGAGCAGTCTGTCTCAATCACAAATAGATGTTACTCTAAATGACAGAAACGCATGAAACCCCAGCCATTTCACATCATCGTCTCCCTTAGCCAGTATTGTGTTTTCAACGTGGACTACTCCAATGAATTCCTCTGCTTACACGTGTAAGAGCTACCTCAACCCGAAGTGGCCGAATTCAAAGTCCACTGCTACTCCTATGACTCCCTTAGTTTCTTTTCATCATATTCTGGGCTCGCCGACGCAATCTATCATCCTTCAAGCCGTCAGTGGGCTAATGTAGGCTCTAAAAGGAGCATGGTTGGATTGCTCTGTGTTCGAGGTGAGAGAGAGAGAGAGAGCGAGAGCACTCTTCTCTTTAGCCGCCGCGAGACGACAGGTACGTTAATGACACCTCGGGCACTCACGAGCACCGATAATAAGGTCTGAGTCACTGACCGCTCATCCCACACTCTCTAAATGGGGAAAAAGAGGGAGGGGAGGGAGAGAGGAGGGGAAAGTGGAACTATGCGAAATTAGGGTGGGGAGGGAGAGAGAAATTGGGAGAGAGGGGTAAAGAGAGCAGTAGGGAGGTGGAGAAAGAAAGAGGGAGGGAGGCTAAGGATAGTAAACCTGAGGGAAGGAGGAATGGGAGTGAGGCAGAAAGGGGAATCTGTAAGAATGAGAAGGGGGAGAGGTTTAAAAGAGTGACAGAAAGAGACAGGCAGAGGCAGACCGATAATGATAGAGAGAGGGGGAGAGAGGCTGACATTCATTCTTACCTACTCCTGCTAATCACACTGAGCTGCTACAAAAGGAGAGCAACATCCTGTTTAGAACCACTCATGGGAGCTCTCGCCCTAAGGCAGCAATGCACTGTGGGATTGAGGAAGTAGTCAGCCGCTGTCTTTGTAGGCTGCTGGTCTCATCGCCACAAACCTGACCCTTGACCCTGCAATATACTAAGAGGCTTTCTAACAGTATGTGCTCTGAAAAAACACTGCACTTGTCGAATGGAGTGGGATAAAATGGAATTGGATGAAGTGGAAGAGCCTACCGCATGGAATGTTATTGAACGTGCCAATATCAGATGAGATAATTATTGTGATACCCATAGCATACACATGTGTATGGTATTGTACATGTTTGAGCCATAGAACAGTGTTTTCTCATGTCATGAACAGAGGACAACAGTGGACACTGTACACCGTTTGTGACCCATCCATGTTTTCTAAATACCCCGTCTCATTTGGCGCTGCATTAACTGCGGTTGCGACAGTTTTAATGGTGGTTTTATGACTGCATCGTCTATCGACGATGTTTAACAGCCAAACGATGGTTTAGCATATGGACTTGACTGCACCGCCAAAGTCTGGCAGTGCACAGCAGGGCAGCACAGTGAGCACACAGCAGGGTGACATGCCAAAAGGCCTATTCCCTTATTGCCATAGCCGAAATTGTCAATACATATGTGGTAGTTGGACTATTAACATAATGCAAGAGAACAAAGTAGATGTTGAAAGGGCGGAGAGCATCAAAGCAGCACAAAATGTCAGATGTGGCCTAACGTGATCATAGGCCTTTTGCAGCGGACCAAAGCTTTACTTGACCAAAGTAAATTGTGCCGCCCGAAAATCCCTCCTTGCAAACCAAACAGCCAATAATATAGGCCTACACATAGGCTACTGTCAATAAAAGGTGCAGTAAACGTTACTTTGACAAGTTAAACTTATAAGCTAATATTTATATTGTCAAATCAAAGTGTTTATTAATGACCTTGAATTGCGCAACGGGCAAAAGCTCTAGCAGAAGCACTTTCAATAACTGGGAACCAAAAATAAATGAACGAGTCGGTGTCGGAGTTGTCTCACAAAAACTTTATTTTGAATAGCTTACAAATTGTGCATTTTATATAAAAGTCAACAACAATCCGATAAAACAAATGATTAGTTAGCCTATAACATTCTTTATAACACTTGAATGAACATTGTCTTAGCCTAAAATCAAACAGGCCGATTATCCATAGGCTATGCCTTTTGCCAATCCTAAATATACAATCAGATGAAACCAAATGATTATTTCTAACATTCTTTATAACAAGGAACACCACCATGTTCACCCCCAGAGTATTGAACTCAGCAGGATGATGGAGGTTTGCAGTCTGTCCATCCTTTGCCCTGATAATCTTTTTGCGTATTCTGCAAGTGACTGCTGGCTCACATTTATCATTCGGCCTGAAACCGAAGAACTGCCACAGGCGAAGAAGTGCTCTTCTTTCCCATCAATTTCTGATTTAGATAAGCTGGCTATACTATAATTACTAAGTGAAATCCTGTTAATTCCTCTCTTTTTTCTGTCTGAAACTGTCAGAAAGTAGCCTAAAGGAAGAACAAATGTTTCAAATGTGCTAACCCAGATGATCTAGATAGAATAACAATAGACTACACTAGATACAGCAATAATATTTGTTTTTAAAAGGTAGACTAATATATCAGAATTTTTATGGACAAGGGAAACATAGCCCTACCAATTTGAAAATCCTTCTGCAGCCGGGACTAGATACAAAATAACTAGGCCTAACAATGTTTTGTTTTCAACAATGATTTTGTAGCTTTTTCAGCATAATAAGAAGAGTGACATTATGCACCAAATCATACTTCTGGTATAACCAATGTGTCCTTTTTATATTGCGCTCTTCCCGCCAATTGACCCCTCCGTGCATAACTTCCCCCTCCCGAAGAAGAAAATAGACTACAATCGTATATCAATGATGTTTGGACAGGACGATGTGTCAATCCAGACATCGGCCAACCCTATTGGCTACTATAAATAGCTGTTTTTAGACGGCCAGTGTCAGGTTAGGTTTAGTTTGAGGAGCTGTGTGAACGTGCCTTTTGTGTACTAGTTTTGAAGTGTCCGTGTTTGCATGCGTGCGTCTTTGCATGCGCGGCATGTTTGCGTTTGCGTGTGAGTTGTTGATTTGTGTGTGCCCTATATATTTGTGGCGGGTCCTGACCACATCTTGGAATCTTTAATATTCCATGTGTGTGCGCAGCTCCACTGCAACACATTAGGGGGAAGGAGACGTGTGTGTGTGTGTGTGTGTGTGTGTGTGTGTGTGTGTGTGTGTGTGTGTGTGACAGGCCGGGACCCTCAGACACACACTCTATATGTAGAAACACACCCCAACTAACCTCCATACAACTCTACCTCCACTATTGGCTCTGGATCACTGCTGGCCATACCATCACGCACACTTCTCAATCTCTCGCTCGCTTCTTGTTTGTTTCTCTAACAAAGCAACAAAACATTGTGTTTTTATAGTAAACCTAATGGTTATGGGTATGACTGTGTTATTGTCTGTGCGTGTGTCTGTGTGCGTTTGTGTCTGTGTACATGTGATACATCTGTCTATTTTTGAGGGAGTCAGACAATAGCTTTATGTTTTTTATTATTGATCTCACCATAGCAACAAGACATTCTCAAAGCGGGTTTGAGTAGTCTGGACTGTCTCGATAACTGAAATAGCACACATTAGACACAACAAAATGTGGACTAAGTCAAGGACATCCAGTGAACAGCCCCTTTCCTGAACCTGCAAAGTATTATGATTTGGGGTCTGAATATTGACAGATATATTTAGCATAGTTTCAATGTACTTCTGTCTCGTCAATAGACCCAATGATGACACAGTTCATTTTCTGTCCTCAAACAGCGGAGGCTTTGAAGTTCAAACAGAATGTCTCTCCTTTTTGCCAGTGTTGAAATTCCTGTGTGCAGTCTCCTCTCTACTGTGAATATGCATAGGAGCCAAATCAGGCTCAGAGGAATGTGGGCACATCATTTAGACTAGCTTCAGCCCGGGCATGATTTTCTGGATCCAGTGCTATTAATTCCAGCTATGTGACTGCCACTCCTCTCTCCCCCTCCCTTTCTCCCTCAACCACCACCACACACTTGTTCTGTCTTGAATCCTAATGTGAAGAGGCTTCACATGAAGTGTTACCCAGCTCTCACTCAATCCACTTTCTTCCCTGGGTTGTTATTGGACAAGTTCAGGTAGTCCCTCCCTGTTTCAGTACCTAATGAATACCTCCCTGGTCCTAGTCAGAATGTCACCATTGTGTACAGTCCGTTCCCCCTCCCCCCTCTACTTGTCCAAGGCGGTGCTGGTTAAATAGGTTGGTATTTAAGTGGCCCTCCAGACCTGACCTCCGTCTTAAATGGCTGCTTTGTGTCATGTCAATACCAGAAGCGTCCTGGACAGGGGCTTGGCTAAGGGAGGGAAGGAGGAGGCAGCTCCCTGTATTACACAATTCCAGCCATTCACCAAAGGTAACTGTTACCTGAACTGTTACCCCTCAACTTGATCTCAGATGGGGGAGGGATAGAGATAACGAGGGGTGAAGTTTCCGCTTGACATTGATATCAGGACAAGCGTTGCGGTTTTCCTAATGGTTAATATTTGTCAATGGGGAAACTTCTATCCTGAGGGAGGAAAGAGAGAGGGGGGAGAGAGGGAGGGAACACCAAAGTGTCAGTCTGCAAAGACCTCTTTTAAAATGCTCTGAGATCGGTTTGCCGTCTCGACAATTGAGCATCCTGTCTGTCAAATGTGGGTTCCCACGGAAACAATGATTCCCCTGTTCCCAGCCTCGCCCTTGAAAGAGCTTCAAAGTTTGTCTGATAAGTTCAAGCTATTCTCGTGGCTCCAGGGTATGTATGTATGTGTGTGTTTGTTTGCATGGTACCAGTCAACCCAGCCAGCCAAACTTTTAGCTGTTTCTCATTCAGCTGCACACCTGTATCATTGTTAAGCAACAGCGTAATTGGTTCAAGGGGCACAGTTAAATCAATCATGTCAGAGAGAATATACAACACTTTTCATCAAAACTGATAAACCTCAGGACAATCCCATATCATATGTTTGTATGTGCTAAGTGTATTGCGGTTACGTAGGTCACAGTATGGGCTTTGAGCCTTGTTTTGCATGAAATCTTACAAGTGGTGTCCAATACGATCTATGACAAAGTTTCAAATGAATTAATTGATGGTTTGGGTTCTTTGATGAGTGAAATGTATTCTCCCAATCAATAGCCTCATCATCGACAGCCAAATCATTTACCCATGCTTTAACCATTGAAAGATCTTTTTGCTTTAATCGTTGAAGATGAGAATAAATAGCAGACACAAAACCTCTGGTCTCCGGGTGCCTTTCCAAACTTGTACCCCATGGGACCCAATAGGTAGTGGCGCTGACCGTAGTCTAAGATATAGAAAGAATGACGACCCTGGCAAATCAAAACGAAGACGAAAACAGTTGAGTTGAATATATGCCCTAGATTATTAACCCCTTTTGCAGACCAGGCTCTAGATTCAAAAGGTTCTGTTTGTGCATTTTGAGTCGCCATATTCCAGTATACACTTTCTTAAAATAGTCAGAATTAATCTAAGATAACTCAAGAAGTCTGTCATAAATTGACGTTTTTGCCACTATTTTTCAATAAATAAATGTGCATGAAAACAAGTCGTCTCTAATTGACTGACATCAAAGACTTTATTGAAGAATCCCTACTGTTGACCAATCACCGACAAAGACCATAAAAAAATTGGTGGGCAAAAACGTCACCAAATGTCGTCATAATATATGCACAAACTCTACTGACCTATTTCGGCTGGGAAGCATGCGGACGCCTTTACCTTACCCCCATAGGTACATACATTACATGACCAAGAGTATGTGGACACCTGCACATTGAACATCTCATTCCAAAATCATGGGTAATAATATGGAGTTGGTCCCCCCCCCTTTGCTGCTATAATAGCCTCCACTCTTCTGGGAAGGTTTTCCATTAGATGTTGGAACATTGCTGCTGGGACTTGATTCCATTTAGCCACGAACATGAGTGAGGTCGGGCACTGATGTTGGGCGATTAGCCCTGGCTCGCAGTCGGCCTTCCAATTCATCCCAAAGGTGTTCGGTCAGGCCAGTCATGTTCTTCCACACCGATCTCGACAAACCATTTCTGTATGGACCTCGCTTTGTGCATTGTAATGCTGAAACAGAAAAGGGCCTTCCCCAGACTTGCAATAAAGTTGGAAGCACAGAATCGTCTAGAATGTCATTGCATGCTGTAGCATTAAGATTTCCCTTCCCTGGAACTAAGGGGCCTAGCCTGAACCATGAAAAACAGCCCCAGACCATTATTCCTCCTCCACCAAACTTTACAGTTGGCAGTGTGTATTCGGGCAGGTAGCATTCTCCTGGAATCTGCCAAACTCAGATTCATCCGTCGGACTGCCAGATGGTGAAGCATGATTCATCACTCCAGAGAACGCGTTTCCACTGCTCCAATGGGGGCGAGCTTTACACCACTCCAGCCGTTTCATGAAAAGCCATTTCATGAAAAGCTCCAGACGAACAGTTCTTGTGCTGACGTTGCTTCTAGAGGTAGTTTGGAACTCGGTAGTGAGTATTTCAACCGAGGACAGACAATTTTACCCACTACGCGCTTCAGCACTCGCCGGTCTCGTTCTGTGAGGTGCGGCCTACCACTTCACGACTGAGACATTGTTGCTCCTAGATGTTTCCACTTCACAATGACAGCACTTACAGTTGACCGGGGCAGCTCTAGCAGGGCAGAAATTTGATGAACTGACTTGTTGGAAAGGTGGTATTTTATCACAGTGCCACATTCAAAGTCACTGAGCTCTTCAGTAAGGCCATCGTTTCCGTGTGTGTGTTCCGGTGCCCCAATGGGCCATTGACAGTAGAACATCTGGATCTTTTGAAATTGTTAAATTGTTTGAATTAAGCAAGTTGTTAGTGAGATTAATAAGTGCAGGGAGGACAGATGGAGAGAGAAAGGAGGCCCTCTGTAGTGGACAGATGCAAGCCCACCTACAGAGAGAAAACACACACACAATTATCTATGTTGACATTGCTGCACGAGCTCACACACACACACATACAGTACACCATTGTAAATATACACTCATACTGTGAATACATAATCATACTCCCTCATGCGTTCTATCTGCCACACACACACAGCAGCAAAGTTACGACCTTCTGAATGAAGGTACAGTGGTGGTGTTTTTGGAGAGAGCCTGAGCTCTGATCTGGGTATACCCTCGGTGAACCTGGCACACAGGACAGAGCATGTACCAGTCCTCTGGCCAGCCCACACAGCTGGGGGGGTGTAACAGTGGGGCTGCTGAAGTTCATACACTCACTCTTCTCTTCTGTCTCTCTCAATTCAATTTAAGGGCTTTATTGGCATGGGAAACGTATGTTTATATTGCCAAAGCAAGTGAAATAGATAATAAACAACAACAAAAAATGACAGTAAACATTACACTTCCAAAAGTTCCAAAAGAATAAAGACAATTCAAATGTCATTATGTGTGTATATATAGTGTTGTAATGATGTGCAAAAAGGGAAAATAAATAAATATAGATTGTATTTACAATGGTCTTTGTTTTTCACTGGTTGTCCTTTTCTTGTGGCAACAGGTCACGAATCTTGCTACTGTGATTGCACGCTGTGGTATTTCACCCAATAGATATGGGAGTTATCAAAATTTGATTTGTTTTTTAGAGTTCTTTGTGGGTCTGTGTAATCTGAGGGAAATATGTGTCATACATTTGGCAGGAGGTTTGGAAGTGCAGCTCAGTTTCCACCTCATTTTGTGGGCATTGTGCACAAAGGCAGACCTGGCTCTCAAGAGAAGACGGGCTTCGGCGGACTTTCTCAATAGCAAGGCTATGCTCACTGAGTCTGTACATAGTCAACGATTTCCTTAATTTTGGGTCAGTCACAGTGGTCAGGTATTCTGCCAGAGCAAACTAGGATGCTATTTGGCCCAAAACAGAGAGTACACAGTGGCAGAATACCTGACCACTGTGACTGACCCAAAATTAAGGAAATCTTTGACTATGTACAGACTCAGCGAGCATAGCCTTGCCATTGAGAAAGGCTGTCGAAGGTAGACCTGGCTCCCAAGAAAAGACAGGCTATGTGCACACTGCCCAAAACATGAGGTGGAAACTGAGCTGCACTTCCTAACCTCCTGCCAAATGTGCAGTCGTGGTACCTTGGTGTGTTCAGTAGTGGGGAGTGACTATCCTCGTCTGCAGGACAGTTAGAAGAGGTTCACCGAGAACTTTTCCTGCTGTGCTCTCTCTTTGATCCCATAAAAGTCCTGCTGGAACTGCATGAGGATGCCCTGCACCATTACTGTACCAGATTTGTGAAGGTTGACAGAGGTTGTTTAATTTCCTCAACGTCTAGTATTCTAAGTTTCCACCCTGGGCCAATACCCTCTCTCTTGACATAGGGGTAGTGTGCTCTTATAGCACTGTGCCATGCCAGGGGATGGTCTGTGTGGGAAATTAAGTTGCTTACGTTCACCTCTTTGTAGCATTCCGCAAACAGTGTCTCTGGATTGTCGTTGAGGTGCTTTTTTTTGTAGTTATTCCTTGCGGTGTTATTTTTAATATCTATGGAGTACTGTATTCTACTAACCTCTACATTTGGTTTGGGGGGGGGGGTTGTAGAACTCTCTTGCCATTGTTAGGCTCAAGAGTTTTCACACCTCTCACTTAAGTGCTTATTGATCAGGTCAGTTTCTTTCCTAGCAGCTTGGTGCTTTGTAGCCTTATTTATTAAGCTTTATATAACAAAATTCCCGAGAGATTTTCTTTTACTTTTAGCCTTCGGAAATAGGTTCAGACTGAACTTTACTCACTCAGTGTTGTTGCGGATGGTATTTCCAGGTTTCGCTGTGTTTCTTCTGCAGGTTTTGGTTTGTTTGAATTTTTTTTCTTGATAGTCTTTGGTTGTAATAGTCCATTAAGGTAATTTTGTCCGAAATCAAGGTTTTAGGTATGGAATTGTGATTTGGATTGGATTGGAATGTGAACAAACATTCTCTCTCTGTCTCTCTCTGTCTCTCTCTGTCTCTCTCTGTCTCTCTCTGTCTCTCTCTGTCTCTCTGTGTCTCTCTGTGTCTCTCTCTCTCTCTCTCTCTCTCTCTCTCTCTCTCTCTCTCTCTCTCTCTCTCTCTCTCTCTCTCTCTCCTCTCGTTGTCCTCTCTCTCTTCTCTTCTTACTCTCTCTCTCTCTCTCTCTCTCTCGCTCTCTCTCTATCTCTCTCTCTCTGTTGTCTTCCTCTCTCTCTCTCTGTTGTCTCTCTCTCCTCTCCTCATGTGTCTCCTCTCTCTCTCTCTCTGCTCGGTCTCTCTCTCTCTCTCTCGTGTCTCTATCTCTCTCTCTCTATGTCTCTCTTCTCTCTCTCTGTGTTCTCTCTCTCTCTCTCTCTGTGTCTCTCTCTCTCTCTACTCTGCTCTCTCTCATCTTCTTCCTCTCTCTCGTGCTCTCTCGCTCTGTCTGCTGTCTCTCTCTCTCTCTCTCTGCTGTCTCTCTCTCTCTCTCTCTCCTCTCTCTCTCTCTCTCTCTCTCTCTCTGTGTCTCTCTCTCTCTGTCTCTCTCTTGTCTCTCTCTCGCTCTCTGTGTCTCTCTCTCTCTCTCGCTCTCTGTGTCTCTCTCTTCTCTCTCTCTCTCTCTCTCTCTCTCTCTCTCTCTCTTCATCGTGTCTCTACTCTCTCTCTCTCTCTCTCTCTGTGTCTCTCTCTCTGTCTCTCTCTCTCTCTCTCTCTCTCTGTGTCTCTCTCTCTGTCTCTCTCTCTCTCTCTCTCTCTCTCTGTGTCTCTCTCTCTGTCTCTCTCTCTCTCTCTCTCTCTCTGTGTCTCTCTCTGTGTCTCTCTCTCTCTCTCTCTCTCTCTCTCTCTCTCTGTGTCTCTCTCTGTGTCTCTCTCTCTCTCTCAAGAAAACTATAGACTATTACACTTATTTAACATTACCACAATTCAGACTATAAGTGTAGGCCTAATGAGAATCTCAGAATGTCATTTACAGTACACGTTTAGTTGTTTTTAACAGATGTCTCTTTCCATTCATCAAACAACACACTGTTTGGATGCTGGACTTATTGTGTGAGTGGACTAATGTGCGCGGGCAGCTTACAGGAGCACTTTTTAGAAGTGATTATTTGGCAATCAGATGAAAACAATGACCGGCACATCTGATTGCCTTTGCTCTATAACCAAGACTAGGCTTCTGTTGCGTATCTGCACACTAACTAAGGAGAAAAGAGTCCCCGTATCAGCAAAAATCTTGAACAGCAGAGTACAGAGGAGCGAGTGAAGCAAATTGCCATTCATAATTTTTTTAATCATTTTCAGGGGCCTAAATGTTCTCAGAATTAGAAAGAGCCTTGCTCAGAATGTCCTGCTGTGTGTAATGAGTAAAATACTGTCAGTTACATTACTGTCTTGGTCCCTCTTGTTCAGTTCTATTTCTTTCAATTCGATATGTTATTTTCCTCATTGACATTGCCAAAATCAATTCATTGTTTGATTAGGTTGAGCAGAAATGTAACGGAGAGAGCTTTAAAAGAACACTGTAACTGTCATTATAAAAGTATGCATGTCCCTCCTTCCCTTTTATAGTACATACAGTAGCATCACGAAAGAAAATTATTTCAAACCCTCGTCATGATTAATGGTGTCCTATCGACACCTGCCTCTCTCACACTGTCCTGTGTCAGCAGCATGATATATGTGTGTGAACAGCCCCTCAGGTCCTCTGCAGTAGTTATATCTTTATGGAAATTTGCTCTCACAGGCTTTGAGTAGAGGACGGGATGGGGAGGGGGTGAAATGTCCACTCTGGTCACCGCAGCACTCTGGGTTCAATCTGCATCGACCGTCTAGCGTCTGTGGTCATCTGCGGTCCCCGGCAGGGTCAAGTGGTTCTGAGCTCTGACAAAACCACAAGATGTGAACCCTGACCCCATCATCCGGGATCAGCCTCTCTCCCAGACTGCCATCGCCGCTGCTGTCTGTCAGCACTTTTCTTTTTTCTCTTGCTCTTTGTCATACATTGTTTTTCTGTATCTGTCTCTCACTTGCTTCTTTTCTCTCTCGATCACTCAATTGCTGTTTCTCACTCACTCGTTTTCAAATCAAATCAAACTTTATTTGCCACATGCGCCGAATACAACAAGTGTAGACCATACCGTTAAATGCTTACTTTACAAGCCCTTAACCAACATTGCAGTTCAAGAAGAGTTAAGAAAATATTTACCAAATAAACTAAAGTAACACAATAACAAGGCTATATACAGGGGGTACCGGTACCAAGTCAGTGTGCGGGGGTACAAGTTAGAGGTAATTTGTACATGTAGGTAGGGGTGAAGTGAAACTGCATAGATAATAAACAGCGAGTAGCAGCAGTGTACAAAACAAATTGGGGGGCGGAATGTAATAGTCCGGTGGCCATTTGATTAATTGTTCAGCAGTCTTATGGCTTGGGGGTAAAAGCTGTTAATGTCTTATGGGCAGGTGGGATGGTGGCATCCCACCTGGCCAACATCCGGTGAAATTGCAGAGCGCGAAATTCAAAAATACCAAATTCAAATATTTAACATTCTTGAAAATATATGTGTTATACATCAAATTAAAGCTTACCTTCTTGTTAATCCAGCCGCGGTGTCAGATTTCAAAAAGGCTTTACGGCGAAAGCAAACCATGTGATTATCTGAGGACAGCGCCCCGCATACAAACACATGAAAATCATATTTCAACCAGGCAGGTGCGCCACAAGTCAGAAATAGCGATATAATTCATGCCTTACCTTTTGAAGATCTTCTTCTGTTGGCACTCCAAAATGTCGCAGAAACATCACAAATGTTCCTTTTGTTCAATAATGTCCTTCTTTATGTCCCAAAAATGTCAGAAATACACCAGTGTCAACTCGCCCAACATGCCTACAAAGTATCTAATAAGTTACCTGTAAACTTGGTCCAAACATTTCAAACAAAGTTCCGAATCCAACCTCAGGTACCCTAAAACGTAAATAATCGATACAATTTAAGACGTAATGAATTGTTTCCAATACCGGATAAAAACAACGTGTTCACGCGCTCCAGTTCACGCGCATCACAACAGTAGAGTCCACCTGGAGTGACATTTACAAAGAATAACACTACTTCATTTCTCAAAAGAAAAAAATCGAACAATTTCTAAAGACTGTTGCCATTTAGTGGAAGCCATAGGAACTGCAACCAGGTTTCTAATAATAAGGGTATCCCATAGAAAACAAATGGAATAGCCTATGACCTAAAAATAAAAATTCCCTGGATGGTTTGTCCTTGGGGTTTCGCCTGCCGTATTAGTTCTGTTATACCCACGGACATTATTTTAACCGTTTTAGAAACTTTAGAGTGTTTTCTATCCAAATCTGTGGATATGTGGTAGCAGAGAAAACAGTCTATGATTTGGGTGACTGGAGTCTCTGACAATTTTATGGGCTTTCCTCTGACACCGCCTATTATATAGATCCTGGATTGCAGGAAGCTTGGCCCCAGTGATGTACTGGGCCGTACGCACTACCCTCTGTAGCGCCTTACGGTCAGATGCCGTGCAGTTGCCATACCAGGCGGTGATGCAACCGGTCAGGATGCTCTCGATGGTGCAGCTGTAGACCTTTTTGAGGATCTGGGGACCCATGCCAAATCTTTTCAGTCTCCTGAGAGGGAAAAGGTTTTGTCATGCCATCTTCACGACTGACTTGGTGTGTTTGGACCATGATAGATCGATGGTGATGTGGACACCAAGGAACTTGAAACTCTCGACCCTCTCCACTACAGCCCCGTTGATGTTAATGGGGGCCTGTTCGGCCTGCCTTTTCCTGTAGTCCATGATCAGCTCCTTTTTCTTGCTCATATTGAAGGAGAGGTTGTTGTCCTGGCACCACACTGCCAGTTCTGACTTCCTCCCTATAGGCTGTCTCCTCGTTGTTGGTGTTCAAGCCTACCACTGTTGTATCGTCAGCAAACTAAATGATGGTGTTGGAGTCGTGTTTGGCCATGCAGTCGTGGGTGAATAGGGAGCACAGGAGGGGACTAAGTACACACTTCTGAGGGGCCCCAGTGTTGAGGATCAGCATGGCAGATGTGTTGTTGCCTACCCTTACCACCTGGGGGCGCTCTGTCAGGAAGTCCAGGTTCCAGTTGCAGGGGGAGGTGTTTAATCCCAGGGCCCTTAGCTTATTGATGAGCTTCGTGGGCACTATGGTGTTGAACGCTGAGCTGTAGTCAATGAACAGAATTCTCACATAGGTGTTCCTTTTGTCCAGGTGGGAAAGGGCAGTGTGGAGTGCGATTGGTGAGTGGGTTTGTGAATTGGAGTGGGTCTAGGGTATACGGCAGGATGCTGTTGTGAGCCATGACCAGCCTTTCAAAACACTTCATGGCTACCGACGTGAGTGTTACAAGGCGGCAATCATTTAGGCAGGTTACCTTTCCTTCCCTGGGCACAGGGACTATGGTGGTTTGCTTAAAACATGTAGGTATTACACTCGGTCAGGGAGAGGTTGAAAATGTCAGTGAAGACACTTGCCAGTTGAGTACATATCCTGGTAATCCATCTGGCCCTGTGGCTTTGTGAATGTTGACCTGTTTAACGGTCTTGCTCACATTGTTTACCGAGAGCATTATCACACAGTCATCCAGAACAGCTGGTGCTCTCGTGCATGCTTCAGTGTTGCTTGCCTCAAAGTGAGCATAAAATGCATTTAGCTCGTCTGGTAGGCTCACATCACTGGGCAGCTCGCGTCTGGGTTTCCCTTTGTTGTCCGTAATAGTTTTCAAGCCCTGCCACATCTGACGAGCATCAGAGCACGGTGTAATAGGATTCAATCTTAATCCTGTATTGACGCTTTGCTTGTTTGATGGTTCATCTGAGGGCATAGCGGGATTTTTTATGGGTGTCCGGATTAGTGTCCCGCTCCTTGAAAGCGGCACCTCTAGCCTTTAGCTCGATGCAGATGTTGCCTGTAATCCATGGGTTCTGGTTGGTATATGTACGTACGGTCACTGTGGGGACTACGTCGTGGATGCACTTATTGATGAAGCCGGTGACTGAGGTGGTATACTCCTCAATGCCATTGGATGAATCCCGGAAAATATTCCAGTCTGCGTTAGCAAAACAGTCCTGTAGCGTAGCATCCGTGTCATCTGACCACTAGTTTTTGCTTGTAAGCAGGAATCAGGAGGATAGAATTATGGTCAGATTTGCCAAATGAAGGGCGGGGGAGAGCTTCGTATGCATCTCTCTGTGTGGAGTAAAGGTGGTCTAGAGTATTTTTTTTCTATGGTTGCCCATGTGACATGCTGGTAAAACTGATTTAAGTTTGCCTGTATTAAAGTCCCCAGCCACTAGGAGCACCGCTTCTGAGTGAGCATTTTCTTGTTTGCTTATGGCCTTATTGAGTTGGTTGAGTGCGGTCTTAGTGCCAGCATCGGTCTGTGGTGGTAAATAGATGGCTACGGATAATATAGATGAGAACTGTCTTGGTAGATAGTGTGGTCTACAGCTTATCATAAGGTACTCTACCTCAGGTGAGCAATACCTTGAGACTTCTTTAATATTAGACATCGCTCCCCAGCTGTTATTGACAAAAAGACAAACAACCCTACCACTCGTCTTACTTTCTGCCGGTGCATTGAATATCCCTACAGCTCTATATTATCCGTGTCGTCATTCAGCCACGACTCGGTGAAACAACATAAGATATTACAGTTGTTAATGTCCTGTCGGTAGGATAATCGTAGGTCATACATTTTATTTTCCAATCATTGCATGTTAGCAAGTAGAATTGATGGTAGTGGGAGTTTACTTGCTCGCCTACGGATTCTCAGAAGGCAGCCTGATCTGTGTCCTCTTTTCCTCCGTCTTTTCTTCACGCAAATGACTGGGATCTAGGCCTGTTCCCGGGAGAGCAGTATATCGTTCTCGTCGGACTCGTTAAAGGAAAAAGCTTCTTCCAGTTCGTGGTAAGTTATCCCAGTTCTGATGTCCAGAAGTTATTTTCGGTCATAAGAGATGGTAGCAGGAACATTATGCACAAATTAGTACAAAAATAAGTTACAAACAATGCAAAAAAACAAACCTTGTTCTGTTCTCCACATTGTGCAGTAGCTGACAGCAGGTAATGTTCCTTTAGTGGAGAGGTTGATGTGGAACTAACATCGGTTTAGCAACATTAAATCAGATGTTTTTGTTTTACAGTTTCTGACAAGCGAGCACTTAGATATGGGCATTTTCAAGTGTTCATAAATTCATAGAATGTTTGGGAACGACATATAGTACGGAATTTGTGATTTTAGTTTTTAGTAATATAGAGTGTGAAAGCGGCCGTGTGTTTGGACAACTAATAGACACCGCAGTAAATAAAAACCTAACAAAAACATCTGTCTGGACCAGGATCGGAGTCTACGCATACCTGTGCGCCATGGCCAATCGGTGCTTAATCTCTCTAGGGTAGGGGGCAGTATTTGCACGGCCGGATAAAAAACGTACCCGATTTAATCTGTTTATTACTACTGCCCAGAAACTAGAATATGCATATAATTGTTTGATTTGGATAGAAAACACCCTAAAGTTTCTAAAACTGTTTGAATGGTGTCTGTGAGTATAACAGAACTCATATGGCAGGCAAAAACCTGAGAAGATTCCTTACAGGAAGTACCCTCTCTGACCATTTCTTGGCCTTCTACACTCTCTTTATTGAAAACTGAGGATCTCTGCTGTAACGTGACACTTCCTACGGCTCCCATAGGCTCTCAGAAGGCGGCAGAATGTTGAATGATGACTTTGCAGCCCATTGCTGAAAAACAGTAGCGCATTTGGATAGTGGTCGATCAGAGAACAATGAGACTGGGGGCGCGTGCACGAGACGACTCCATGTTTTTATTTTTTTGTCTTTGAACGAAAACAGGGTTTCCCGGTCGGAATATAATCGCTTTTTTACGAGAAAAATCGCATAAAATTGATTTTAAACAGCAGTTGACATGCTTCGAAGTACGGTAATGGAATATTTAGACATTTTTGGTCACGAAACGCGTCGGGCGCGTCACCCTTCGGATAGTGTCTTGAACGCACGAACAAAACAGAGGATATTTGAACATAACTATGGATTATTTTGAACCAAACCAACATTTGTTATTGAAGTAGAAGTCCTGGGAGTGCATTCTGACGAAGAATAGCAAAGGTAATCCAATTTTTCTTATAGTAAATCTGAGTTTGGTGAGTGCCAAACTTGGTGGGTGTCAAAATAGCTAGCCCGTGATGGCGAGCTATCTACTCAGAATATTGCAAAATGTGCTTTTGCCGAAAAGCTATTTTAAAATCGGACACCGCGATTGCATAAAGGAGTTCTGTATCTATAATTCTTAAAATAATTATGTTTTTGTGAAAGTTTATCGTGAGTAATTTAGTAAATTCACCGGAAGTTTGCGGTGGGTATGCTAGTTCTGAACGTCACATGCTAATGTAAAAAGCTGGTTTTTGATATAAATATGAACTTGATTGAACAAAACATGCATGTATTGTATAACATAATGTCCTAGGAGTGTCATCTGATGAAGATCATCAAAGGTTAGTGCTGCATTTAGCTGTGGTTTGGGTTTATGTGACATTATATACTAGCTTGAAAAAAAGGGTGTCTGATTATTTCTGGCTGGGTACTCTGCTGACATAATCTAATGTTTTGCTTTTTGAAATCGGACAGCGTGGTTAGATTAACGAGAGTCTTGTCTTTAAAATGGTGTAAAATAGTAATATGTTTGAGAAATTGAAGTAATAGCATTTCTATGGTATTTGAATATCGCGCCACGGGATTCCACTGGCTGTTGAGTAGGTGGGACGATTTCGTCCCACATACCCTAGAGAGGTTAACTAGACCTATATGCAAACAAGCCATTTGCCATTTCACTTTGAACTGGATTGTGTGTTTACAGGCAGTAGCGTGACTTTAGATCATTAGAATGCATTCGCCAAAATCCACAAAATACACCTGAGTGGACTCTGCAAATATCTAAATACCACAGGAGTCCTCTTATATTTGGGAACTTCACAGTCCTATTGATCAAAAAACCATGAAAAAGGCTTTCTCTCCCTCAGTTGCCTATGCACATTAGCAATAACAAGATCAACAACTAATGCTAGCCAGAGCGAGATGAGACAAAATCTAACAAGGGAACATTGGATAAATCCTCTCAAACTTTTTAAAGCTAGTTGGCTGTTAAAATTGCATTGAAACGATGGGGAATAGTAGCCTGCTCGTCCTTCTGCCGCTTGCCTGCCAAAGCAGTTAGCTAGCTTGCAAAGCAATTCACATTTCTTGCTAGCTAACAAAATGACACATGCATCACCAAAAAACAATGAGGGGAAAAAATTGGTCACTCACTCACCCACTCCTCCAATGACATGACATACTCCTAGCTAGTTAGCTAAGTAAATAGCTAGCTACATAAATAGATATGCTAGCCCATGGGGTGTCAAACTCAATCAGCACATGGGCCATATTGAAAAAACACAACACATTTGTGGGCCAGCCAAAAAAAAATGGCAACTGTGACCCAAACTGGCCATTGTTTTATTAGAAAAAAATATGGTATTTTATAATGTCCACTTCTGTACATAAGATGCTGTAGCATTTTAACATATTAAAACTAAAGAAGATATACATAATATTATACCAGCCTTTGCTGCTATGCTTGCAGATGTGCATAATATGCTGCGATCCTAATCAAAAAGTATTTAATAACTCCAAATAACAAATGTAGCTATAGGTTTGTTGTAACATTTAAACTTAACATGTTTTTTTTATTTTTTATAATCACTGCATGGATCACCGGTGCAGTTGAATGCAGCATTGCTGTATGGTGCACTCAAAATGTATTATAGTGAAGTAGCCAGCCTAGGCTACTGCTCAAATGTTGCTGCAATAGGCCGACATGTTTCTCCTTTGCATGATGTTTTGTTGCAGGTTTTGTTTTTTGGTTATTCATTGACAAGCTTTAAACAATGCCAGACTGCAACATTTTAGTAGCCTAGCTAGGAATGTGACACGTGTCTGTACACTTTACCTCGGCTGCGTGCTGTATACTGTACTGTCACACGAAAGCAGCACAATAGAAGTTGAATTGACCTATGCGAGCGCATCAAGCTGTAATTTCATGAAGTAGATTACTCAATTGTTGACTCATTTATACTTGCTTGTGTGTCCTATTCGGCCCGTGGGCCTTGTTTGTCACATGTCTATTAGCCACGTTATGACTGACTTGTGATCACTGCCCATGCTAGTTTGATTGTATTGACATCCCCAACCTTAGGTACAGCTGTCTGTTTTTATTCAAAATATTGAGTCATTGAAACTGAAACAGTGCACCCCGAATGGGTGGATGCAGCAAACAATGTACCAGGCCAGCTGTGATTTACAACCTGGTGGCAATATCTTTTGGACTACCAAGAAACATATTGGTGAATTATATTAGTCATGCATTGTACTGCATCCATCTAGTCTGCTACCAAGGCATTACTGTACGGCATGGAATTTTGAGTCAAATAGAACCTCATTTTAAAACATCTTATAAACTCTTATTTACAATGACAGCCTAGGAACAGTGGGTTAACTGCCTTGTTCAGGGGCAGAACGATAGATTTTTACCTTGTCTGCTCGGGGAATTGATCTAGCAACCTTTCGGTTACTGGCCCAACGCTCTAACTATTAGGCTACCTGCCACCCCTATTAACAGCCTCCACTCTTCTGGGAAGGCTTTCCACTAGATGTTGGAACATTGCTGCGGGGACTTGCTTCCATTCAGCTTCAAGAGCGTTAGTGAGGGAAACCATTTCTTTATGGACCTCGCTTTGCTCACGGAGGCATTGTCATGCTGAAATAGGAAAGGGCCTTCCCCAAACTGTTGCCCAAAGTTGGAAGCACAGAATCATCTAGAATGTCATTGTATGCTGTAGCATTAAGGTTTCCCTTCACTGGAATAAGCAGCCTAGCCCGAACCATTAAAAACAGCCCCAGACCATTATTCCTCCTCCACCAAACTTTACAGTTGGCACTGTGCATTCGGGCAGGTAGCTTTCTCCTGGCATCTGCCAAACCCAGATTCATCCGTCGGACTGCCAGATGGTGAAGCATGATTCATCACTCCAGAGAACGCGTTTCCACTGCTCCAGAGTCCAATGGCGGCAAGCTTTATAACACTCCAGCCGACGCTTGGCATTGTGCATGGTGATCTTAGGCTTGTGTGCAGCTGCTTGGCATTGGAAACCCATTTCATGAAGCTCCCGATGAACAGTTCTTGTCTTGCTTCCAGCGACAGTTTGGAACTCGGTAGTAAGTGTTGCAACTGAGGACAGAGAGCTTGTTTGGCCTACCACTTTCCGGCTGAGCTGTTGTTGCTCCTAGACATTTTCACTTCACAATAACAGCACTTACAGTTCACCGGGGCAGCTCTAGCAGCAATTTGATGAACTGACTTGTTGGAAAGATGGCATCCTATGACGGTGCCACGTTGAAAGTCAATGAGCTCTTCAGTACGTTTGTCTATGGAGATTGCATGGCGGTGTGCTCGATTCTATACACCAGTCAGCAACGGGTGTGGCTGAAATAGCCAAATCCACTAATTTGATGGGGTGACCACATACTTTTGGCCGTGTAGCATATTAATCATGCATTGAACTGCATCCATCTATTCTGCCAACAATGCCTTACTGTGCATCATGGAATTTTGAGTCAAATAGAACCTATTTTTAAAAACATTTAAAACCGTTTTGTTGCATAAACTAGGAATTTGATATTTTTACTGATATTATGATTGTCTGTTTGTTATATATCTGCAAAGTAGTTAAAATGCTGTCAGTTCCACTTTAACGGTTTAACTAAAGGCTTAATGGTTCACACTTTACTGGTCATGAATTGCATGAAGATGTTGTGTGTGTGGAGGCGTTAACCCATCGTTGTTTAGGTACTGTCGAATCAGTACATTTAGTTTTAGATGACATCTACTCTCTAAAAGTTAATGATATCTCTCTTTCCTGGTAGAAAGTAACTATACGTTGCTCTGCAGGCATTACATGTTCACCTGACTCACTTTGGGACCCTGAACTTCCAAAGTTTACCCTTATATTGTCTCCTACCTCACCTGGGGTATTTGTCTGTCCCTCTTTCTCCTCTATTCCTCCATCCATTATTTACTGTTGCTCTGATGGCATGTTGCCAGATCATCTGTAGTGTCCATATGCACTCTTATTGGTCCCATCGCCCCCTGGCTAAGGCTCTGATTGGTTCCATTGGGTCTCCGTAATGGCTGTGTGTTGCCATGGGTTGTAAGTTGTGGATGAGTCTGTCTGAGACCACTGTGCTGGTCGTAAAGTACATACGTGCTTTTCCACTTAACATTCGTCCTGCGTGTTTTAGGGCCTTTAGGGCTCTCAAGCATTTCACACACACAAACTAACACAACAAACCTTTACACAAGCCATTGCTGTCTAGCAGTTGTCTAGCAGCATCGGCAAATAATGCAATACGAAGCTTGGGGAGGTACTTGTTCTACTACTGTAGTTGTCTGGTCTTCCCTGGTATCAGATGATGTCTAAAGGGAAGGCTATGCTTCTGGTGAATCTACTGCATCTGTCAATCACTTTCATTGGCGCCTTTCATCTGTTGCATCTGCCTTGACGAAGAAGCCTAGCAGTATGGTTCCCTTTCAGCGCCCTCAGCTTCCCGACTGGAGATGTCTGCCATGCACACTGGTGTCAGAGGTGGGATTAGTGGAAAGCTTGGTGTCATTCAATGATAAGGCCAGACAGACACAGGCATGACAACGACAATGACGGGCTATACCATGTGGACACTCTCAGGAGGTGGTTTTGGAAGAAGCTGTGTGGCAAACAAGAAGGAATGACCCACAGGTCAACAGCAAGCTGTCGGCGATAGTAGTACGCCAGTGCTCTTTTCAACATCCTGTGTGCTTTTCACCTCTGACTACAGGGCTCCTGTCCATTTGTTCTGACAGGAAATGTCAGTTGGAGTTATTTTTATTTTTATAACAGCCAAGTAGAGAACACGGCTCCAGATATTAGCTTGCGGGAACTGCCATCCATGCCTGTGTAGCTTGGCCCTTGTTTACGTTGCGTAATTTGTGCATATTTGGTAATGAGGACTCGCAGGTCTGCTGAAAAGTCCTGTTTGGAGAGGCTGACTTCATAGGCCTCCCTGAGCACACATGGCCAACTCTGTTCAAACTCTGTTCAAACGTTCTGGAGAGTTCACTTTCACACCTGAGCCAAACAAGATTAATGCTCTAGACAGATGGTTTTTGACTCACAAAAGCACTGCAAAAGCTCCTTTGTGAGCATTTTGAAGTGTTGTATGAAATAATTCTCTCATTGTGTAAATACTGAGTAACTCCAAGGTTGGATAGACAGCCTTGATGCAAATCTGTTTTGGTATTTCCATATAGGGATTGTATCAACAGTGACTCAACAACAGACTGGTAGATAACTTGTCTGATTTATCATCTGTCTATAGCTATCAGAAACAAGACAAAACTCAGACTCTTCAGAAAACACTTAAAACACAGTTTATAAGAACACCACACGAACAGACTTCATCATAACAGAATAACATGGACAACGTAACAGCCTCACCATTGACTTACTACTATCGTTCCACTCTATAGTTTGACCTGTCGTTGACCTCAACTGTGGTGGTTGCTGGGAATCTGTGTCTCAGTTGGCTGTGGATCCCCATACCCGGACCAATTTAGACATGCAGGCGATTTAGACATAAAGACACAGCCCATATTGAGAGACAACAGTTCTGAGCTATGGTGTCACAATCAATATGGACTCAGAGTAGCGAGGCAAATGCCAATATGTCCAAATAGTTTGGTTCTGTTTTTACATCTTAACTATGACGGTTGTTGCCTTGCATGGCATCCATATCAGTCATCAGCTTGGTCAGGGGTGCCTGATATTGGACAACACCAAGTCTTGTGGCCTAATGGCCCAGTTTCTGGGATGAAAATGACCATTAGAGGCCTGGCGATTGATGTACTTGATATGATACCGGTGTCGGGATTTGTCCCAGTTGTTTATAACATTATGTTTCTCCCTACTGAGTTTGTGGGCCATAAACAGGGTTTAGGGGACGTTGGGATCGGCCTATAATGTTGCCCCAGCTAATGCGTGGTTCCTTGGTAAGCAGAACTGTCAGCGGTGTTACACCATCCAGTCACGCAAAGAATACGGGTTGGACTGTGTTTGTTTGACTCTGACTCTGCCCCCCTGGTGTTGACTGACTGAATACTAGATACAAAACATGTTTTTTACACCTCTACTTTGGCAGCATTGTCTGTTTGCTGTGCCTCGTACTATCACGTAACAGTGAACCTGTGTCCGTGCGCTGTCTTGAGAATGAGAGAGGGCGAGAGCTCACGTCATCCATTCCAGACAGAATCATCACACTATAAAGAATAAGGGTTCCCTGCATCAACATCAATTCCATGCATCCCTGATCCTTCATGTCTGTCAAGGTTGTAGAAATGAAACGGCAGCATAGAATCCTGCACGCACGCAAGCACACACACTCGCATGTGAAGCATATTCGCTCTTCACGCATGGTCAGCCCACAGAGTCAGTGGAAACAGCACCCCTGTCTGTCTCAGTCCCTCAGTCCCTGCGGTGAGGGCTTATGACAACGACATCCTGTCGAAAAGGAAGCCTAGTTACCTCCTCCGAGGCACAGCAACCCATCTAAATGTACTGTCCCAGGGTATGCCCAACAAACTCTGTGACCTGAGGAAGTGAAAAAGAATGGATAAAACTGCCTGGTCGAGCATTTTTTACACTCCATTTATCAGAATGGGTCTTAGAGGAAAACACCCACAAGTCATAATTAAGAACAGCAAACCCCCTTGATACCATAGAGCAATGGATTTCTCCACAGATAAGTGACCACAACAAGCAAGTCTAACTAACTCGCCCCTTTGAAAGGAAACGGTGGCTCTATTTTCCTTTTAGCATTTGTCTGAGCTTGCATTCTTCTTATCTTCATGGTTTGTGTAGTCTGTCTCTGAGGAGAGTACAAACAACAACACCGTAAACAGGAAGTAGGCCTATAAGCCCAGGCTCAATCATCTGCCACCTTTGCTTCCAGTGGGAATTCTAGGAAACTGAGTTTGACCCCCCCCCCCAATGTGTTTCCCTCCCACTCTCTCGTCCTTTATGTTCAATTAGCACCAATTATAGACTTGGTATGTTTACGTTACCGCTCGCTGTATGTTAAATTCTAAATGGCGGACTAATTATGGAATGGAAAAGGTGTAACGCATAAGCAATTGTTTACTACTTAGGGAAAAGCAGTGGAAAGAGGTTAATAATCACAAACACGATATGAGCTAATTAATGGGAGGTATCCATAAACACAATTGTTTTTAAAAGGGCACATGATACACTTACGCTATCATGGGAGTATTTTGGGTGGAGGAAGCCTGAAGCTAAATGTCTTTTGCAAAGACCTTTTAGATAGTCTGTAACTTCAGGAGAATTCAGTTATTCTAGCTCAGTTTGTACATTAACGTCAGGTAAGGTACAGTTGTTGAATTTGGGAAAAGAGATTCGCTTTATGTTGAGTTGCATATTATATCTACAAGGAGGACATTTTCGCCCATTCATTATTTTTGGTTGAGGCCGAGCCTAGGGAGCTCTGACAGTTTGAGTGACTGACAGACGCCACTTTGGGAAACCAGAAGGGGGAGCTCATTGGAGGAAGATGGAGTCTGTCAGGCAGTCGCTGCTAGTCAATCAGTCACTTAGAGTGGATTTACATTGACTCAGATTGGGACGATTATTATGCATCTGTGAGATTTGTGGTTGTTTTTATTGTGTATTGAAAGTGGACTATCAAAATAAAGGCTGTATAAGATTAAATAAAGGCTAATCCTGTGCACAAGTTGTCCTTTCATACTGCCAGTCCCTTTTGTAATACGGTTATAAACTGTTTTCACATGGGGTGATATGATGGGGAAAACAGGGTTTGATGACCTCTCATTGGGTGGGACCGCCAGTCCCTTCCAGCCATTTCCTCATGTTACCCCATGCTACCCAATGCAGCTCTTTTCAACCTTTACCTCAAAGGCCTTTTATTGGGGTAAAATAGTCAGGGCTATGATTGACATGATAACCTGGCCCATTATGGGGCACTGAACCCTAATTCCACCCCTATTGCTCTATCAACAACTGTAATTGAGTGCATTTAAACATGTCTCATTGGAGCTGCTATGGCCGCCATAGAGCTGTTAAGCGATGCGCCATCACCATTAGATCAGGTTCCAGGCATTTCCATTTTGGAGGCACGCCCGCTCTCTCCATTTCGTAGAGTCGAGCTGTTGTTTGCCAGAGGAGCAGGTGGGTTGCCAGAGGGCTTCAGTGCCAACCAAGCCAATGCCACCTGCAACCAGCATGCAAAACTGGCCTGCTCCCATTCAAATGTGTATCTTTCATGCTTGTTTGACGCCCCCCCCCCCCCCCCGTGAAATACAGTGCATTCGGAAAGTATTCAGACCCCTTGACTTTTTCCACATTATGTTACAGCCATATTCTAAAATCGATTAAAAATCCTAATTATTCTCATCAATCTACACACAATACCACATAATGACAAGTGAAAACAGGTTTTTCGAAATGTTGGCAAATGTATTAAAAATTTAAAAACAGAAACCTTATTTACATAAGTATTCAGACCTTTTGCTATAAGACTTGAAATTGAGCTCAGGTGCATCCTGTTTCCATTGAGCATCCTTGAGATGTTTCTACAACTTGATTGGAGTCCACCTGTGGTATATTCAATTGATATGACATGATTTGGAAAGGCACACACCTGTCTATAAAATGTCCCGGAGTTGACAGTGCATGTCAGAGCAAAAACCAAGCCATGAGGTGGAAGGAAATGTCTGTAGAGCTCCAAGATTAGCACTGATATCACATCAAGATGGCGTCGATGGAGATGGCAGCTTCGCTTCTAGTCCTTAGGAAACTGTGCAGTATTTCATTTGTTATGTATTATTTTTCACATTGTTAGCCCAGAAAACCTTAAGTGTTATTACATGCATACATTTCACGGAAACATGGCTAGCTGGTGACGTGCTGTCGGAGTCAGTACAGCCAATGGGGTTTTCAGTGCAGGAATAAACATCTCTCCGGTAAGAAGGGCGGGGATGTATGTTTCATGATTCGTGACTCATGGTGTAATTGTAACAACATACAGGAACTCATGTCCTTTTGTTCACCTGACCTAGAATTACTCACAATCAAATGCCGACCGTAGACAATAACAATGACCTATGCGCGGACTCTGTGTGCGAGTTTATAAGGAAGTGTATAGAAGATGTTTTACCCACTGTGACTATTAAAACCTTCCCTAACCAGAAATTGTGGATTGATTGCAGCGTTCGCGCAAAACTGAAAGCTAGTTGCATTTAATCATGGCAAGGCAACTCGGAATATGGCCAAATACAAACACTGTAGTTATTCCCTCCGTACGGCAATCAAACAAGCAAAGCGTCAGTATAGAAACAAAGTGGCGTCCCAATTCAATGTCTCAAACACGAGACGTATGTGGCAGGTTCTACAGACAATCACAGATTACAAAAAGAAAACCAGCCACATCGTGGACATCGACGTCTTGCTTCCAGAAAAATTAAACAACTTCTTTGTGCCACCGATGCGAATCGCTGGCAAAGACTGTGGGCTCTCCTCCTCCGTGGCCGAAGTCAGTAAAACATTTAAACGTGTTAACCCTCGCAAGGCTGCCGGCCCAGACGGCAGCCACGTTCTCAGAGCATGCGCAGACCAGCTGGCTGGTGTGTTTACGGACATATTCAATTAATCCCTATCCCAGTCTGCTGTCCCCACATGCTTCAAGATGGCCACCATTGTTCCTGTTCCCAAGAAAGCCAAGGTAACTGAACTTAATGACTATCGCCACGTAGCACTCACTTTTGTCATCAGGAAGTGCTTTGAGAGACTAGTCAAGGATCATATCACCTCCAGCTTACCTGTCACCCTAGACCCACTTCAATTTGCTTACCGCCCCAATAGGTCCACAGACGATGCAATCGCCATCACGCTGCACACTGCCCTATCCCATCTGGACAAGAGGAATACCTATGTAAGAATGGTGTTCATTGACTACAGCTCAGCATTCAACACCATAGTACCCTCCAAACTCATCATTAAGCTTGAGACCCTGGGTCTCGACCCTCGCCTTGTGCAACTGGGTCCTGGACTTCCTGACGGGCCATCCCCAGGTGGTGAAGATAGGAAACAGCATCTCCACTCCGTTGACCATCAACACTGGGGCCCCACAAGGGTGTGTTCTCAGCCCCCTCCTGTACTCCCTGTTCACCCATGACTGCGTGGCCATGCACGGTTCCAACTCAATCATCAAGATTGCAGACGACACTACAGTGGTAGGCTTGATTACCAACAACAACGAGACGGTCTACAGGGAGGAGGTGAGGGCCCTCGGAGTGTGGTGTCAGGAGAATAACCTCTCACTCAATGTCAGCAAAACAAAAGAGATGATCGTGGACATCAGGAAACAGCAAAGGGAGCACCCCCCTATCCACATCGACGGGACAGCAGTGGAGAAGGTGGGAAGTTTACATATCAGTGCCTCTTCAAACTCAGGAGGCTGAAAAAATGTGGCTTGTCACCAAAAACCCTCACTAACTTTTACAGGTGAACAATTGAGAGCATCCTGTTGGGCTGTATCACCGCCTGGTAAGGCAACCGCACTGCCCACAAACGCAAGGCTCTCCAGAGGGTGGTGCGGTCTGCACAACTCATCACCGAGGGCAAACTACCTGCCCTCCAAGACTCCTACACCACCCGATGTCACAGGAAGGCAAAATGATCATCAAGGGTAATAACCACCCAAGCCACTGCCTGTTCACCCCGCTTCCATCCAGAATGCGAGGTCAGTAGAGATGCAACAAAGCTGGGACAGAGAGATTGGAAAAACAGCTTCTATCGCAAGGCCATCAGATTGTTAAACAGCCACCACTTTAAAAATTGAACACTAGTCACTAATAATGCCACTTTAAGAATTTTTTTACATATCTCACATTTACTTATCTCAAATGTATATACTGTATACTACACTATCTATTGCATCTTAGCCGCTCTCACTGCTCATCCATATATTCTTATCCCATTTCTTTTACTAGATTGTGTGTATTAGGTTCTGTTGTGGAATTGTTAGATACAGCTGCGCTGTTGGATCTAGAAGCATAAGCATTTCACTACACTTGCATTAACATCTGCTAACCATGTGTATGTGACCAATAACAATTTGATTTGAGACAGGATTTTGTTGTGGCACAGATCTGGGGAAGGGTACCAAAACATTTCTGCAGCATTGAAGGTCCTCAAGAACACAGCATTCTGAATGGAAGAAGATTAGAACCACCAAGACTCTTCCTAGAGCTGGTCGCCCCTGCCAAACTGGGCAATCCGGGGAGAAGGGCCTTGGTCAGGGGGATGATGGTCCAGAGTTCCTCTTTGGAGATGGAAGTTCCTCTTTGGAGATGGAATAAGAACCTTCCAATAGGACAACCATCTCTGCAGCACTCCACCAATTAGGCCTTTTATGATTGAGTGGCCAGACGGAAGCCACTCCTCAGTACAAGGCACATTACAGCCCACATGGAGTTAGGCAAAAGGCACCTAAAGGACTCTGACCATGAGAAACAAGATTCTCTGGTCTGATGACACCAAGATTGAAAATTCTTTGGCCAGAATGCCAGGTGTCACATCTGGAGGAAACCTGGCACCATCCCTACGGTGAAGCAAGGTGGTGCCAGCATGATGCTGTGGAGATGTTTTTCAGCGTCAGGGACTGGGAAACTAGTCAGGATTGAGGGAAAGATGAAATCTTGCTCCAGACCACTCTGGACCTCAGACTGGGGCGACGGTTCACCTTCCAAACAGGACAACGACCCTAAGCACATAGCCAAGACAATGCAGGAGTGGCTTCGGGACAAATCTCTAAATGTCCTTGAGTGGCCCAGCCAGAGCCCAGACTTGAACCCGATCGAACGTCTCTGGAGAGACCTGAAAATAGCTGTTCAGCGATGCTCCCCATTCAAACTGACAGAGCTGTAGAGAAGAATGGGCGAAACTCCCCAAATACAGGTGTGCCAAGCTTGTAGTGTCATACCCAAGAAAACTCAAGGCTGTAATCACTGCCAAAGGTGCTTCATCAAAGTACTGAGTGAAGGGTCTGACTAATAATGTTAAAATAAATGTATAAACTAGTTAACATTTCTAAAAACCTGTTTTTGTTTTGTCATTATGGGGTATTGTGTGTGTAGATTGATGAGGGGGGAAAAACCTTTTTCATCCATTTTCAAATAATTCTGTTACTTAGCAAAAGGTGAAAAAGGTCAAGGGGTCTGAATACTTTCCGAATGCACTGAATGTGGAATAGTGCTGAGCAATTCACTGAAATGTCGGTTATATTTTCATTTTTTAACAACTGACAGTTCGGTTCAATTATTTAAATTACATTTTTGTTCTGTTTTATCAGTGATCTAAATTCACACATTGCGCCATTTCTCTAGCGATGAATCGGATCAAACCGAACAGTGCGGTGTAGGTGAGGTTTTCCACAGGCCAATATTCTTCATAATTACCACGTTTTTTCTGTGTTAAACTAACTACAATGACCATAATCCATTGTGCACCTACTTGTCTGGTCTGTGTGTTTATTTTATACCTGCTACATTAGGTTCAGCCTGGTCTCATAGACTTGACGTAACATAGTTAAAGTAAATCCAGAACACTCAAATCAGTATGATATGTTGCTTTTGGTATGGCTACATAATACAGGCGGATACTTAAGGCAGCATAGGCAGCAACTCTATAGAGATGAGATGATGACTTAGAATAAACTAATGAAATAAAACAAATGTAATATTCACAACAAATGTGAATAAATGGTGATTAGTAAGTGATGACCAGTAATGGGTCACTACCATCATGGGACTTTTATTCATTGTTTTATTCTGTGTTGCAGCATTCCACCCACATAATGCACAGTGCATGTAAGGTGTAAAATTATCAAAATCGAAAAACGTAAACTTTAATAATCGAACTGAAACTGTACCGACCTCAAAAAGCACAAATCGCTCAGCGCTAATGTGGGATGGATCGGTACTTTTCAAACGTCTAGGATTGGGCATTAGGGTCTTACCACAAAGCCACTCTGTGGGGGTGATGACAAAGACAGTGATAGAGTTTTGTACTTGGTTATGTATTGCCAATTTTAGACTTAAGTTTGGATGTAATACTACACTTACAGGGGGTTATAGGGAAAAGAGAAAGGTAGCCAACCACCGAGCACTTCAACGGGCTATAAAAGATGACGGCATAAGGTTGTTAATTTTATTACAGGGGGGGGAGTATACAGAGCCAGCAAAAAGTATTTAAATGTATAATCGCCACAAAATACAAGCATGCAGTTTGGTTTCACCTTGCTGAAAATAGGCAGACGATTACCCTTGACATTTTTGTGTCCGCTGAAGTGCAAACTAAAGCTGTGTCCAGTTATTTTTGGTGCAGTGTGCACTTAGTTGTAACTTCCAAAATCGTGTCTGTGGTTTCCAACGTTGTTTAGAAATATCTTGATGATTAACTGAATCAGGTGTGTTTGTGCTGGGCTGGCACTAAAGCCTGCACACACTGCAGACCTTGACGATCAGGATTGGACGGTTTCATAGCTTTGGGTCAGATTTTGGGTTGGGGGAACAGGCAAATACAGGTTACATAGGGTTTATGTAGGATTATGTAGCGTTTATGTACTGTAGGTCCAGGTGTATTGAAGTGAGACCTTTTTAAAGTGTGAACTGTACTTTACCCTAATCTTATCGCCACAGCTTTCGTGTGATATTCTTGTCAGTCTCCACCAATCCTTTATAAGCTCTAAGACACACACACACAAAATTGGGAATGAGGCTTCCCTTTATAGTAGCTTGTTTGTTGGAGGCTTTGTGATGGCTTAATACATACTGTCCTTTATTCTCCTTTGACTTCCTTTTTCATCAATCACCCATCCATTCTTCCTCTTCTGTAATACTATTCCATCTCGTATCCTCTCTCTAACTCTCTCTCTCTCTCTCTCTCTCTCTCTCTCTCTCTCTCTCTCTCTCTCTCTCTCTCTCTCTCTCTCTCTCTCTCTCTCTCTCTCTCTCTCGTGTCTACTCTTCATCAGAATTCCTTCCTCTCATAGTTAACTGCCTCTGTCATCTCTCTGAAATGAGGGAGAGGGAAAGAACGCGAGGGAGGGACGAGTTAGCGCTAACCCCCGGCTTCTCCTCACTTTGTCCAACCACAAGACCACGAGCAGCCACTCCCACAGCGGAAGAGACAAGCCATTGTCAAAGCCCTTCTGCCTCCTGAAGCTCTAATTGCTGCTCCAATAACATTAACTGTCTGCTTTTTATTGAGTCTGGCCTGCCTCTGTCTTCTCTCATCTGTGCCGATGGGTCGCTCCCGTAAGCGCGTATTAGCCCCGGCCCATAAAGAAAATTAAATGTAATCTCTTTTAACTGAGGGAGGGAACACATTTTGGGAGGAAGAGTAGAAGCGATTTGAGAGAAGAGAAGGGGATTAGAGAGGGTATGTTGTGATGAGGGAGTGAAAAGTGGGGGAGAGGGAGAAAGGGGAGAGTGACGGAGAGAGGGAAAGAGTGATTGTAATGGGAGATCTGGTTTCTAAATGGGTTTTTCATGGTCTGTCTGGAGGACGGAGGGGTGGAGGGATGGAGTGGAGGATTGTGGACCCCCAAAACCCTTCTCGCCCCCTCCCACTCTAGTCAGTCATTACTCATACACACAGATCTATATAGGATCAGTGTACCCTCCCAAAATCCATACCTTAACCTGGTAACAAAACACACTTTAGATCAGTGTCTGGGAGCAACGTCTTACTACCAACCCTCCACAAAACAGGCCCCTCGACAGTAGTAGCAGAGGAAGGCTTCGTCGTATGAGACAGAAATCGGACCGCAATCCCTAAATATTGTTCTACCCATAGTTATTTTTATGTGCTCCATGTCATTACGCACAGCCTTTTATCCACGACAAGTCCATTTGGTGGAAAACCTTCTCTGGTGGGAAAATTAGCATAATGTTTTTATGCAGAGCTTTGAATATTCGTGTGAAAATCTGTCGCCAATTGAATGTAAACCTAGCTAGTGAGCTGGAAAAATAGCCCGCAGTTTTCTCTATTCCTCTTTTTTCTGTCTGTCTGTCGCCCATTCTTTACCCAATGTCAAGCAGAAATACTTGAAAACGATGAAACATCGGCTCTAAGCCGAAAGTAGGTTAAAAAAAAGATAGGAAATTAAAATGTTTGACAAAATAGTGAAGGACGGGAGGGGAGCACTAAAGGGGTGTTGTAATTACGGTGTGGTATTGAAATGGCGTTTCACCGCAGTTACGCTACACTTCACCCAGGCCACACAGCACAGGACTGAAGTCCCATGAGGCACTGGGGGGAAACTGTGCCTTTGCTACCTGCCTACTGCCTTGTGCAGGGAACCGCAGCGTTGCCTTGCCACCGGCCACCTGTGATTCCAACACACACACACACACACACACACTCACTCACTGACTCACTGTGTGTATAAAACATTAGGAACACCTTCCTAATGTTGAGTTGCACCAGCCTCTTTTGCCCTCAGAACAGCCTAAGTTCGTCGGGGCATGGACTCAACAAGGTGTCGAAAGCGTTCCACAGGGATGCTGGCCCATGTTGTGTCAAGTTGGCTGGATGTCCTTTGGCTGGTGGACCCTTCTTGATACACACATGAAACTGATGAGCGTGAAAAACCCAGCAGCATTGCAGTTCTTGACGCAAGCTGGTGTGCCTGGCACTTACTACTATACCCTGTTCAAAGGCACTTAACTTTTGTCTTGCCCATTCATCATCTGAATGGCACACATACACAATCCAAGTCTCAAGGCTTAGAAAATCCTTCTTTAACCTGTCTCCTCCCCTTCATCTACACTGATTTTGAAGTGGATTTAACAAATTACATCAATAAGGGAAATGCTTACTTACAAATCCTTGTGTAATAACAATATGTTTGTCAGTCATACAGTGTGCATAGAGTATTATTTTGACCCTGAACAGCCATGACCTGTCATTGATCTCTTAACCTTAAGAACCCACCAATAGGTTTTGAGGGGAGTTGAGAAAAAAAAATCCTATTGATTATTCCCCAATGCGGAACAGAACTAGGGCAGAAGAATGTCAGCATTGTTTTTCATTATCTCTCTCGGGGCCTGTATGGAACGGGAAGGAGTTTGTATACAGACCAACTGTACCGTGGACAGGAGAGGAGAGAACAGAGACTCTAGTCTACCTTTCTATCAACTAATCTCCTATCTTGGCAGCTGTATAGTCCCTCTGTGACTGTGGTTTGTATTCTACTGAGCTCAATCTGTTTGACATTAAAGGTGCACTGTGGACCTTTTCTACCTGCATTTCTGTAGTCAACAAGGAATAAAATTCATTGAGGGGAAAAATGCCATGTTTGTTTACTTTATTCCAAGTTTTTTAAGCTATATTCTTATTTTTCTTTGAAGTTATCCTTAAAAAGCTGCATAGTCAAACTTTACCTAACCAGTAAGAGACCCTTTGCGTTAGGCAATTGGTTTTTCTTCATGACCTTTGTCTTTAGAATAGGATTTATTTAGCCATGTCAACATACATTCTTCCTTGACTGCCTCATAGTTGAATGCCTTGTAAAGGGACTCTAATAATCAATTTATATCCTTTCATTTCTCATTCACTCCGTTCTATCATTTCCCATTCATTCAGTTCAGGGAAGCGACAACAAGGAAGGACACCGATGATTTGAAAGATGAACCGCAAGTCATTATACTGCACCCAGCCAGATGAATGCCCCTCTTCAGCCTCTCTCCCTTTCCTTATACCCACTATCCCCTTTTTTCATAAACCGCAGTCGCGCGTCTCGATGTTTGCACTGTTTTGGATCATGTTTACATTTCCTGTAGTGTGTCCACATTCATGTTATTCGTTTTCTGAGAAAGGAGTACGACATTTTTGGTGTTGTTAATTTGCCTAAGATACAGGCGTATCTGTGATGGCTTGGTTTATTTGCATTATACTACACAGGTCGTTACTAACTTGAAGTGATTAGATCAAGGTCAGTTTGAACAGAGCCGTACAGCCTCCCACTCAAGGACACAACGGCAGTAGGCCTACAGTATTTGTCCCGTATGAACCCGGTTTGAGTTAAATAACGAGTTCCTACTGTTTCCGGGTTGTCCTCTACGGATGTTTCACACATGCCCAGACTAATACAGACTGCCCATATGATTTGTTAATGGTTAACTGGCACTCTGTTGACATGGAGTAACATGCTTACTAACCATGTATCATGGTACATGTTATAGCTAACTATCTTTAGCTACAAAACTACAAATGTAGTAGTTGCAGTTGACCATCAAACTGAAATCACGTGTTCAGTTAGTTGAACACCTATAGATAATTTGTAGGAAACAAACAGAAAACAAAAAACCGTTTAGTTATACAGTTTTCCAAAACTCCACTTCCCACGATGCATCACTCAGCCTTATGGAGGAGCAAGGGTTAAGTAGATTCCGTCCAAGCCCTTTCATGTCCCAGACTTCTAAAGGAATGACATTGTCTAACAAGAACAAGATGTGAGGCCAGGTCATTCTAAATGGGACCGAGGTTCACGAAGGAGAGTTAACGAACGCAGTCATAAGGCTCAGACAGTCACCCGAACGAGAGTATAATTAATGAACTCCATTAACAGAAGCCCAAAAAAGTATTTTAATTAAAACGAGAGACATAACTTACCTGGAGTCTCAGATAGTGACACACAAGCTACGCTTGCTCTTTCACACTATTTCTCCACAGCCCCTCAAATGTGTCTCACTCCATTGCTTCCTGTCTCTCTCTCTCTTCCTGGTTATGATGTATTGGACCTAGCAGTAGTTTCTCAGAAGTGTGTGTGTGTGTGTGTGTGTGTGTGTGTGTGTGTGTGTATTCACAAGCAAACCTGTGCATGCACATGCAATCGTGTGCTTGTGTGTGCATGTGCAGATTTCTGCTTGTGGTCGTGCACGTAAGGGTGTGCCTGTGTACATACCTGCCTGCACCACACACTGTTCCCATGTCTTCATTTGGCAGCATTCCCAGTGATGGTCTGTGTCATCTCAAGCCCCTCAGAGTATTGTTCTAATGTGTAAATCAAGGGACAATGAAATACGGAGCACTCAGACATATTTGACTCTGATTGACTTAACTATTAGCAATGCAAATTATATCCTTCTTTACTCATAAGTACTGATGGAGGAAATTACACTTTTGAACCCCGTGATTGGCTGGCATATCATGAACTGCCAATCAGTGACCCATGAACTAACTCAGTGACCCAATGAGAGCGGTAGAGATGCTCTCAAAGATCGGCTATGAAAAAGCCAACTGACACTCTTGTGTTACTGACTTGTTGCACCCTCAACAACTACTATGATTATTATTATTATTTGACCATGCTGGTCATTTATGAACATTTGAACATCTAGGCCATGTGCTGTTATAATCTCCACCCGGCACAGCCAGAAGAGGACTGGCCACCCCTCATAGCCTGGTTCCTCTCTAGGTTTCTTCCTAGGTTTTGGCCTTTCTCTGGAGTTTTTCCTAGCCACCGTGCTTCTACACCTGCATTGCTTGCTGTTTGGGGTTTTAGGCTGGGTTTCTGTACAGCACTTTGAGATATCAGCTAATGTAAGAAGGGCTATATAAATACATTTGATTTGTTAGCTATTAGAAGTTTCCATTGGCCCATATCCATTTGATTGACAGCTCATAGAAATCCTATATAGGCCTGTCTACATGTACCATTAGTTAGATTCAGAGGCCTCATTATCCTTTTCATTATTCATGACCACACAGCACTTCACTGCTGGTTATAAAGTTATTGCTATTAATATGGTTAACCTTTGAACCTTAAGCATACAGTACCAGTCAAAAGTTTGGACACACCTACGCATTCCAGGGTTTTTCTTTATTTCTACTATTTTCTACATTGTAGAATAATAGTGAAGACATCAAAACTATGAAATAACACATGGAATCATGTAGTAACCAAAAAAGTGTTAAACAAATCAAAATATATTTTAGATCCTTCATAGTAGCCACCCTTTTCATTGATGACAGCTTTGCACACTCTTGGCATTCTCTCAGCCAGCTTCATGAGGTAGTTACCTGGAATGGATAACAATTAACAGGTGTGCCTTGTTAAAAGTTAATTTCTTTCCTTAATGCGTTTGAGCCAATCAGTTCTGTTGTGACAAGGTAGGGTTGGTATACAGAAGATAGCCCTATTTGGTAAAAAAACAGTCCATATTATGGCAAGAACAGCTCAAATAAGCAAAAAGAAATGACAGTCGATCACTAGTTTAAGACATGAAGGTCAGTCAATATCGAACATTTCAAGAACTTTGAAAGTTTCTTCTAGTGCAGTCGCAAAAACCATCAAGCGCTATGATGAAACTGGCTCTCATGAGGACCGCCACAGGAAAGGAAGACCCAGAGTTACCACTACTGCAGCGGATACGTTCATTAGAGTTATCAGCCTCAGAAATTGCTGCCCAAATAAATGCTCCACAGAATTCAAGTAACAGACACATCTCAACATCAACTGTTCAGAGGAGACTACGTGAAACAGGCCATGGTCGAATTGCTGCAAAGGAACCACTACTAAAGAACACCAATAAGAAGAAGAGACTTGGTTGGGCCAAGAAACACGAGCAATGGACATTAGAACGGTGGAAATCTGTCCCTTTTGGTCTGAGTCCAAATTTTTGATTTTTAGTTCCAACCGCTGTGTCTTCGTGAGACGCAGAGTAGGTGAACAGATGATCTCCACGTGTGGTTCCCACCGTGAAGCATGGAGGAGGAGGTGTGATGGTGTGGGGGTGCTTTGCTGGTGACACTGTCTGTGATTTATTTAGAATTCAAGGCACACTTAACCAGCATGGGTACCACAGCATTCTGCAGCGATACACCATCCCATCTGGTTTGCGTTTAGTGGGATTATCATTTGTTTTTCAACAGGACAATGGCCCAAAACTCACCTCCAGGCTGTGTAAGGGCTATTTCACCAAGAAGGGGTGCTTTGCTGGTGACACTGTCTGTGATTCATTTAGAATTCAAAGCACACTTAACCAGCATGGCTGGCTACCATGGCTACCATTCTGCAGCGATACGCCACCCAATCTGGTTTGCGCTTAGTGGGACTATCATTTGTTTTTCAACAGGACAATGACGCAACACATCTCCAGGCTGAGTAAAGGCTATTTTACCAAGAAGGAGAGTGATGGAGTGCTGCATCAGATGGCCCTGCCTCCACAATCACCTGACCTCAAACCAATTGAGATGGTTTGGGATGAGTTGGACCGCAGAGTGAAGGAAAAGCAGCCAATAAGTGCTCAGCATATGTGGGAACTCCTTCAAGACTGTTGGAAAAGGATTCCTCATGAAGCTGGTTGATGGAATGCCAAGAGTGTGCAAAGCTGTCATCAAGGCAAAAAGGGTGGCTACAAATATAAAATATATTTTGTTTTGTATAACACTTTTATTGTTTACTACATGATTCCATATGTGAGATTTCATAGTAAAAATAAAGAAAAAATGTAAGTGAAGGAGTGTGTCCAAACTTTTGACTGGTACTGTACGTTATATCATTTTTCATTGAATACTTTCAGAACTAGAAATCTAGGATCCCATATCCTCTCAACTCTGAACCTATAACCGTTTCTTATTGAAATCCCCCAATCCAAACCTTAACCAGTAGGCAAAACAGAAAACGGGTTTTGGATCAGTGTCTAGGGGGAAACTTAATGTATTTCTGTCCTACTGTGGAAAAAACAGAGCTAGGTTGTGGTCAGGGCTGTAGATGAATGGTTGTGTTCATCTCAGGTTGTGAGTTATCGGAGCGTAGTGCTACAGTGTTTTTATCTGGGAGTGTGGCGGGGACCAGGGGAGATAGCAGGGGGGAATAAGGACATGCGTTGGAGTCTAGAGGACATCTCACCGCTTGCAGAGAGAGAGAGAGGGCGAGAGAGATGAGGTTACTAATGCACATGGTTGTCTTGGATACCCTAATAAAAAATAGAGGATACAGGCTAATTGAAATCTTTTTTGAGAGCTTACTGTCAATGACATGATAACATTGTTCTCTGTACACCACGTAGCCTCTTTTTAAAATGCATTTCAAGTCATTTGTGGGCTTGGAAAAAAATGGGGCCCGACATATCGCATCTTGCCATAGTGTGTTGGACTTGCTAATGAAAGTGCTATCATTTAGAACAAGAGCATGTGCATCCATAGCCACTAATACACACATTACAGCCAAGTGAGCTGCAGTGAAATCCTGTTAAATGTTTTGGTCAGTATAAATTGGTAGTACAAATTGAGAATGGTCTCGCTTATACCCAGAAACAACGGAAGATGAGGTGATTGACAGAAAGTAATGAATTATGCTTTGTTAATTTCAGTATTGTGTTATGACATAAGCTTGATGTCTTGTATGTGAATCCATACATTTTACAATGTTATTAAAGAATACTTGAGTCAGATAAACATTTTAAATAGGAAAATCACAGGTCGAATGTGAGGTACATATAGAATATGCTTATAAGATCAATATTACCACACTACACTTGTATATGGACCACCAGTCACAGACCACCAGCTTGTTATCTTAATAGTTTGTGTGTGTGTCTTCCTGCATCTGTGTGTGTTTGTGTTTGTGTTTGTGTGTCTTGAGCCTATTAAACTGCTCTTAGTAGTCCTCTCCCCCACAGTGACGCTCTCACTGTGAAACATAAACACTTCAGTCAGAGTGCAGTTTTTTTACCCTGTCAAGCTAGGGATGTGAACTGTTCAGTGTGTCACAGTAGAATCCGATCTACGCACGGTGTGTGACTGTGTGGTTTAGTAGAACTAGGACTAGAGTTGTCCTCTGTTCTGACTGATGATAACGGTCCCAGTGTTCAGTGAGGTGTGTGGTGGCACCTCACTGCTCTATAAGGAAGGGGAAATCCCCCTGCGGCAAGGGAACTACAAAAGAGGGAAGGAGTATTGAAAGAGGGATGGAGACTGGGGGAAAAAAAGGGAGTGAGGGTTCAAAAGGAGATATGGTGCTGGTTCATGGGGAGAGATGGTGAAGGAGAGAGACAAGATTCAAGAGGATAGACCAAGAGAGACTGTCAGAGAGAGAGAGGCGGTTTCAAAAAGAGAGTGGGGATTTAGTTGCTAAGTGTATTTGGGAAGAGGGAATGTTCAAGAGAAGAAAGGGAAAAGGAAAGCATTGCCCACATTGACTGTGACTGCGGTGTTGATCCAGCTGGATCTCTCCAAACCAATCAGAACCCCCCATTTCCTTCATCTCTGTCATCCTGGCCAAAAGCTGTGGTTTTCCTCCACACCATGGGGCTCCGGGTAGAAGTTGTCCTTAGGCACAGATCTCGGATCAGATTACTCTCTCCATTTGCTAGCTGCAACCACAAGGGATTGAAAATGGGCCTTTGTGACTGGTGGTCCATATACAAGTGTAGTGTGGTAATATTGATCTTATAAGCATATTCTATATGTACCTCACATTCGACCTGTGATTTTCCTATTTAAAATGTTTATCTGACTCAAGTATTCTTTAATAACATTGTAAAATGTATGGATTCACATACAAGACATCAAGCTTATGTCATAACACAATACTGAAATTAACAAAGCATAGTTCTAGGCATATTGATCCTAAGGTTAACTTACAGGACAAAGCATGAAGAGATGCCTACTAGGCCAGAAGCCTAGGTAATTAGAAAATATCATACAACCTTAATCCAATGGACACGATAAGAGAGAGAATAACAGGCCTTCATTCCATTTCTACCAGATCTGACTTGTTTGTATCCAAAATCAATTGTTGACCAATCCATAGACCAAACCAAAGGTAGTAAAACTAAGATATCCAATCAAACCAGCCAACATCCTCTGGGAAGGGCGTCACATCTATGTGGGGTGGGCTGGGTACAATGGAGATAATACCACATTCCTTAGAGGACAATTGCATACAATGTTGTCAAAGTTCACTCTGAACAACTACAAGTAACCACAGAGATCATCCATCCATATATACTGAACAAAAATATAAACACGTATAGTGTTGGTCCCATGTTTCATGACCTGAAATAAAAGATCCCAGAAATGTTCCATTTGTACAAAAAGCTTATTTCTCTAAAATGTTGTGCACTAATTTGTTTACATCCCTGTTCGTGAGCATTTCTACACCCGCAATAACAGCTGCTAAATATGTTCCTGCGACCAATAAAATGTTCAAGATAATCCGTTTTAAGAAGCTGATTAAACAGCATGATCATTACACAGGTGCACCTTGTGCTGGGGACAATTAAAGGCCACTAAAATGTGCAGTTTTTTCACACAACACAATGCCACAGATTTTTCAAGTTTTGAGGGAGTGTGCAATTAGCATGCTGACTTTAGAAATGTCGACCAGAGCTGTTGCCAGAGACTTGAATGTTAATTTCTCTACCATATGCCACCTCTAACATTGTTTTAGATAATTTGGCAGTACGTCCAACCGGCCTCACAACCACAGACCACGTCTAACCACGCCAACCCAGGACCTTCACATCCGGCTTCTTCACCTGCAGGATTGTCTGAGACCAGTCACCCGGTTAGCTGATGAAACTGTGGGATTGACCAACTGAACATTTTCTGCACAAACTGTCAGAAACCGTCTCAGTGAAACTCATCTGTGTGCTCGTCATCCTCACCAGGGTCTTGACCTGACTGTAGTTTGGTGTTGCAAACGACTTCAATGGGCAAATGCTCACCATCGATGGCCACTGGCACGCTGGAGAAATGTGGTCTTCACGGCTGGATCCCGGTTTAAACTGTACCAGGCAGATGGCAGACGTGTGGCGTCGTGTGGGCAAGCGGTTTGCTGATGTCAACATTGTGAACAGAGTGCCCCATGGTGGCGGTGAGGTTATGGTATGGGCAAGAATGAGCAACAGACAACGAATACAATTGCATTTTATCAATGACAATTTTAATGCACAGAGATACATTGACGAGATCCTTAGGCCCATTCATCTGCCGCCATCACCTCACGTTTCAGCATGAAAATGCACGCCCACATGTCCCACGGATTTGTAAACAATTCCTTGAAGCTGAAAATGTCCCAATTCTTCCATGATCTGCATACTCACCAGACATGTCACCTATTGAGCATGTTTGGAATGTTCTGGAACGACGTATGACACCGTGTTCCTGTTCCCGCCAATATCCAGCAACTTCGCACAGCCATTGAGGAGGGATGAGACAATGTTCCACAGTCAATAGCCGATCAACTCAGTGCAAAGGAGATGAGCATGACTGAATTTAAATAGGCAAGTCAGTCTTGTTTACCAATACGGCCTAGGAAGAGTGGATTAACTGCCTTGTTCAGGGGCAGAGCGACAGAGTTTTACCTTGTCAGCTTGGGGATTCGATCTAGCAACCTTTCGTTTACTGGCCCAACGCTCTAACCACTAGGCTACCTGCCACCCCACCGCATCATTTGGATGAGGCAAATGGTGGTCACACCAGATACTGACTGGTTCTTTTATCCACACCCCTACTTTAAAGAAAAAAGTTATCTGTGACCGACAGATGCATAACTGTATTCCCAGTCGTGTGAAATCTATAGATTATAGATTAAATTGACTGATTTCCTTATATGAACTGTAACTCTGTGAACTCTGAAATTGTTGCATGTTTCGCATTTTATATTTTTGTTCAGTGTAGATGGCATAAACGTTCTCCTCCAGAGGACGAGTTTTAGATACCATACGTGGGAACTATATAATAATTCTATCACCCATTCAATAGTCAGTCCTCTGGATACTGTAACAGAGATATCATGTAGTGTATGTGGACACCTGCTCATCAAATATCTCATCTTAATATGGAGTTGGTCCCTCCTTTGCTGCTATAACAGCCTTCACTATTCTGGGGCCTAGCCCGAAGCATGAAAAACAGCCCCAGACCATTATTCCTCCTCCACCAAACTTTACAGTTCGCACTATGCATTGGGGCAGGTAGCGTATCTGCCAAACCCCAGATTTGCCCGTCGGACTGCCAGATGGTGAATCGTGATTCATCACTCCAGAGAGCGCATTTCCACTGGCGGTGAGCTTTACACCACTCCAGCGGACGCTTGGCTATGCACATGGTGATTTTAGGCTTGTGTGCAGCTGCTCAGCCATGGAAACCCATTTCATGAATCCCGCGACAAACATTTATTGTGCTAACATTGCTTTCAGAGGCAGTTTGGAACTCGTTAGTGAGTGTTGCAACCGAGGACAGTCGATTTCTACACACTTCAGCACTCGGCGGTCCTGTTCTTTGAGCTTGTGTGGCCTACTACTTTGCCGCTGAGCCATTGTTGGTCATAGACGTTTCCACTTCCAATAATAACACTAACAGTTGACTGGGGCAGCTCTAGCAGGGCAGAAATTTGATAAACTGACTTGTTGGAAAGGTGGTATCCTATGACGGTGCCACGTTAAAAGTCACTGATCTCTTCATTAAGGCCATTCTACTGCTAATGTTTGTCTATGGAGATTGCATGGCTGTGTGCTTGATTTTCTACACCTGTCAGTAACGGGTATAGCTGAAATGGCCGAATCCACTAATTTGAATTAGTGTCCACATACTTTTGTATATATAGCCTTCCCTGTAGCTCAGTTGGTAGAGCATGGTGTTTGCAACACCAGGGTTGTGGGTTCGATTCCCCCGGGGGGCCAGCACAGAAAAATAAATAAATAAATAATGTATGAAATGTATGCATTCACTACTGTAAGTCACTCTGGATAAGAGCGTCTGCTAAATGACGTAAATGTAAAATGTATAGTGTACATTTTGGGGCTGAGTGGTCCCTGGGCATTGTCTTGAGCAATTTGCTATGCAGACGGTGGTGACAGAAAGCACAATTTGGGGCTGAGCCTACACAAGGATGGACGGCTTTTTACAAACTCGTTCTTCTGAGCTTCTCACAAGTGCCTCGTCTCTGTCTCTCTGTCTCTCTGTCTGTCTGTCTGTCTGTCTGTCTGTCTGTCTGTCTGTCTGTCTGTCTGTCTGTCTGTCTGTCTGTCTGTCTGTCTGGTGTCCAGTTAGTGTCTACTCTTCATCAGAATTCCTTCCTCTCATAGTTAACTGCCTCTGTCATCTCTCTGAAATGAAGGAAGAGGGAAAGAAAGAGGGAGGGGGGAAGAGGGAGTTAGAGCTAACCCGCACCTGCTCCTCCTCTCTCTCTCTCTCTCTCTCTCTCTCTCTCTCTCTCTCTCTCTCTCTCTCTCTCTCTCTCTCTCTCCACTATCTTCTCTGGTTGCCCTCTTTTCCCCTTCTATCCATTTTTCTCTGTTTAGTTGAGGCAGTGTTCTCTCTCTGTGTGTGTGTGTGTGTGTGTGTGTGTGTGTGTGTGTGTGTGTGTGTGTGTGTGTGTGTATGTGTGTTTACGTCCTTTTTTGTGTGTGAGGTGAGTAGGCCTGGCTGGCAGACTGGGGCGGGGTTTTGTGGTCTCTGAGGAATAGCATCTCCAGTGTGTTGAACTTTCCTGGACACAGACTAGAGGAACCGTACTGTAGGCCCCAGAACCAGACTGTAGGAAAACAGAAAGGGACTGTCTGTACTAGTTGGTGGAATGTTCTGGACTTGACTGAAATTATTTCTTAGGCTACAGCACTTGTGGTGAATGTCTTTTGAATTAAATTACCTTAATGTTAGGGAATTATTTTCATATTGAGGGCGACATGTTCAAAGTGCAAAAGAACACCGATTTGTGCCAAACAATATTGTAAACCTCATAATCTGGCAGCGTGATTCCGTATGAATGTTTGCACCACGAAAATGTCGCCCAATGTCCAGTGTATGGACGTAATTCATACTTTTACCCATAAATACCACCCAACAAGGTCCATCAACGGATACATATACGCTGAGTGTACAAAACGTAAGGAACACCTTCCTAATATTCAGTTGCAACCTCTTTTGCCCTCAAAACCGCCTTAATTCGTCGGCCATGGACTCTTCAAGGTGTCGAAAGCAGTTCCACAGGGATGCTGGGCCATGTTGACTCCAATGCATCCCACAGTTGTGTCAAGTTGTCTGGATGTTTTTTGGGTGGTGGACCATTCTTGATACACACGGGAAACTGTTGAGCTTGAAAACCCAGCAGCGTTGCAGTTCGACACACTCAAACCGGTGCGCCAGGCACCTACTACCATACCCCGTTCAAAGGTACTTAAATATTTTGTCTTGACCGTTCACTCTCTGAATGGCACACACACACAATCCATGTCTCAATTGTCTCAAGGCTTAAAAGTCCTTCTTTAACCTGTCTCCGCCCCTTCGTCTACACTGATTGAATTGGATTTAAGAAGTGGTATCAATAAGGGATAATAGCTTTCACCTGGATTCACCTGGTCAGTCTATGCCATGGAAAGAGCAGGTGTTCCTAATGCTTTGTGCACTAAGTGTATATTTCTTTAGTTATTTGTTCTGAGCTTAGTTTTTATATATATATATATATATATATATATATATATATATATATATATATACTTTGTTTTTACTGAGGAACAGAAAGAAAGGACAAATAAAGTAAAGTAAAATAACAACAAAAAAGATCTGGTGGTTACAGTGCACGTCATAACTTCATCATATTAGTTACATTGACATCTTTGAATTATACCTTTTCCAAGTACGAAACCCATTTTTACCAGTGTTCCTGACCCCTCTTCTCTTGTGTTCTTAAAGCAAAGGTCATACGCTCCATGTGGTGTATTTCTTTTACGATGTCTATCCATTGTGTCACTGTGGGAGGGTCTTTTTGTAGCCATTTCCTAGTGATAGCCTTTTTACTGGCTGCCAGTAGGACCTTCAAGAGGTACTTTTCTCTATTGTGTAAGTTGTCAGGTATTTCACCCAAGTGCAAAGAAATGAGTGTTTGTTCTATGTCAAATCCCATTATTTTTCCAATGTTAGATCTTATTTCTCCCCAGTATGTTTCGATTGCGGGGCATGTCCAAAAGATATGAGAGTGATCCAGACAGCCAGTCTGTTTTGATTTCAGTTTAGGTGTTATGAAGAAACGTACAACATTCTTCCAAAATAATTCTCTGAATGACCTTGAGTTTGTGGCGCTTTGTTGAGTCTCTAATATGTTCAACCATGTTTCATCAGTTATTTCAATGTTAAGTTCCTCCTAATATAGTTTGTAGAATGTTTCTTTGAGGATTGAATACCCAAGTAGAGATTTGAAATAGTTTTTTGTTACTCCCCAAGTTGTATGCGTTAGTGAATACTTTGATACATTTTTGAGGTGCTCGAGGGTCAATCACTTTTATCTCCCTTAAGAAATAGTGTCGAACTTGTAGGTATCTGTAAAAATCGTGTTTATCCAAGCCATGTTTTTTACTCAGGTCCTGGAAGTTATCTAGGTCCCCATTCCTTATAATTGTACGGAATGATGTGATGCCTTTCTGCGTCCATTGTTTAAATCTGCTGTCCTGAGTTGCAGGGATGAAGCTGGGATCGTATGTGGGCCAACTCAGCAGTTTGATCTCTCTGTCTAAATGATTTTGCTTAACTACCCTAAACCATGTCTTTAGAGAGAAATTAATCCACAGATTTTTTCTACTGTATATTTCTATTACCATTTCCTTATTTCCCAAAACTGACTGTATGGGTGTCTCTGTCAAAGTAGTCTCGATGTCTTTCCATTTGGGTTCGTATTCTGAATTGCACCAACACACCAGAGGTCTCAACTGGGCTGACACATAATAATCTTTTAGGTTTGGTAAGGCCATACCCCCACAGTGTTTTGGTAATTGTAATGTTGTATATCTCGTTATTGGTCTCTTACTGTTCCAGATAAACCTTGATATCTGTTTATCCCTAAACTCTTTAGGCGGGATTTCTATGGGCAGTGATTGTAACAAATACAGTAACCTCGGCAGGATGTTCATTTTGATTGTTTCAATTCTACTACTGAGATCTAAGGGAAGTGAATTCCACCTGTCTAGGTCACCATATATTTTCTAGTTGATTTTATCGTAATTCATGCAATAAAGTTTGGGTGTATCTTTTGGTAGATATACTCCAAGATATTTAATGGATGAAGTGGTCCAGTGGAAGTTATACCTACTCTTCAGCTCTTCCTGTGGGGTATAATTATATACTAGGGCTTGGGTCTTGTGTACGTTAAGCCCATACCCTGAATATGTTCCAAATGAATGTAAAACATCCATCAATCTAGGTCCACTTGAGCCTGGGTCTTTAAGGAATAACAGAACGTCCTCAGCATACATGCACATCTTATGTTCACTGACTCTTATTGTTATTTCCTCTAAGGTTGGGTCCTGTCTTATTGCCTGCGCTAATGGTTCGAGGTACAAGGAGAAGAGCGTGGGTGAAAGATTACAGCCTTGTCTTGCCCCTCGCTCTAATTTTAGCGTTCGTGACAAATGTCCATTTATCTTTTATTCTAGCGGTCGGACATGAACACAGTGTTTTGATGCACTGTATCAAATAAAATGTATTTATATAGCCCTTCTTACATCAGCTGATATCTCAAAGTGCTGTACAGAAACCCAGCCTAAAACCCCAAACAGCAAGCAATGCAGGTGTAGAAGCACTTCTTTATTGAAACCAAATCTTTCCATAACTTGGAATAGGTAAACCCATTCCACTGAATCAAATTCTTTTTCTGCATCTAGACTGATTCATATTGCACTTGTCTTATTCTGAGTAATGTGGTCCATGACATGTAGTGTTCTCCTTATATTGTCCTGTGTCTGCCTATTTTTTTATGGAACTAGTTTAATCTCGGTCAGTCAATTCTGGGATTATGTTCTCCATTCTTTTCGCTATTATTGATGCATATAGTTTATAATCCGTGTTAAGAATTGCGATAGGTCTACATGAACTGCATTCCTTCTTATCTTTACCCTCTTTTGGGATTATAGATATGATGGCCTCTCTCCATGACGGTGGGAGACGCCCCCTCCCGCAGAGTCCAGTTAAAACAGGCCTTAAGTAGAGGTGTTAGTTGTTCTCTGAAGGTCTTGAACCATTCTGAAGGGAAGCCATCAGTGCCTGGAGACTTGTTGTTTGCCTGGATACTTCCCCGTTATCGTTCTTCTCCAGATAGATGTTCAAGTATGTTTTTATTGATTCCTTGAATGCTGGATCATTCAGCATGCTTCTATTAAGTCTCCATAGAGTATTTCTTGGTTTGCTATCAAGGTTTAGAGTAAGGTAAACTCCATTATGATCTGATAAATCGATCTGCTCGATCCTACAATCCTTAATCCTGTGTCTATCTGCATTGTACATGAAAAAGTAGTCTAACCTGGAGTATTCAGTGTGGCGGGCTAAGTAAAAAGTATATTCCTTATCTGTCTTGTGGATGTCACGCCATACATCGAGCAATCCTAGATTCTGCAATATCCTATTGATCTTTTTAGCAACTAGACTCATTTTCCTATTTGACTGAGTTGAGTTTTGTATGTGTTTCACCAAGTGTTAGTTTTGTAGATGACAGCATTTGAAAGTATATTCAATGAACGTTTGACGCAGGTCTTGTCTCCATGGAAACCGGACTGATAAAGATGCTCGGCCAGACAGACCCACACACGCACAGTCTTGTACAGCTAACCTTGTGGGGACACACAATTCAGTCCCATTCAAAATCCTATTTTCCCTAACCCTAACCCGTACTCTTACTGTTAACCTGACCCTAACCTTAACCCAAAACCTAACCTAACCCTAGCGCCTAACCCTGACCGTTAATGTAATTCTAACACTAATTCTAACCTTAACCCCTTAGAAATACCATTTGACCTCATGAGGATAAACAAAATGTCCCCAGTTGGTCACATTTTGTTTACTATTCTTGTGGGGACTTCTGGTTAAACATGTCCACACACACACACTACCAGTCTGGGAATCAATTTGGCCCAGAGTAGACATTTTCACATCTCTCTAACTCAATTTGACCTTGTCACAATGAAAAGAGTAAAAGCAAAGGGAGTGTTAAAAAAAACCCCACAGGTGGGTGAAAAAATTGTTCATTGACAAGCTCAAAGAGGCTAGTCTTGTCCTAAATCCACCTGACGACTGGCCAAAACAAATCCATTTAGGATCTCAAATAAGGCTTGATTTTGTGCCAGTTTTCACACTCTTGCCTTATTCCCAACCTTGTAAATGTGGGAAGAACAATACGCAGCCCATTTTATTAAAATGCCCAGGCCTACATTTGACATCTGTGTTACAGTAGTTTCCCCTTGGTTTTAAAAATGGAATTGGTGTTTTTTTTAATGAGCGTTTTGGCCTTTCTAAAAGTCTTTCATGGGTACGCTCTCAAACTCTTCTCTCGCTCTCTGTTCAATGAGCTTTATTAGAACAAATGTTGTAAATATTGGCAATGCAGTTTTACACATGCATTGTTTCTCTCTCCCTCCTTCGGTTTGACACAGTCTAAGGGGCTGAGGGAGAATTTGAGTGCTGCTAAGCTTTCCCCCAGCGTTGGTCATTAGAGAGAACAGACCGAAACTCTCAGATTGTTAAAGCAGCCGGGAGTTAGTCCCCCCCCCCCCCCCCCGCCCCCCGGCTATCCCATTAGGTTTTATTAAATTGGAAGCAGATAACTCCTTCCATTATTTTGTCCTCTACACTGTTCTGATTTGAATGGGGTTAGTTGGGATATTGCAATTTAGTCCATAACTTTTTTCTTTTTTCTCTCCTTTTTTCCATTTTCTCAGCTTTCCGTCAGTCTCTTAGCTCTGTCCGTCTCCATCTTGCTTTCTCTCGTCTTCGTCTCTGTCTCTCACTGCTTTGTCCGCCCATCTCTCTCACTCTCTTAATTTCTTGAGCATTCTATGCAATCATATATACCAAAACATATAAAACTTTAGGGGTTGAGGAGTTTGATGGATGATGGCACAACTAGAAGCTGCTGTTAGGTTTGTATGGGAGGGCTCTATATCTGCACCTATTCATGTAGGGGGGCTAATACTGGCCATTTAGTGTGTGTGTGTTGTCAGCCTATTTGTTCCCGCTTCTTCCTCACTCGTTTTCTGAAAATGTCACTGAGGGGTTTCTGGCCTGCTCCGATGACCTTCCCACTGATTCTTATTACCCTGTTCAATGGGTTCTGACTTGGGTTCCCTGGAGCATCAAACCACCCAACAATATTAAAGGCTAGGATGGATTTTATGAAGCATTTATAAAATGCTTTAAGGGTTGATTGGTGTACATTAAACTTCCTCAATTTCCGTAGAAAGAACAGGCGTTGTTGACATTTTGAGCGAATGTGATCAGTGTTTCTTTTGAAGGAGAGCTTGTTGTCGATTATGGTTCCTATGGTATTCGCTCAATGATCTGTCCGTTGATCTCTAATGCTGGGATGGTAGGTTGGTCTCTTCTGAAGTCAATGACCAGGTCTTTGGTTTTGGTTGCATTGAGGTCCAGGTAGTTTTGACCATAGTGAAAACATCTGAGTTGCCTGCTGTTTCCAAAATTACTGTGTCATCCTAGTGCTTAATGAACATCATCTCTGGGTCTGAGCTCCTGCAGTCGTCAGTGTTCAGGGTGAATAACACACACGCGAGATGGCAGAGCCATGTGGTGATCCTGTAGAGATGAGCTGCAGTGACCATTGAATCTGACCAGCAGGACTCTATTTGTCAAGAAGGAGAGAACCCAGAGAATCAGATGTGGCTTGACATTCATGTTCTGCCGCTTTTGACCCATTGAGTCTGGACTGTAGAAAAATCCACACATACCATTGTGAAGTAGAGTACCAGTCAAAAGTTTGGACACACTTACTCATTCCAGGGTTTTTCTTTATTTTTTACATTTGTAGAATAATAGTGAAGACATCAAAACTATGAAATAACACATATGGAATCATGTAGTAACAAAAGAAGTGTTAAACATATCAAAATATACACTGCTCAAAAAAATAAAGGGAACACTAAAATAACACATCCTAGATCTGAATGAATGAAATAATCTTATTAAATACTTTTTTCTTTACATAGTTGAATGTGCTGACAACAAAATCACACAAAAATAATCAATGGAAATCCAATTTAACAACCCATGGAGGTCTGGATTTGGAGTCCCACTCAAAATTAAAGTGGAAAACCACACTACAGGCTGATTCAACTTTGATGTAATGTCCTTAAAACAAGTCAAAATGAGGCTCAGTAGTGTGTGTGGCCTCCACGTGCCTGTATGACCTCCCTACAACGCCTGGGCATGCTCCTGATGAGGTGGCGGATGGTCTCCTGAGGGATCTCCTCCCAGACCTGGACTAAAGCATCCGCCAACTCCTGGACAGTCTGTGGTGCAACGTGGCGTTGGTGTATGGAGCGAGACATGATGTCCCAGATGTGCTCAATTGGATTCAGGTCTGGGGAACGGGCAGGCCAGTCCATAGCATCAATGCCTTCCTCTTGCAGGAACTGCTGACACACACACATTGTCTTGCATTAGGAGGAACCCAGGGCCAACCGCACCAGCATATGGTCTCACAAGGGGTCTGAGGATCTCATCTCGGTACCTAATGGCAGTCAGGCTACCTCTGGCGAGCACATGGAGGGCTGTGCGGCCCCCCAAAGAAATGCCACCCCACACCATGACTGACCCACCGCCAAACCGGTCATGCTGGAGGATGTTGCAGGCAGCAGAACGTTCTCCACGGCGTCTCCAGACTCTGTCACGTCTGTCACGTGCTCAGTGTGAACCTGCTTTCATCTGTGAAGAGCACAGGGCGCCAGTGGCAAATTTGCCAATCTTGGTGTTCTCTGGCAAATGCCAAACGTCCTGCACGGTGTTGGGCTGTAAACACAACCCCCATCTGTGGATGCCGGGCCCTCATACCACCCTCATGGAGTCTGTTTCTGACCGTTTGAGCAGACACATGCACATTTGTGGCCTGCTGGAGGTCATTTTGCAGGGCTCTGGCAGTGCTCCTCCTGCTCCTCATTGCACAAAGGCGGAGGTAGCGGTCCTGCTGCTGGGTTGTTGCCCTCCTACGGCCTCCTCCACGTCTCCTGATGTACTGGCCTGTCTCCTGGTAGCGCCTCCATGCTCTGGACACTACGCTGACAGACACAGCAAACCTTCTTGCCACAGCTCGCATTGATGTGCCATCCTGGATGAGCTGCACTACCTGAGCCACTTGTGTGGGTTGTAGACTCAGTCTCATGTTACCAGTAGAGTGAAAGCACCGCCAGCATTCAAAAGTGACCAAAACATTAGCCAGGAAGCATAGGAACTGAGAAGTGGTCTGTGGTCACCACCTGCAGAACCACTCCTTTATTGGGGGTGTCTTGCTAATTGCCTATAATTTCCACCTGTTGTCTATTCCATTTGCACAACAGCATGTGAAATTTATTGTCAATCAGTGTTGCTTCCTAAGTGGACAGTTTGATTTCACAGAAGTGGGATTGACTTGGAGTTACATTGTGTTGTTTAAGTGTTCCCTTTATTTTTTTGAGCAGTGTATTTTATATTTGAGATTCTTCAAAGTAGCCACCCTTTGCCTTGATGACAGCTTTGCATTCTCTTGGCATTCTCTCAACCAGCTTCACCTGGTATGCTTTTCCAACAGTCTTGAAGGAGTTCCCACATATGCTGAGCACTTGATGGCTGCTTTTCCTTTACCCTGGGGTCCAACTCATCACAGACCATTTCAGTTGGCTTGAGGTCGGGTGATTGTGGAGGCCAGGTCATCTGATGCAGCCCTCCATCACTCTCCTTCATGGTCAAATAGCCCTTACACAGCCTGGAGGTGTGTTGGGTCATTGTCCTGTTGAAAAATAAATGATAGTCCCACTAAGCGCAAACCAGATGGAATGGCGTATCACTGCAGAATGCTATGGTAGCCATGCTGGTTAAGTATGCCTTGAATTCTAAATAAAATCGTTGAGTGTCATCAGCAAAGCACCCCCACACCATCTCCTCCATGCTTCACTGTGGAAACCACACATGCAGAGATCATCCATTCACCTACTCTGCGTCTCACAAACAAATGCATTCCAGGTGACTACCTCATGAAGCTGGTTGAGAGAATGCCAAGAGTGTGAAAAGCTGTCATCAAGGCAAAGGGTGGCTACTTTGACAAATCTCAAGTATTACATATATTTAGATTTGTTTTAACACTTTTTTTGGTTACTACATCATTCCATATGTGTCATTTCATAGTTTTGATGTCTTCAATGTTATTGTACAATGTAGAAAATAGTAAAAATAAAGAAAAAACCTGGAATGAGTAGGTGTGTCCTAACTTTTGACTGGTACTGTATGTCTTTGGCTTCTCCAGGTGGGTGTTGGCAGAGTGCAGTAGAGACAGAACCGCATAATCAACACCCCTGTCCTGCTTTAGGTAAACTGGAGTGGGTCTGTATAAGAGCATACCAGCTTATGTAGCTGGGGGACAATCAGTCTTTCAAAACTCTTCATCACTAAATGCTAAAGCTACAGGGCGGTGGTAGTCAATGTATCAGGATGGGTTGCTCTTTTTAGGTATTGGGCATATGGTGTTTTGCCAGAGCGTTTAAAAATCTCACAGAAAACACTTCATAGTTGGTTATGGCAAACCTTTAATTGACAATCACTAATGTTGTCTGGCCCAGGTGATTTTTGTTTTGATTTGTCGTTTAAATGCAGCTTCCACATCTTTTGGTTGCACCGCAACATTTGTTACAGTTTGTGACATGTTAGGTCAGAGTTCAGCTCCTCCCTTTCATTCGCAAAGGTCAAGTTTACAATAAAAACAGATTGCTACGTTCTACTGAATGATTTTTACTTTCTCTCTGTCTCAGGAGACTGCTATGAGCTTTGTATTACGCCATGCTCTTAGATGCCCATGGCAGCTCTCAGTAAAGTATACAGACCTCATTCAAGAGGTAGTGGCACTTTAACTGAAACCTGTCCCAGCAATTGATTTAAGCCGCCACTTTCAATTCTAGTATCACTATAGTTACTAGATTCTCTACTATAGGATACTTCATTGGCGTTTCTGAGCCCATTTGAGTTACATTTCAGATAGAATGGACAGACACTGACAAATGGAGGGCCCCAAACCTTTGTTAGAGGTTGGAAAAATCTACCATTGCTTTTCCCCTTACAATTTCCTAATGGACTCTGCACAACTCCCGTCCCCAAGTGCTATTCTCAACACACTTTTGTTATTGTCGGTCTTTCTGTCTGTCTATCTGGAAAGCAATCTGTTAATGTCCATAACAGCCTCTAGGTATGTGATCTCACAGACTTCGAGAGAAGGAAGAATGGCCCTTTGTGTTATTCTCATTCAGTTCTGTAGTCGTTTTAAATGTTTTGTTCATCATTTGTTCAGCCATTTGGCTGAATGTTATCCCCTCCATCTGGTTTCATTCTGGTGGCTAGCGGTGCTTCTGTAGTGTCTGTGATTTCTGTGTACTTCTTCAATTAGGTGTTAACAATAAAGGGCTTTTTAAGATGTGTGGTTGAGCTAAGGCTTCTAAGGTGGTTTTTGCCTGAAAACAGTGGGGAGCCTATGGCCCGCACTAGTTTAGCAGCGCTAGCTGGAAGCGTGAATGCCAGCGAGCAACGGTTCACTCTAGTTCAGGCTTTACTGCCGCGGGAAGAGATGGAGCCCAGATGTGTAATTACAGTAGCGCTGCTGCTTCAATCCACACTACAGAATATCTGCCCTGGTACTATGACAGAGATGGGGATAGAGATGGAGGTAAAAAAGGGGGGGGGGTGGAGAGGGAGGTAGAGATAAATAGAGAGAGAAGGGGAAAGAGGGAAAGAGAGGGAGAGAAGAGAGAGTGTTAACGTGTGTATGCGTGTCTGCTATTTTTCTATTCTCTGATGTGCTTACCACCTCATTTGAGCTTGATGACAGCTTGATGGAGGATGGACACCTTTCTCACTTTCACCTCTTTCCCTCGCCTTTCGTCCTTCTCCCTCCTCTCTCTCTCTCCTCTCATTGACCTTGTAAAGGGATGAGCTCACCAAGGCAGCTCTGCTGACGTCATCCCCAACCTGCGATCGCTAGATACCACAACCCCCTGATGCCTTCAGCTTCAATAATCACATCACTCTCCTTAGAATCAACCACTCACAGTGCTTCACTCCAACTCCAGGGAAGATAAGGGAGGCTTTCTTCCGCAGCTAGCACATAACGTTCTGAGAACCATATGTTTTTTCGAGCTTGACGAGAGCGCAGTTTTCCTATGGTTATTTTGCATCCAACCTTCCCACAATTATCTGGGAAAATGGTGCACAATACTTGCTAGGCTTTGGAAAATTCTCAGCACATTTAAGAATATATTTTTTTAATTGGTATTTCATTACTTTAACAGCAGGCTTCCTAAAAGTTCAAACATGGTTACATTTAATTCTAGGAATGTTTTCCTACTGGTTTGACGTCGGGAATGTTCTCAAAAAGTTCGGAGAACATTTAAAAAAAAAAAAGTTATCCTTTGGGAATTTCAGTACTTCAGTGAAACGTTTCCTCTTGGTTCTATTTAGTCATGTTATTAAATTATTCCAAGAATGTTAAGAAAACTTTACATAAAAGCCACAAGAAATCTTAAGTAACATTCAGAGAATGTTCTAAGAATGTTATTTAAAAACATACATTCCATTCCCAGCATCAACAAAACTCTCTCTATCCTCTATTTTGCTGCGCGTTCAGGTGTTGGCTGCGCCCACTAAATGGCCACACACTGAAGCAATTAGCGGTTTCAACAAGAGATCTTCCAAGTACCTCAAATTTCTTCGAAGAACGGGGTTCTTGGCACTGAAAATGGCCCCCAAAAGGTTCTTCCAAGAACCCCATAGAAGGTGGAGTTCATCGAGGAACCTCCTTGGTTGGTGGGGGTTCTTGCAGGAACCTAACTGCCCAACTTAAACATTTCAATTTGAAAGGACATCAGGTGCAGGCACTTAACTGAAAAATGTCAAGTTCTCCTCAATTTGAGGTAAGGTTTGTCCCTTGTATGATCTACATTCATATTGTTGTATGATGATGCCATCTATATTTTCATATTTGTGACAATCTTTCTAAAACAGAAAATGGACACAATTCAATGGATATCAATCAACAACAAGGTAAGAATATGTAGGCTATAAGAATATGTTGAAGGCAAGCTCTATTGCGTGCAGATGACTGAACTGCTCACTTTTTTGTCTGTAGTTCTACAGACGGGGAGGCACACAAAGGTATGTCATTTGGTATTGGTATGGTATGCAGGTCACAGATCACAAGGAATGTGAATGAACACCATTATCAATACTTTTTTTTCCATTCACATTCTCCACAAAAAGCAAGGTATGAATTCTGCGTGTGCATGTTTTGTTAATCATCTGTATAATTACTATTTTTGGGATTCACAGAATTCACCCTCCCTACACCACTGCAAAATCATCCTGGCTATGGATATGGAGAACATCAACACATTAACATCAACACGCCAGAGGATATAACCATTGGACTTGGGGCTCTGCTGGGAGTTAACCTCATTTAGATTTTATTTCTTCTGTGTTTGCCACTAAAAGCATAATAACCACTGAGAACTAAAATAGTGACTTATTGTTATGCATATTAATAGTATTATTAATAATAATAATAAAGGGGGGGGTAGTTAACACATTTACCCCATAAGGTTCTTCAAAAGGTTCTTTGAGGATCCATTAAAATAGGTTCTGTGAAGAACTTTTAGGGGTTCCTCTACAGTTTCAGTTTGAAGAACCCCTAAAGGATACTCCAGGAAGTTTTTCTTTTTTAGAGTGCACCTGATCATAATGAGTGCTTGTTTCATTTGAAATGGGGTCTGTTTGAATAGACAAACATTTATAACTGTGTCTGCATTAAAAAAACATGGCACGCTATCAGTGGACTAGTTCCATGGATAGAGAACAAAATATTATAGGTTTGAATCGCACTGATGCTGTGTCACAATAAAAAAATATATGATTAATGCCTAAGGAATTACATTTACATGTGTCCTATCTGTGCTTGTAGTTCAAAAATGTAACCCCCCCCCATTTTTTTTTTTGTAATATTATTGAAAAATTCAAAAACCTCCAAATAACCTAATAATTTCCTTTCTCGGAGCGTAAGTTAAACCTCCCAGGAAAACTTTCTGGGAACCATAATAAAACGTTCTCCGAACTTTGTTCCCAGAACAGGTGAAATGTTAACTTTCGTTCTCACAACGTTTAGTTCTTTCTTTTATTTCCTTCTCTTTCTTCGTTCCATCTTCTTCCGTTCTCTCCGTCTTTCACTCCGTCTCTCTGTCTGGCCTGTTGTCTTCTCCACACTAGGGCCATGTGTTGTGGAGATCAAGGCCTGTTAGCAAGATTGAGGAGTGATCCAGAAGTTTCCGAGTCTGGTGTGTGTCTCTCATTTACACATACACACATGGGTGCACACACACACACTGAGACCCCTTTTTCTGGTGGCAACCAGAGCATTGACCTCAGAGTTCCACATTGCTGAATGCAACAGTTGTTATTTTAGGGGTTTAGGGGCTCTGAAGTCCCTCTGTCTGCCATTTAGCTGATCTTAGATCTGTGCCATTGCAGTGGATCATACTCCAGGCTCTCACTAGTCTCGTTAAAAGTTAGGGCACAGGGTGGTCATCACCTGCTTGTCTGACTATGTTCATGGGTTGCACCTCCGTTCTACAGATGCCACAGCCATATTGGTGCCCAAAAGTCCAGTGATGCCCAGTCATTCTGAACAGGGGGCTAATGACCGTTTCATCAAATATAACACTATAGTCGCTTGGAAATACAATGACATGGGCAAATATTTAGTAGGAATCAACTTTGCCAGCATTATCATGTCATCAAATTTACTTTAGACAGATGGCAATGTTTTCATTAGCTAGCAAAGTTTGTCAAAAATATCAAGCAATGCTAAAAATCTGATGGTCTCCCCTCAATCTTGGCTAGCTAGCATTATACTGCATCTAAAGTCAATCTGGTGACATCACAATGATGACAAAAGTTTTTCCTACTAATTATTTTCCTCCTTTAGAAATGTAATTGTATTTCCAAGCCACTGTAATGCACTTTTAATGAAATCTTCATCAGCGCCCATTGACAACGCACCGAGTAGAACGCTCAGTCGGGCGTCAGTCCTAAAATTATTGTTCAAAACAGGTTGTACGTTTTGTCACAATTCTATGAATAGTGTTGTGTGCCATCTCGCGTTGTCATCCCATTTCGTGTGTCTGTGTGTGTTTTTCTATCTGCCTGTGTGTCTGTCTATGTATGTGCACAAGAGATATGGACTTCTCAGCCATCTGCAGACGTCAGTTTAGGTGGACCTGCAGCAGCCACTGGAGCTCCTATGCCTTGTTAGCGCGATATGCTATTAATTAAAGCTGTGGAGTGGGCCTCAAGCTACAGAGAGAGAGAGAGAGGTGAAAGAGGATGAGGAAAGGGGAGGAGGAAGAGGGGAGCGGTTGATGAGTGTGTTTGTATCAAAGTCACGCCGTGCTGTGACGCAAAAAACCTTTGGTCTAATTCTCAGGTGCTGCATGAGTTAAAACAAATACACTTTATTTGGATAGTCCACGTTAGATGCAGTAACACGTGAATGACGAGTGCATTTCTGTTGACTTGCATGACTTGATGTCAAGCTTATTTTCCAAAGACTGTCCAGTTAAATACAACAGAATTCAACTATTGGGATTTATTTACCCAAAAAGTGACGTTTTTGTTAACTGGCTCCTCTTCAGTACGTGCCAACACACTTTATTCTCACCTCACTCTCTCCATCGTCTATCAATCAATTTCCCTCATTTTCCCCATCAACTCCCTTCCTGTATTGTCCGTGCAGCCTTTACATCTCTCTTGCTAGTTAGTATTCTCGACTTCCAACTCCTCCTCTTTTTCTCATTTGCACAGATGGGGTGTGAAATTCCCAGCGCACTAACTTAGCATCTCGCTCTCTCAATTTAAGGGCTTTATTGGCATGGGAAACATATGTTGACATTGCCAAGGCAAGTGAAATAGATAATAAACAATAAAAAAATGAACAGTAAACATTACGCTCACAAAAGTTCCAAAATAATAGGTGTTTCAAATGTCATGTCTGTCTAAAGTGTTGTGATGTGCAAAAAGGGAAAATAAATATAGGTGGTATTTACAATGGTGTTTGTTCTTTACTGGTTGCCCTTTTCTTGTGGCAACAGGTTCACAAGTCTTGCTGCTGTGACTGTGGTATTTCACCCAATAGATATGGGAGTTTATCAAAATTGGATTTGTTTTCCAATTCTTTATGGGTCTGTGTAATCTGAGGGAAATATGTGTCTCTAATATGCTCATTCTCTCTCATTCTTACTTAGTAGACATGCCTCATTTACACACACACACACACCCTTACTTTACTACTAAAGCCTTACAGATGTAGGATCTTAATTTGAGCCAGTTTGCTACAGCAGGAAAATAATCTCTGCAGCAATAGGAAATGTGAAGCTTTTTTTAACCTGAAATGCACTATGTTTAAAATGTCACCTGTAATGGGGATCCTTGAGTACTCTGCTATCCAGATCTAAGCCATACTTTCCATTATTTGGGGCTTCCATAGCTTAGTGTTTTTTATTTTCACTAGTAGCCAGGTTGTTCCATTAGATTTCAATCACTTTTTTAATTTAATGCTTTGTACACTCAGTGTACATGGCCTTAGGCTAGCCTCTTCTCCACGTTGTTCTATGAGAATCACCACTCCTAGATCAGTCTTCTAAGTTAAGCCTTTCTGAAGGTCCATTAGAACACATTATGCACAATTAGTTTGAAGCAAGAGCTACAAGAAGCTCTTTTGATTTGAACAAAATCTTCCTTACATTTTTGCCCATGGTAGAAGGGGTCAGAAAGTGGCTTTTTGGACCTGAATGCCATAACATTCAGGAGATTGAGGTGCCCAAAGTTGACCAACCATGAGATATACATGTGGTCATCTATAGAAAATAAACGGTTGAGTTTAATATAATTTCAAAGTGAATAAAATCAAATGGAACAACCCAGCTGCTAGCCACACAGCTTCTGTTAGCTTCTTAGTGCTTCTTGTAGCTCTTGCTTCAAACTAAATGTGCATAATGTGTTCTAATGGACCTTCAGAAAGGCTTAACTTAGAAGACTGATCTAGGAGTGGTGATTCTCATAGAACAACATGGAGAAGAGGCTAGCCTAGGGCCATGTACACTGAGTGTACAAAGCATTAAATTAAGGTTAAATAAAATGCAATTAAGAACACCTGCTCTTTCCATTACATAGATTGACCAGGTGAAAGCTATGATCCCTTATTGATATCACTTGTTAAATCCACTTCAATTAGTGTAGATGAAGGGGAGGAGACAGGGTAAAGAAGGATTTTTAAATGGTTTGATGAGCATGACGACGATGTAAACCATATGCCATGGCTGTCTAGTTCACATACCTCAACCCAATTGAACGCTTATGGGAGATTCTGGAGCGGCGCCTGAGCATTTTCCACCACAGTCAACAAAACACCAATTGCTGGAATTTCTCAAGAAAGAGTGGCGTCGCATCCCTCTAATAGCTGCAGACACTTGTAGGATCTATACTAAGGCGCATTGAAGCTGTTTTGGCTCATGGTGGCCCAACACTGACACTTTATGATGGTGTTTCTTTTATTTTGGAAGTTACCTGTATATCCCGATGGTTCACTCACACAAACACCAATATAGACTAGGTCCTGTTCAGTTATTTCCCAGAAGCGTCTTTGTGCCTGGGAACCACAGACTGTTAGTATTTGTCCAGGAGTAGGAGATGAAAGGAAGAGGAAAGAGCGAGAGAGAAAATGAAAGGATGAGATGAGAGGGCACCGCGGGCCCTAGGGATAATACCGGCCAGTCTGCTCTTCCTCTCCAGATTACAGTCAGGTTTAATTTAACACTGGGGACCTGAGGCTTCCCAGGTAATTCTGCCATTAGGTTTCCCCTAGATAGAGACTTTTTCCTAACACTACTGTAGCTTCTTGGATGGATTTTAATGGCTGGAGGCAAAAGAAACACACCTGTTTTGGTGAGGTGCTGGCTAGTGGAGTAGAACACACAAAAAAGGAGAGCTACTTTAGGAGCTCAGATGCAATCATTTTATAACCAACGTTTCGACAGCCAAGCTGTCTTCATCAGGGTATAATGTCAGCAGTTAGAAGACACGTTGGGCGATAGGTCAGGATATCCATTTTGCGGTCCATGCTAACTACACCGGGCACGCACATGTTGATTTTTGTCCGTCCACACCAGACGCGATCAGGACACGCAGGTTGAAATATCAAAACTAACTCTGAACCAACTATATTCATTTGGGGAACAGGTCAAAACTCATGAAACATTCATGGACATTTAGCTAGCTAGCTTGCTGTTGCTAGCTAATTTGTCCTGGGATATAAACATTGGGTTGTTATTTTACCTGAAATGTACAACGTCCTTTTTTTTTTTCTGGATCTTTCTATATATTTTTTTACAATTTTGAGTCAGAAAACAATGTGTGTTCTCTACACCGACAAGTAATCCACAGATTAAAGGGGACATTAATTTGTAAGTCGCTCTGGATAGGAGCGTCTGCTAAATGACGTAAATGTAAAAAAAAAAAAAAAAGTTGAATTAGTTTCAAGTACCTCCTTCAGTAGTAGTCCTGTTTTTGTTCTTCTTTTGTGGACTTTATATGGCGGTTGGCAACCAACTTTAAGGTGCATTACCACCACCAACTGGACTGGAGTGTGGACCTCAGTTCATCTTTCAATCACTGACGAGGGTATGTGCTCCTATAAACCAATGAGGAGATGGGAGAGGCGGGACTTGCAGCGTGTTAAGCATCAAAAATAGAACCAAGTTCGATTTTAGTGCCTGGCTACGCATACGCTTGTTGACACGCTAGCGGTTTAGATGAAATTATCGAATAACATGTATGTATGTATGTATGTGCACATTTATTTTGCAACGCTCGCGCATGCAATGTGAGCGGTGTGGTCAGCATGTGAGCCCAACTTCTTTGGAAGTCTTGGGCAACATCTGAATAGTCTAAAGTGGCTTCCTCTCCTTGTCTTCAGTCCTTCTTGAGCAATGATAGTGTACAGACTTCAAGAATTTCCATTAATTAGTTTTTAGCTAATAACGTCTACACTTGGCCACACTTACCTTAAGTGCATGACCAACTTCTAGGACTAGGAAAACTCATGATTGACTAAACGTAAACCACACCAACCCAATAGTCTTATGTATGATGATGTTAACTGTGGTTGTTGCAGGAAATGAGTTCTGGTTTATAAGGATGTGATTTCTGATAAATGCGGAGATTAGGCTGTGGCTGCAGTAATGGGATGGCATCCAACTGGCACCATTGGTCTGGCACCGAAGGCACAGCTGGCACCAGTCTACCCAGACACACTCGGAGACTAGGATCTGGATAATTACTGCTCTCTTGTGGAGTGTGTGTGTGTGTGTGTGTGTGTGTGTGTGTGTGTGTGTGTGGTGCAATGGGGCGCGCGCATACACAGACACACATAGACACTTTATCTCTCGCAAACATAAACATACTCTTGCATATGCACCGCACCCACATAGGCACTCATATACACAAACATGCAACACTCATTACATTACTCATACACTCACCTCCTCAAATTGCACATTCACTTTTCAGCTTCAACTTCCCTGTTATGCAAAACAAAACTATTAGTCAGTACAAACACATTTCCACAAACCAACATGTCATTTCACAATGCAATTCAATTGTGCTGAATCCTGTTTGCTGGAAAGCACCTACTGTTGGCTTATCTCTCGTGTGGGTCAATGACTGTATATGTTAATGGTCAAAGCCATTGATCACGTGACAACATTCCTATGTGAAGTCAAAAAGCACATTGAAGCCAAATGAAGTCTGTTTAAGATGGTAAATGTTAAGACATAGTCTGTCAAGACTTAGCATGCGCAGTTTGAGCTACACCAGGAAGTGACGTTGCAGGCTAGCTTAGCGCTGCCCCCTCTCATTGACCAACTCAATTTGACGACCAACCGGGGTACTGCAGGCTGCCATTTTAAAATAATTGAGTATATTAGAAGCAATTATTGGTGTCATGATTGTCTTCCAAAATGTATTTTATTTAGTCGACGATTGACCATGAAGAGCGTCATTTTTCCATTCACTATAATGGTGGACCTTGTTTTCTGCTTACAATGCCTGCTTTACCGCGTTCAACCTTAAACATCCGTGGCTTCAAAGAGAGGGGGCAGTCATTCTCCCCCGGTGTTTTTTACATCCCGCCTGCCCTATAGTAACCCCTCCTGCTCTCTGTCTCCCAGGCATGGCCTGTTGACTCTGATAACTCCATTTCCTATCCTCTCATCTCCTCTCGTTTATTGCAAATTGCACTTTTGCTCCAAACAAATTCATTTTTCACCGTAAAGTGGTAGTGGTGGTGGATGGTTATCTATTCTGGTCTTGGTCGGCCTCTGTTACCGCAGATCTATGTAACTTTATTTCTTTTTTCTTTCCTGTTACCTTCACTCTGTCTCTCGCGCTCTCTTTTTCTCTCCCACTCACACACACACACACAGACTCTCCCCCCCTCTGTCCCATCTCTCTCGCGTTTTGCTCTCTGTCTCTCACACAAACGCCCACATCGCCCCTGACCCTGTATTCAAGGAGACCCCCTAGCAGCTGAACAAATGGAGAGAGGCAGAGGGACTGAGTGAGCACCATATGCCGTAGGCCTCGTTAAGGGATACTTGATAGGGGACACTCGTTGGGGACACTCGTTAGGGACAGCCAGTTAGCCAGGTCAATCTGTGACCATGTGAGGAAGCAAAGCCATGGGGATGGAAATGTGGACATGGTGGGCGTGTTTGTTGGGGGGGTGCGCTCTTTCCTTCTCTTATCCGTGTGCTCTATCAGTCTGCCCTAGGATAATTTGATTCCCCACTTCCTACCTTCCTTGACTCCACCCCTATGCACCGTCCCCCCTCCCCTCTATACCTCTATCTCCCTCCAGGGAAAGGTATTGATCCCTCCATCCAGGATGCCTGTGCAGAAATGTGATGCAAGGATAACAGGCCTAATGGCATTATTCAGGAGCCACCATGGCCCCTTTTTCTCACCACAAACACGCACGCACGCACACACCACTGAGACTCGTAGGCTCTGTGTTGGCTTTGTCAAAGTGAATGTAACTTCAGGGTGTCAATAAGCATTTGGCTGTACGGTCACAGTGTGTTTTTTTTTAGGAGGTCTTTGTTTACTTGTTTGTATGTTTTTGACAGATGTGTGCTTGTGTCCATGTGAGTGAGTGAGTGAGAGAGAGTGCAGGTGCGGACAATTTAGCTGGACAGGCTGCAGACTCTGTAAGAGTGGTGTATAATAGCATTAGTGTCCCATTACAGTTCTAGTCTGTTCTGAATGTGTCCTGTATCATGTTCTCTCTCTCTCAAACACACACACACACACACACACACACACACTCTCTCAAACACACAGACACACACACTCTCAAACACACAGACACACACACTCTCAAACACACACACACACACACACACACACACACACACACACACACACACACACACACACACAGTATTCTCTTACGCCTGGAAGTAAAACCACACCACAGGCATCTGCAGTGCAATCACAAAGTCCATTTGGAGTAGGGGGAGAGACTTTGTGTGTTTGTGCGTGTGCTTGCATCCGTCCATGTGTGTGTTTGTGTGTGCCACTTGGTGCTCTATTCTCTATGTCTAAATGGATGGGGGACACACACACAATTCTCTTTTCGGATGGATCTTAACCATGTCATGTGGAAACTTGAGGAATATGCAACAGGACACCAGATTCCAATGGCAACCAAACACTTACCCTTCCTCCCACCCTTGCCTTATCATTGGCCTTGACAAGACTCTTTCATAGTCCAAGCCCCCTCTTTGCAACATTCATTTATACCCTGACTTTCACGAGGGTGAAAAGTCATTCACTCACTCACTCACTCACTCACTCACTCACTCACTCACTCACTCACTCACTCTCTCTCACACACACACACACACACACACACACACACACACACACACACACACACACACACACACACACACACACACACACACACACACACACACACACACATCCTCGAAGCTCAGAGGGGTAGACTTCACAAGACTCTTCCTCTCAAGTGAGGAAGAGGATGAGGAAGGCTTTGATCAGAGTAGCTTGGTGGGCCATGATCCGACAGCGCACCGACACTCCCTTTATTCATATTCGCTCTCCCACAAGTGGCGGGGAGATGGACTGCATTCACACCCAGGCACATTCACAGGCATTTCCAATCCGCTTCCTTACGGGAAGAATGTTCCAGGGGACAAAGGATTACTGTGACAGTGTGTGACGTGGGGTGCAGTATTCAGGCAACAGATTTTGGTGTGTGTGCGTGTGTGTTAGATGGCTGTTCTTTTAGTCAGTGACTGAGCCAGGATTAGGTATGGCTGTGTTTCTTGGCTCAGAACCCCGAGGTTGGGGTTGGTTGGTTCTTCTATCCTTGTGGGGGCCGAAAATCTCAAGTCCCCACAAGGATAGTTAGACAAAGAAAATTCTCCTTGGTGGGGACATTTCCCACTCACTCATTAAGTTTAGGGGTTAGGTTTAGGGTTAGAATTATGGTAATGGATTAGGGAAAATATAATTTTTTATGGAAATCAATGTTTGTTCCCCATGATGAAAAAAGAACGAAGTGTGTGTGTGCTTGTGAGTGAAAGTGCAAAGTTGAGTGGGTTTGGGTGCTTTAGTATTGTGTGGGTTCGGTTAAGTGTTATTCTGAGTTGAACATGTTGGGGTAGGTCTATGCCTTTGCCGAGTGGGTTATGTGACATCAGTCTTTGTTGATATGTGTGTTTTATGGACCACTAATCTAGGATTAGTGTGTAATTAGAGTATCAGGCTGAGTACATAGTGACTTAGTTTGTCGCTTTGTTGGTGTAAGTGTTTCAATAGCAAAGCTTTCAGATGATTAAGGTCTTTCAACCATGCTATGACTATTCGTCCATGTCTTTTTGAAATCATCAGTTATAGGTCTGTGTGTAAACGCAACTGTTGTCTTTTAAAATGTGAACAACAGGAACAGGAGAGACGGGTTTTAGAGCACTACGCCGATCTCACCGCACATCATCGCTACCAGGCTCATGTTACTGTTCGACATACACATTCCATGTCCTGAAATGTGACTCTCTCTTACTACCTTGGCATGATGTGTCAGTCCTAACGTCGATACGTGTGGCCTCTGGTACTCCTAGTTTCAAGTAGTTTATGGTTGGTTTGGTTTTCAGTTTTTTTTTCTAATTTTAGCAAACTACTGGGTTTTGATGGACAATCCTCATGAATTCAGAGGATTTTACTGCTCGGATCCAATGGGAAAAGAGGCGGGACAAATGTCTCAAGTCTTCATAAATCTCTTTTGGTATTCAGTGAATATTGCATATATCGACCTGATCTGTTGAATATAGAGAGAAAGCATGCCCAAAGCTTGACACTCCCCAATGTAGTGGTGTGTATGCACTATGCTGTAGATTGTATGTACACATTTGACCTGATGTGGATGCTGACATCAGTTGCTTAGTGATTTATATAATTTGGATGATTGATTGTCTATGGTGAAGAAAGTATGCATATTAGCTGATAGGGTCCTATTGTGGACGGCTTTTGGCGAGGTCTTTAAATTCTAGTCACTGCATGCACAGGCGTGCACACACACACACACACACACACAGACCACGTCCATACATACACAGCTATAGTTCAAACTGTTCTCAACTGAAATATCACATTTACATAAGTATTCAGACCCTTTACTCAGTACTTTGCCTATGCACCTTTGGCAGCGTTTACAGCCTCGAGTCTTCTTGGGTATGGCACTACAAGCTCGGCACACCTATATTTAGGGAGTTTCTCCCATTCTTCTCTGCAGATCCTCTCAAGCTCTGTCAGATTGGATGGGGAGTGCCGCTTCACAGCTATTTGATGAATGATGGAGGCCACTGTGTTCTTGGGGACCTTCAATGATGCAGACATTTTTGGTACCCTTCCCCAGATCATTGCCTCGACACAATCCTGTCTCGGAGCTCTACGGACAATTCCTTCGACCTCATGGCTTGGTTTTTGCTCTGACATGTACTTTCAACTGTGGGACCTGATATAGACAGGTGTGTGCCTTTCCAAATCACGTCCAATCATTTGAAGTTACCACAGGTGGACTCCAATCAAGTTCTAGAAACATCTCAAGGATGATCAATGGAAACAGGATGCACCTGAGCTCAATTTCAAGTCTCGTAGCAAAGGGTCTGAATACTTATGTAAAAAGGGTATTTCTGTATTTAATTTTTTATACATTAGCTTTGTCATTGTGGGGTATTGTGTGTAGATTGATGAGGAAAAACATTTATTTAATACATTTTAGAAAAAGGCTGTAATGTAACAAAATGTCGAAAAAGTCCAGGGGTGTTAATACTTCCCGAATGCACTGTATATATGCTCTGACCCCTCACGCCCCACAGTTTGGGAACTACTGCTTTTAAGGCGCCAGACCTGAAAACCATCAGATATGGGAAAGTAATCATCTCTGCTTGAATGACGCACAATCACAAGCTTATATATGCATAGACACATGCATGCACACACATACACAATCACATAATATGTGTAACATAATGCATACACACACACCTACAAAATAACACGCATAGTGCATTTACACACATTCTCGCTCTTTCGCTCTCCCTCACACACATACAAGCAAACAAAACAGGTCTTGATGAGGTTGGCCCTTTTCATAATGCAATATTCCATAGCCATGTATTATGCATTATGCGATTTTGTTTTGTTTTGCAGCAATGCAGCATGCAGCCTCCCATCTAGATGGGCTCTGTAATCAGTTAATACACAACCGTCCAGTGATTTAAATAATTAAGCTAACGGAGATAAGCTATTCTGCAGAATGATAATTAAAACTCCACATTAGGAAGGGGAAAGTGTGTGTTTGTGTGTCGGTGGGGGGGAAGATTGTGTGTGTGTTTAGACTGGGAAGTGCTGTAGCATTTTTGATCAGCCAAGCAGACGTGACCGGGGAACTATTGTGTCTCGCTAATGAGTGTCGTAAAAATAAACATGCCATAGACCCAGGCATAAGTGTGTGTGTTTGCTTCCTCTGTCTTTCCATCTGTCTGTATCTGCATCTACACAACAGACACACAACCCAAAATCAGTAAGAATTAGGACAAGAAATGAAAACTTACTCTGTCACACACACACACACACACACACACACACACACACACACACACACACACACACACACACACACACACACACACACACACACACACACACACACACACACCTTCCTTTAGGATCCCTCATAGTTGAGTATGATTCCCTGCCAGGTATCACGGGTCCAGGGTGTGGGTCTGGCTGACACACACACACACACACAAGTACTCACTCTTCTTCACCATACCACATTTGGGCAAGACCTTCTTCTTTGAGTGACCACGCATGCTGTTTCTTTGGTGGTGTGCCACACTTGAGAAAAGGGGGAAAAGGAGACCTCCGATGGAGAGGGGAAAAGGAGACCTCCGATGGAGAGGGGAAAAGGAGACCTCCGATGGAGAGGGGAAAAGGAAACCTATTCCCCCTCAGGAGACTGAAAAGATTTGGCATGGGTCCTCAGATCCTCAGAAGGTTCTACAGCTGCACATCCTAACTGGTTGCATCACTGCCTGGTATGGCAACTGCTCAGCCTCCAACCGCAAGGCACTACAGAGTGTAGTGCGAATGGCCCAGTACATCACTGGGGCCAAGCTTCCTGCCATCCAGGACCTCTATACCAGGCGGTGTCAGATGAAGGCTCCCCCCCCGGTTCCTTTTTCGCCAGAGCTGAAGATCCGAATCACGTTCGGCGCATGCGTTTCTCTACCTCTACTTTACGCACACCTTTTTGCAGTCCTCCCGTCACATCGCTCACTATCAGTCGGGAAGTTTTACCGTGAAACGTCCATGCAGCATCTGCATGCCAACCATTTGATCTCAATCAGTTTCAGGGGAGTATGCAAGAACTTATTGAGGTATATAGCCTAAAGTGTTTTGAATTAATTTGAACGATTTTTAGAGCAGATGGTGTTAACAAACTATAGCACACCTGTGTTTTGTTTCAATCAAAGCACATGCAGTTTGGGACTGTATCAACAGTGGGCTAATGAAACAAATGTCAAAGGATAGTTTTTGAGCGGAATTTTCCTTTTAAGGTCTCAAAATAGCCTAGAACCCTCAAATTCAACTCTAGACTTTGAAGCCAGTTCCACTGCTTTTTTTCCTGGTTCTGGGTCTGATTTAGACCTGGGACACCAGGTGTGTGCAATGAATTATCAGGTAGAACAACAACAAAAAACAGCAGGCTCTGAACCTCGTAAGAGTTGAATACCCCTGTCCTAGAACATACTGTATCAATGGTAAATGAATAAGCACACAACACAGGATGTCTAAGGAAATGTATTTGACCGTTTTATTAACAAACTGTTGTAAAACAGCTGTTGCAAGAACGTGAGAAACAGTTTTAATACAAATGTTTTGCTAATGTTGTTAACCTCGCAAACTTGAACTTATCATAAAACGGGGAGATGTAGCCGACACACTGGCCAGACCGGACAGTTTTTCTCTAGTGTATTTTTATTCCTTCATGACTACTGATGTGTGATTGAGGTAAAAACTATTACACCTTTAAAAGTCTCCAGTGCTTCAGTCTTTCAACCGCAGACTATTTTCAGACTTTGCTTTGTTTGTCGCCACTTTTACTGGGCCTTTAAGGGTAGTAATCCTTAAAACATGATGGGACAGTTCAGCGGAATTATGAATTCAGATATTTGTTTCCTTTCCTCTTAAGCAGTCTATGGACTGCTGTAACGGGTCACTGCAATCCACACTTTGGTTTTGGTAGAAAAGCCACTGCGAAACAAACGCTAACGTTAGCCTTTTTTCCAACCAAAAACATTACTTTACTCAGCATACAGTGTCTGAAGTTACACATCACACTAATACAACAGTGTGACTGTTTTGGATTAACATGTTCAATATATTTCCTTAAAAATACTCTATTATGTGCTTATTGTTTAACCATTGATATGTTCTCGACCATTTTGAGACCTTAAGGAACATTGGGTACTGCTGGAATATCTACGATCTTATGAGTCATTATTACATACTTTTAAAAGTTGTTTATAAATGTGTGCGAAACTAGCTTACTAGCATTTACAAATTTGGGAGTAATGATTCATAAATGATGAATAAACTATTTACTAATCCAGTGGTTCCCTAGGACCCCTGGGGGTTCTTGGGGGAAGTCATGTGGCCAAAGGCCTACTGGTAAAATGCACATGAGGAGGTACTTCAGGGGTATCCCGGGCAGAGCAAAACTCAACTGGTGGTACAGTAAGCGAAAAAGGTTGGAAACCACTATACTAATCCATTGTAAATGTTTTATTACTAGGTGTTTATTATAAAGTGCTTCCCTCGTTGGGTTTGTGTTAAGCTTTAGTCCAGATGCTGTCAGTAGATATTGCATTGTCCTTGTGCCTTTTCACCTTTCTACCTTTCCAGTTATGCAATATTAAAAGTGCCTGCTGTCAGATGTATCCGTCTCTAGTCCTGGGTTGCTTTAAGGCTAACGTTTTGTGTATCAGGGCTAGGTGCTATCAGGGATTACACCGGGATTTGGGTTCAGATAGCATTAGTGAAACAGGAGTCCCATGTTGTTTCCTGGGATTTAGCTTTTTTCCGAACTCGCTCCCACCTGCTTCGATGTGACGCGATGTCCAGAACTGTGTGTGTGCGCCCTTATGCAAGTGTGTGTGTGTGTGTGTGTGTGTGTGTGTGTGTGTGTGTGTGTGTGTGTGTGTGTGTGTCCATTCCAAGGTGTGTATGTGCATGTATTTTTTTCCCCTCTGTAGAGCTTAGAGAACTCTGTAATGAAAAGCGCTGTACAAATAAAACGTATTTTTATGTTCCGCACTGTGTATCCATGGGTTGGCATGTGCATAGCCTACAATGTGTGTGATTGCATGTATGTGCCAAGTCGGTCCGCAGTGTGTGTGTCCGTATAAATATAATCCTGTGAAAAACAAATCCAGGGACAGTGTTTTTCTCTTTTACTGGAGAGCAGTGGGAAGAGGAAGAAGGAGAGCAGTGGGAAGAGGAAGCAGTGGGAAGAGGAAGAGGAAGAGAAAGAAAGGAGGAATGGAGGTGGGGAGGAATATCAGGCAGAGCATCTTAGAGAGGGGTCAGTGACCTGGAAATACCTGCACTCTGTCCCAAATGGGCGGCAGATAGCCTAGCGGTTAGAGTGTTGGGCCAGTGACTGGAAGGTTGCTGGTTCGAATCCCTGAGCCAAATAGGGGGGGAAATCTGTACATGTTCCCTTGAGCAAGGCACTGGTCAAATATAGTGCGCTATGTAGGGAACAGGGGGCTATTTGGGATTCAGCTCTGGCCTGTCCCTAGCAGATTTATAACACGCAGAGAAATGAACCTGTTGTTCCCAGACTATCCCTACAACATACATGTACGTCCATAGTAGTTGGCAAAACGGCACAAACAGATCTGGGACCAGGCTACTGTCGATTTCGTCCAACAATCTATGGGTTAAGTGGGGTGATTCGTCCACTAGGGTCGATGCATATCAGTCCACAGCATAGTGCCTATTGATCAAGCTGTTAAGAAGGGTAATGACTTGAAAAGTGCTCCACGCAAACCACGGTAAATCACTCCTTTTAAATTCACCAAGGACGGACTACCTATGTGCTGTATCTGTTCTGTCTGTGTTCCTCATAAAGACCATGTCAAGATGCTGTAGAGTGACATTTATGTTTATGGTGTGTAGTTGATGTGTTTGTGTTAAATTACTTTGTCATCCTGTGTCCCTCTGTAACGGTCCGCTCTTTCTTCCCTCTCGCTCTCATGTCTTCCTCTCTCTCTCTTCTTATTCTCTCTCTCTCCCTCTCGCCATCATTCCCTCTCCCCCTCTCAAATTAAAATTTGAACATACCTTATTGGCATGAAACGAGCAATGAATGTATTGCCCTTCAAGCAGTTGAAACCATGCAATACTATGCAAAATAGCAAATCACAGAAGAAAGTTATTAAGACTCAAGATAACTGTTAAGACTTTCACAAACCTCTCTCTTCTCTGTAGGTGATGTGGTGGACATTTACCAGCGGGAGTTTCTGGGCCTGAGGGAGCGTCTGCACTCTGCCGAGCAGGAAAACCTGAAGCGCTCCAAGGAGCTCAACCTGGTGCTGGACGAGATCAAGAGGGCCATCGCCGAGAAGCAGGCCCTCAGGGACATCAACCGCACCTGGGCCAGCCTCTCCGGTTAGACCAACAGACTGGAGGGAGGAAAAACTAGTTAGAACCAGTCCGAACTAGTCAGAACCAATTACAACCAGTCAGAATGAATCAGTCAATAAGGTTGCTAGATTTTACAACAATCAGTTACAGTTTAAGTAACTGTAAAGCCACGTCTACAGTGCCTTCAGAAAGTATTCATATCCCTTGACTTATTTCACATTTTGTTGTGTTACAGCCTGAATTCAAAATGGATTCATTTGTTTTTTTTCTTAGCCATCTACACACAATACCCCATAATGACAAAGTGAAAACATGTTTTCAGAAATTTCTGCTAATGTATTGAAAATTAAATACAGAAATATACCATTTACATAAGTATTTACATCCTTGAGTCAATACTTTGTAGAAGCAGCTTTGGTGGTGATTACAGTGGTGAGTCTTTTTGGCATGTCTGTATCAGCTTTGGGGATCTTCTCCCATTCTTTGCAGATTTTCTCAAGCTTTGTTAGGTTAGATGAGGAGTGGTGGTGAGCAACAATCTTCAAGTCTTTCAACCGATTTTCAATGGGATTCAAGTCTGGGCTTTGGCTGGGCCACACAAGGACTTTCACATTCTTGTTCTGAAGCCATTCTAGAATAGCTTTGGCTGTATGCTTGGAGTCAGTGTCCTGTTGGAATGTAAATCTTTGCCCCAGTCTGTTGTTTGTATTCTGAAGCAGCTTCTCATCAAGAATTTGCATGTATTTGCCTCCATTCATTGTTTGTTCTATCCTTACCAGTCTCCCAGTCCCTGCCGCTGAAATGCATCCTCATAGCATGAATCCACCACCACCATGGTGATGAGCTGTGTGTGTCATGGCGCTTTGCATTGAGGCCAAAGAGTAAAATGTTTGTCTCATCAGACCACAGAATATTTAGCCTTATTATCTTAGTCCTTCACATGCCTTTTTGCAAACTCCAGGCATGCTATCACGTGCCTGTTTCTCAGGAGTGGCTTCCGTCTGGCCAGATTGGTGAAGTGCTGTAGAAACTGTTATCCTTCCCGTCTCAGCCAAGGAAATCTGTAGTTCTGTCAGAGTGGTTATTGGGTTCTTGATCACCTCCATGACCAAGGTCCTTCTTGCCCGGTCGCTCAGTTTGATTGAACAGCCAGCTCAAAGCAGAGTCTGGGTAATAACATATTTTTTCTGTGTATCATTGATGGAGACCACTGTACTCTTGGAAACTTTCAACACTCTAGAAATAGTTTTATACCCTTCCCCAGCTCTATATGCCTCATCACAATTCTATCTCGGAGATCTAAGGGCAGTTTGTTGGACATGGTATAGTTCTTACTCATGCACTGTCAACGGTGGGACCTTGTATACACAGGTGTGTTTCTTTCTAAATCATATCCAAACAATTGAATTGGCCACAGGTGGACTCCAAAAGTTGTATTGACATCTCAAGGATGATCAAAGGAAATTGTATGCACCAGAGCACAATTTGGAGTGTCGTAGCAAAGGGGTGTGAATACTTATGTAAATGAGATTTCTGTATTTAATTTTCAATAAATGTTAAAACATGTTTTCACTTTGTCTTTATGGTGTGTGTGTGTGTGTGTGTGTAGATGGCTGGGGAAAAAATATATTTAATCCATTTTGAATTCAGGCTGTAACACAACAAAATGTGTCAAGGGGTATAAATACTTTCTGAAGGTGCTGTATAAAAACACCATACACTGTTTTTAAACTATTGCATAATTTTACGACTCTCTGTAAGGGTGGATGGTCCAGAATATGTGGGCGCCACTATTTGGGTGAACCTCACAAGAGTATCTAACCATTCAGAAAGATGGGTTGCACTCTAAATGAACCTCTCTGTAATCATTAAGCAATGTACTGTGGGTAGTAATGATATAACTAATACATGAGAATGGAGGGCAAATTGGCTATATATATACAGTTGAAGGCAGAACTTTACATACTTAGGTTGGAGTCATTAAAACGAATTTTTCAATCATTCCACAAATTTCTTCTTAACAAACTATAGTTTTGGCAAGTCGGTTAGGACTACTTTTTTCCAACAATTATTTACAGACAGATTAATTCACTTATAATTCAATGTATCACAATTCCAGTGGGTCAGAAGTTTACATACACTAAGTTGACTGTGCCTTTAAACAGCTTGGAAAATTCCATAAAATGATGTCATGGCTTTAGAAGCTTCTGATAGTCTAATTGACATAATTTGAGTCAATTGGAGGTGTACCTGTGGATGTATTTCAAGGCCTACCTTCAAACTCAGTGCCTCTTTGCTTGACATCATGGGAAAATCAAAAGAAATCAGCCAAAAATGGTGGACCTCCACAAGTCTGGTTCATCCTTGGGAGCAATTTCCAAACGCCTGAAGAACCACGTTCATCTGTACAAACAATAGTACGCAAGTATAAAAACCATGGGACCACGCAGCTTTCATACCGCTTAGGAAGGAGACGCGTTCTGTCTCCTAGAGATGAACGTACTTTGGTGCGAAAAGTGCAAATCAATCCCAGAACAACAGCAAAGGACTTTGTGAAGATGCTGGAGGAAACGGGTACAAAAGTATCTATATCCACAGTAAAACAAGTCCTATATCGACATAACCTGAAAGGCCGCTCCACAAGGAAGAAGCCACTGCTCCAAAACCAACATACAAAAAGCCAGACTATGGTTTGCAACTGCACATGGGGACAAAGATTGTAATTTTTGGAGAAATGTCCTCTGGTCTGATGAAACAAAAATAGTACTGTTTGGCCATAATGACCATCGTTATGTTTGGAGAAAAAAAGGGGATGCTTGCAAGCCGGAGAACACCATCCCAACCGTAAAGCACGGGGGTGGCAGTGTCATGTTGTGGGGGTGCTTTGCTGCAGGAGGGACTGGTGCACTTCACAAAATAGATGGCATCATGTATTACTATATTATGGACTGTATGTTTTGTTTATTCTATGTGTAAGTCTGTGTTGTTGTATGTGTCGAATTGCTACGCTTTATCTTGGCCAGGTCGCAGTTGCAAATGAGAACTTGTTCTCAACCAGCCTACCTGGTTAAATAAAGGGGAAATAAAATAAATAAAATAAAAAATCATGAGGGAGGAAAGTATGTGGATATATTGAAGCAACATCTCAAGATATCAGTCAGGAAGTTAAAGCTTGGTCACAAGTGGGTCTTCCAAATGGACAGTGACCCCAAGCATTCTTCCAAAGTTGTGGCAAAATGTCTTAAGGACAACAAAGTCAAGGTATTGGAGTGGCCATCACAAAGCCCTGACCTCAATCCTATAGAAAATTTGTGGGCAGAACTGAAAAAGTGTGTGCAAGGAAGGAGGCCTACAAACCTGACTCAGTTACACCGGCTCTGTCAGGAGGAATGGGCCAAAATTCACCCAACTTATTGTGGGAAGCTTGTGGAAGGCTACACGAAACGTTTGACCCAAGTTAAACCATTTAAAGGCAATGCTACCAATTACTAATTGAGTGTATGCAAACTTCTGACCCACTGGGAATGTGATGAAAGAAATAAAAGCTGAAATAAATCATTCTCTCTACTATTATTCTGAAATTTCAGTAAGGATTAGGTTGAATTATATATGAATGGTATATCCAGTCAGTAAGAACAGATTGCTACTCAAATATACTGTACATGAATGACCCCTTTTAGTAGCATCCATTCTATTTTTTATCCACAATAATAATAATAATGTGTGACTTCTGATAAAACATTTTAATCTCCTTCTGACCCCTGTGTGTGTGTGTGCTCCGTGTCTGTGTGCATGCATTCTTCCGTGTGTGTGTGTGTGTGTGTGACAGACGAGACCAAGCTGAAGCTGTGGAATGTGACGACCAATAAGAATGTGCTCCAGCTGCCCAGTATCTTCCACCACCTGCCCCATCTCCTGGCCAAGGAGAGCAGCCTGCAGCCCGCTGTGCACGTGGGCCAGGGACGCACCGGGGGTCAGCACGCGCACACACACACACACACACTTAGGAGCATACTACACACACAGACAAGCACAGCCACGCATGGACGCAGACACACGCACACATTCTCTCTCTCTCTCTCTCTTTCTCTCTTTTATCTCCATCCTTTCTTACTTCCACCTCTTCCCTCCCCTCAGAACAGTAATAGTGTCTTCTGTCCAGACCATTTTTTTCATCCTCAACCTCCCCTCTGGCTCTCTGCCCCACTGTGGCTGTGCCAGTAGCCCATTTAGACTTCACCCTCTGTCGGGAGCTAGCCCCCCCCCCTAAACCTCCACCCCCCTGGAGAGGACATCCAGACTCTCCAGACAGCCAGCTAGACTCTCAGAGGAGCTATTAACCAGTGTGTGGGTGAGTGTGTGTGCGTGCGTGTGCTGACACTTGTGCTTTTGTGTGTGTGTGTGTGTGTGTGTGTGTGTGTGCGTGCGTGTGAGATTTATGTTCAGGCCACTGAAACCCCTCTAAATCAATTCCTCGGGCCACGTCCGTGAGGGTACCTCATAGAGCACTAGCCAGGACGCTACCCCTAGCTCCCCTCTAGTAATCAGAGTATGTTTTATGGGCGTATTAAATGGAGAAGATAGCCGCTAAGGTCTGCTTATGTTAGCTGACAATGGGAGAGGAAGGAATGGTGAGGACGAGTACAGGGTACTATAATCAACTGTTGCTGCAGAAACACTGCTATTGATGTGGACTTCCTCCCTATGGGAATGGGAAGTTGGTAAAAAAAAATACCTGAATTGTAATTCAGCCTTGACAATGTATTCTTCTCTTTCTTTCCATCACTCACCACCATCATTCATTTACAGGGCATTGTATTTTTATTGTGTTGACAAGATTGTCCTTGTAAGTCATTCCACTATCCACCCCTGCCATATATACACTCCACAGCCTTTCTCTCTGTACTTCTCTCTCTCCTCATCTATTTAATCTTACCATCTCTTCTACCCGATCTTCAGAAAACAAGTTATTCTGTCTCTGTCGTGAACAATAAGGCCACACAGGAAAGTTACATTTTCAACGGAAGTGGGGTACGGAAGCAATCTTTCCCTATTGAAAAAGTTCAGCCAGGCCTGAATTCAAGCAATACCGACACACACTCTGCACATGTTGAACAAAAAAAAAGTATTATAACTGGATTATAGCTCCCGTCCAAATGTTGTAAATGATATATATTCATGTAATAGTCACCAGTCATCTCCAACTCAAAAGTTACTTCATCTTCAACCAGTGAATGCTAGCAATGGCTAGCTGTGTTAGCTATTCTACCAATCTGTCTTAATGAGTGTTATCATGCTAATGGCACACCCTGCACATGAAAATGTATATTTTTAAGGGATAGGCAAATCAAATAAAAAATGAAATCAAATTTTTATTGGTCACATACACATGGTTAGCAGATGTTATTGCGAGTGTAGCGAAATGCTTATGCTTCTAGATCCAACAGTGCAACAGTATCTAACAGGTAATATCTAACAATTCCACAACAAAAGCTAATACATACAATCTAGTAAAGGAATGGGATAAGAATATATAAATATAAAATATATGGATGAGCAATGACAGAGCAGCTAAGATGCAATAGATAGTAAAGAATAGATAGTGAAGAATATGAATAATGCGAGATATGTAAACATTCTTAAAGTGGCATTATTAAAGTGACTAGTGTTCCATTTATTAAAGTTGCCAATAACATCAAGTCTTTAAGTATGGAGCCGCCTCTCTGTGCTAGTGGTGGCTGTTTAACAATCTGATGGCCTTGAGATAGAAGCTGTTTTTCAATCTCTCTGTCCCAGCTTTGATGCACCTTGTACTGACCTCGCCTTCTGGATGGAAGCAGGGTGAACTGGCAGTGGCTCAAGTGGTTATTGTCCGTGATTATCTTTTTTGCCTTCCTGTGACATCGGATGTTGTAGGTGTCCAGGAGGGCAGGTAGTTTGCCCCCAGTGATGCATTGTGCAGACCGCACCACTCTCTGGAGAGCCCTGTGGTTGTGGGCAGTGCAGTTGTCGTACCAGGCGGTGATACAGCCCGACAGTATGCTCTCAATTGTGCACCTGTAAAAGTTAGTGAGTGTTTTCGGTGACAAGCCACATTTTCTTAGCATCCTGAACAGTGCCTTCTTCAACACACTGTCTGTGTAGGTGGACCATTTCAGTTTGTCGGTGATATGTACACTGAGGAACTTAGAACTTTCCACTTTCTCCACTGCTGTCCCGTCGATGTGGATAGGGTGGTGCTCCCTTTGCTGTTTCCTGAAGTCCACGATCATCTCTTTTGTTTTGCTGACATTGAGTGAGAGGTTATTTTCCTGACACCACACTCCGAGGGTCCTCAGCTCCTCCCTGTAGGCTGTCTCGTCGGTGTTGGTAATCAAGCCTACCACTGTAGTGTCGTCTGCAAACTTGATGATTGAGTTGTAGGTGTGCATGGGCAAGGGGTCGTGGTTGAACAGGGAGTACAGGAGGGGGCTGAGAACGCACTCCTGAGGGGCCCCTGTGTTGAGGATCAGCGTGGCAGATGTTTTGTTGCCTACCCTTACCACCTGGGGGCGGCCCGTCAGGAAGTCCAGGACCCAGTTGCACAGGGCGGGGTCGAGACCCAGGGTCTCTAGCTTTATGATGAGTTTGGACGGTACTAGGATGTTGAATGCTGAGCTGTAGTCAATGCACAGCATTCTTACATAGCTATTCCTCTTGTCCAGATGGGATAGGGCAGTGTGCAGTGTGATGGCGATTGCATCGTCTGTTGACCTATTGGGGCGGTAAGAAAATTGGAGTGAGTCTAGTGTGGCAGGTAGAGTGGAGGTGATATGATCCTTGACTAGTCTCTCATAGCACTTCATGATGACAGAGGTGAGTGCTACGGGGTGATAGTCATTTAGTTCAGTTACCTTAGCTTTCTTGGGAACAGGAACAATGGTGGTCATTTTGAAGCATGTGGGGACAGCAGACTGGGATAGGGATTGATTGAATATGTCCGTAAACACACCAGCCAGCTGGTCTGCCCAAGCTCTGAGGATGCAGCTAGGATTGCCGTCTGGGACGGCAGCCTTGCGAGGTTTCACACGTTTAAATGTTTGACCATGACGTTTTACTGACATCGGTTTTAGTTTCTGCCAATAGGAGGGGAGCAACAAGATGGAGTCATGGTCGGATTTGCCAAAAGGAGGGCGGGGGAGCGCCTTGTATGCATTGCGGAAGTTAGAGTAGCAATGGTCGTGCGTGTTACTCGCTCATGTACTGCAATCGATATGCTGATAGATTTTAGGTAGCCTTGTCCTCAAATTTGCTTTGTTAAAATCCCCAGATACAATAAATGCAGCCTCAGGATATATGGTTTCCAGATTGCATAAAGTCCAGTGAAGTTCCTTGATGGCCGTCTTGGTATCCGCTTGCGGGGGGATATACATGGCTGTGACGATAACGGAGGAGAGTTTTATTGGGAGATAATACGGTCGGCATTTGATTGTGAGTAATTCTAGGTCAGGTGAACAAAAGGACCTGAGTTATTGTATGTTGTTACAATTACACCATAAGTCATTAATCATGAAACATACACCCCCCCCCCCCCCTTCTTACCGGAGAGATGTTTATTCCTGTCGGCACGATGCACTGAAAGTCCCATTGGCTGTATGGACTCCGACAGCATGTCACCAGCTATCCATGTTTCCGTGAAACGGAGTATGTTGCAATCCCGGATATCTCTTTGGAAAGCAAGTCTTGCCCTGATTTCGGCGACTTTGTTAACTAGCGACTGGACATAAGCGAGTAATATACTCAGAAGCGGTGGGTGGTCCGAAGCCTCACTAGAAGACCGCTCCGGCACCCTCTCCTCCGGCGGCGTTGTTTTGTGTCGGCCTCTGGAATTAGTTCAAATGTCCTGGGAGGTGCAGACAAATGATCCGCTTTGGGAAAGTGGTGTTCCTGGCCGTAGTGCTGGTTGTGCTGGTAAGTTGACGTCTCTATGATATCCAATAGTTCTTCCCGGCAATATGTAATAACACTTAAGGGTTTCTGGGCTAACAATGTAAGAAATAATACATTAAAAAACAAAATACTGCACAGTTTCCTAAGGACTAGAAGTGAAGCTGCCATCTCTATCTAAACCATCTTGCAGTTAGGTTATTGACAATGTCACCAATGTATGTTTTATCGGACATTTCAACAACATTCCCAGCTAATGAGAAAACAGTCATGGTATTTAATTTAAGAGAATGAACAAGACCTAGCAAGGCAACCTTGAGGCTAATTTGAATGCATGCCAATGGTGGAATTTGAGGGATTTTTCTCATCCGTACCCACGTGTCCGCAGTGAAATGTCACTCCGTAATAAGTTCTATTGACTGGCTCATTCCACACAATCTAGCATGTCGTTGGTTCTTTCTCTCCCTGTACTGACTGTGATTGGTCTGTGTGTGTCCCCGTCAGTGTCGATCGTGATGGGCGTGCCCAGTGTGAAGAGGGAGGTCCACTCCTACCTGACGGACACCCTCAGTTCTCTGATGACAGAGCTCAGTGCCGCAGAGAAGGAGGACTGCGTCATCGTGGTATTCATCGCTGAGGTAAGATACTATAGAATGAGAGTGTGTGTGTGTGTGTGGTCTGCTATGTGTCCCGAACCTCTCTGATCATGGCTTTTGAAGTGAGTCCGTGAACTCTCTATGCGTGAATGCGCGTGAGTGTGTGTATGGGTCCGCTTGTGTGCTTGTGAGTGTATATGTACTGTGTCTATAAAAGGTCAGTGATCTGAAGAGCTAATGAGTGATGCTACCCCAGGCTACTGCCACTAGCACACACATCCCCTACTGCTCCGCTAATAGCCTAGACGCTATCCATCGCTAACTTGTCTGACCCTTATTAACTCCCTAAGGTCGATGTCCGCCTATGTAACATTTCCGCATCTGCAGTGAAAGGTGAGAGCTAGAGCGGTTTTTGTCAGACCATGAGACATCCTGAAAATCGGTCTTCTCACAAAATCATCTGTAGTGTCCGAATGGTTTGGCCTATTATGACCCCTCTATGGAAAGATGAGACTCTCCGTTTTGCTCTACTACCCCCACAAGCATCTTGGGACTCGTCTAAAGTCGATACAACTTCTGTCTGTAGAGTCTGAGCAGTTTGCGCTACACACTATGACCTTTCTGTGTAAAGGTGTAATAGGACTCCCACAGGCCTCAAAACACTCATCTGAAGGTCCCCCGGTACCAGTTGAAACAATTTATTGAAGTACTGTATCAAATAAAATAAATTGTTATTTGTCAACCGTGAAATTCTTTACAGCCTTATTTAACAAGCCCTTTAACCAGCAATGCAGTTTTAAGAAAATATTTGCTGAATAATGAGGCTATATACAGGGGGGTACCGGTGCGGGGGTACAGATTAGTCGAGGTAATTTGTACATGTAGGTTGGGGTATAGTGACTATGCATAGATAATAAACAGTGAGTAGCAGCAGTGTAAAAGCAAAGGGGGGGTCAATGCAAATAATCTTGTAGAACTTTTTGAGGATCTGGGGACCCATGCCAAATCTTCTCAGTCTCCTGAGGGGGAAAATGTGTTGTCGTGCCCTCTTCATGACTTTCTTGGTGTTTTTGGACCATGACAGTTTGTTGGTGATGTGAACACCAAGGAACTTGAAACTGTCGACCCGCTCCACTACAGCCCGGTCAATGTGAATGGTGGCAAGTTCGGACCCCCTTTTCCTTTGTCTTGCTCTTGTTGAGGTAGAGATTGTTGTCCTGGCACCACAATGCCAGGTCTCTGATATCCTCCCTATAGGCTGTCTCATCGTTGTCGGTGATCAGGCCTACCACTGTTGTGTCGTCAGCAAACTTGATGATGGTCTTCGAGTCGTGCTTGGCCAAGTAGCCGTGGGTGAACAGGGAGCACAGGAGGGGACTAAGAACGCACTCCTGAGGGGCCCCTGTGTTGAGGAACAGCGTGGCAGATGTGTTGTTGGCTACCCTTACCACCTGGGAGAGGCCTGTCAGGAAGTCCAGGATCCAGTTGCAGAGGGAGGTGTTTAGTCCCAGGGTCCTTAGCTTAGTGATGAGCTTTGTGGGCACTATGGTGTCGAACGCTGAGCTGTAGTCAATGAACAGAATTCTCACATAGGTGTTCCTTTTGTCCAGGTGGGAAAGGGCAGGGTGGAGTGCGATTGAGATTGCGTCATCTGTGGATCTGTTGGGGCGGTTTGCGATTTGAAGTTGTTGTGCCTTTAATTTAATTAATCTGGACTGTTATTTATCTAATCAAGATAAATATGTTTAATTGTTACCGATTTCAAATGAATTGTTTACCTTGTGTCAAATGTTTCGGGTAACCTTCCACAAGCTTCCCACAATAAGTTGGGTGAATTTTGGCCCATTCCTCCAGACAGCTGGTATAACTGAGTCAGGTGTGGAGGCCTCCTTGCTCGCACACGCTTTTCAGTTCTGCCCACACGTTTTCTATGGGACTGAGGTCAGGGCTTTGTGATGGCCACTCCAATACCTTGACTTTGTTGTCCTTAAGCCATTTTGCCACAACTTTGGGTTATTGCTCATTTGGAATAACCATTTGCGACCAAGCTTTAACTTCCTGACTGATGTCTTGAGATGTTGCTTCAATGTATCCACATCATTTTCCTCCCTCATCTATTTTGCCATCTATTTTGTGAAGTGCACCAGTCCCTCCTGCAGCAAAGCACCCCCACAACATGATTCTGCCACCCCCGTGCTTCACGGTTGGGATGGTGTTCTCCGGCTTGCAAGCATCCCATTTTTTCCTCCAAACATAACGATGGTCATTATGGCCAAACAGTTCTATTTTTGTTTCATCAGACCAGAGGACATTTCTCCAAAAATTGAGATCTTTGTCCCCATATGCGTAGTCTAGCTTTTTTATGCTGGTTTTGGCTTCTTCTACGGTGGATATAGATATTTTTGTACCTGTTATCTCCAGCATCTTCACAAGGTCCTTTGCTGTTGTTCTGGGATTGATTTGCACTTTTCGCACCAAAGTACGTTCATCTCTAGGAGACAGTATGCGTCTCCTTCCTGAGCGGTATGACGACTGCATGGTCCCATGGTGTTTATACTTGCGTACTATTGTTTGTACAGATGATTGTGGTACCTTCAGGCGTTATGGAAATTGCTCCCAAGGATGAACCGGACTTGTAGAGGTCTACATTTATTTTCTGAGGTCTTGGCTTATTTCTTTAGATTTTCCCATGATGTCAAGCAAAGAGGCACTGAGTTTGAAGGTAGGCCTTCAAATACATCCACAGGAACACCTCCAATTGTCTCAAATGATGTTAATGAGCCTATCAGAAGCTTCTAAAGCCATGACATCATTTTCTGGAATTTTCAAAGCTTTTTAAAGGCACAGTCAACTTAGTGTATGTAAACTTCTGACCCACTGGAATTGTGATACAGTGAATTATAAGTGAAATAATCTGTCTGTAAACAATTGTTGGAAAAATTACTTGTGTCATGCACAAAGTAGATGTCTTAAACGACTTGCCAAAATAGTTTGTTAACAAGAAATTTGTGGAGTGGTTGAAAAACGAGTTTTAATGACTCCAACCTAAGTCGATGTAAACTTCCGACTTCAACTGTATGTACACTACCGTTCAAAAGTTTGGGGTCACTTAGAAATGTCCTTATTTTTTAAAGAAAAGCACATTTTTTGTCCGTTGAAATAACATCAAATTGATCAGAAATACAGTGTAGACATTGTTAATGTTGGTTATGACTATTGTAGCAGGAAATATCTACATAGGAATATCTACATAGGCGTACAGAGGCCCATTAATGGAATATCTACATAGGTGTACAGAGGCCCATTATCAGCAACCATCACTCCTGTGTTCCAATGGCACGTCGTTAGCTAATCCAAGTTTATCATTTAAAAAGGCTAATTGGTCATTAGAAACCCCTTTTGCAATTATGTTGGCACAGCTGAAACCTGTTGTGCTGATTTAAAGAAGCAATAAAACTGTCCTTCTTTAGACTAGTTTAGTATCTGGACCATCCACATTTGTGGGTTCGATTACAGGCTCAAAAAAGCCTGAAACAAAGACTTTCTTCTGAAACTCGTCCGTCTTTTCTTGTTCTGAGAAATGGAGGCTATTCCATGTGAGAAATTGCCAATGAAAGCTTCAGAAGAAAGTTCTTTGTTTCTGGCCATTTTGAGCCTGTAATCGAACCCACAAATGCTGATGCTCCAGATACTCAACTAGTTAAAGAAGTCCAGTTTTATTGCTTTTTATTGATATTCCATAAAATAAATCAGCTGTTTCAACCGTTTCCAGCTGCAAAAGTCATTTACATAAACATACATACATACATACATACATACATACATACATACATACATACATACATACATACATACATACTGTAAAAATCATAAAATATATATATATATATATATATATACTTTTTTCTACATTGTAGAATAATAGTGAAGACAAGAAAACTATGAAACAACACATGGAATCATGTAGCAACCAAAAAAGTGTTAAACAAATGTGTGTTTTTTATATTTAATACATTTGTAAAAAAAATCTAAACCTGTTTTCACTTTATTATGGGGTATTGTGTGTAGATTTTTTTTATATTCCATTTTAGAATAAGTCTGTAATTGGTAAATTGGGAAAAAGGGATGGGGTTGGAATACTTTGTGAATGCACTATATATATGTATGTGTATATGCAGTATATATTGATTACAGGCGCATGGGCCAACAGAGCTTGTGGGCCCCACCGCCTTATTGGGGTTGTGTGGGGTGTCCAGTACACCAGTGGGGCGGCAGGTAAGCCTAGTTATTAGAGCATTGGGCCACTAACCGAAAGGTTACTGGATCGAATCCCTGAGCTGACAAGGTAAAAATCTGTAATTCTGCCCCTGAGCAAGGCAGTTAACTCACTGTTCCCCGGGCACTGATGTTGATTAAGGCAGCCCCCCACACCTCTCTGATTCAGAGGGGTTGGGTTAAATGCGGAAGACACATTTAAGTTGAACGCATTCAGTTGTACAACTGACTAGGTATCCCCCTTTCCCCTCTCGCCTGCTTAGTGTTGCAGTGGCGAACAGGCTAGCCGCGCTGATAGGCCTGTGTTTGTTCACTGGAATCGATTGTGAAGAAACCCTAATCATGTAAAAGGGTTGTTTAAGTCCAAAGGACCCTGTGGTGATGGATGATTATGTGTGTGGGCGTGCATGTGAATGTAAGGCGTGCAACAGCATGAATAGTTCATGTGTAACCAAAATGTGTTTATTTCTGTGTGTGTGTGTGTGTGTGTGTGTGTGTGTGTGTGTGCGCCTGTGCCCCTCCCAGTGTATTGCTTTCCCCTGCTGTAATAGCATAATGTAAGGGCAGACTGACTAATGGTGTAGCTGACTGGCCAGCCGGAAAGGTCACGAGGAAGCGAGATGCTTATAGAACTGTGTGATTAAGCCATGCACCATGCGTCAAGTTACTATCACCAGCATTAGTCAATCACACACACAGACGCACACCCACCACACACGGATTTTGCGTGGGTGTGTGTTAGTGCGTGCCTGTGTGTATGCGTGTGTGTCTCGTAGCGCCTTGTGGTATGTGTGTGTGTGCGTGCGTCCATGTGCGTCTCTGCATGTGTCTGTATATGTCTTGCTGCGGTGTGTGTGTGTGTGTGTGTGTGTGTGTGTGTGTGTGTGTGTGTGTGTGTGTGTGGTGTTGAGTCCCAGTCTGTCTGTGTTACAGTCCCCAGAGTGGCTATAGTTAAAAGGCAGTGAATGACATCTGCATTAGTTAACACTTTCCGATGGCTGGCAGGCCTCTCTCTCTCCCGCTCTCTCTTTTTCCCTTTCTCACTCTTTCTTTCTCTATCTTCCCCTCTCTTTCTCCACCTTGTTTCTCTTTGTGTACTTCTCTTTTCTTTGTATTTATTTCTCTCTCGCTCGCTCATCCCCCCCCCCCCCCTCTTGTGTTTCCATCCCTCTCCTTCTCCTGAATGTGTCTTAGGTTATGCCATCTCTCATTTTTATTAACCAAGCCTATATAGGGGCATCTGAAGAGCACGGAAGTAGCAGCTCTCTCTGAGTCTCTCTTTCTCTTTTTCCATCCCTCTTTCCCTCCCAAACATGTGCCACACCCCCTTTCTCTCTTCAACTATCCATCGGTCTGTCCCTCTCTCTCCATCCCTCTCTTTCCCTCACGTCTCCCTCTGTCAGTGTGTGTGACCATAAGCAAATACAACACAGAACTAAACAAATACGATGCAAACAATTTGCTTCCGTTGTCTAGGTAACTACATGTTGGAACAGGACTAGAACAGTAGGTTCATGGATTAGTTGGGATAGTATTGTCCATGGCCTTGGTCCCCTGGTTAGATAGTAGTAACCTTGCTGTACTGCATCGGATTTTACTTGACTGTTGCAAATTGATTGGCTACAGTTTAGGGCTGTGTGTGACATATGAAACAATGGTTCTATGAAACGCATACACTAAAACCCACATGACGCGTTGGCTGAACACATGAACAAGTCATGATACACGCATGTTCCTCAAGTGCATTCCATGTCCAGGACCAAGGGTGCCAGGTTGTCGAGCAAGGCTTGAGGTACTAGACCACCAACGCAATGTGGAGAGGTCGTTTTCTGACTGTCATTCTTTTTAAGCTTGTTCCTTGACAGTCCTGTCAATTGAAGTCGCAAGCCTCTCTTAACGGACTCTGCAGCAGACATTGTCACCTCTGAGGTCCTGTTTCTCACCTCTGGGGTCAAGGTACATTCCACCAGACTCAGAGCTGAGGGCGCCACTCCACTAGCTCATCAGCCGTGGGGGGGGGGGGGGGTCTGGTGTTGAAGGGGGCCTAATATAGCACACACCAGCCCCTTGGAGAGATGAAAACAGTCTGGTGTTCCTGCTGTTTTTCCATTTTCTCTCTCTGTCTTCTTGTCTCTCTCTCAATCTCTTCTCTCTCACTTCTATCTCTTTCCCTAGTCCTTTTCAGCCTCCTGCCAGAGGAAACCCGATTTTGGGCTAAAATGTCCTGGTACTGGGTGAAGTTCATGATTCTGTTGACCTTAACAAGGGTCGAGGACCATTGGAAGTAAAATAGCCCCATAATATCGATTCACCACCATATTTCACAGTCGGTATGGGGTTCTTTTCTGCTTATGCATTCTCATTTCGACGACAAACCCACCCCTGGTGTTCATGGCCAAAGAGTTCTATTTTCATGGAGGAATGGTCTAAGATCCTTCCCAATGTGTTCTCCAACTCGTATAACATTTTAGGAAAAGGCTCGTTGCCGTTATCTTTGCAAGGTGAGGTATTGAAAGGTATTGAAAACAAAAGTGTCAATAATTGGGACCCTTATCTTTTTGCAAAAAAAAGTATTACTTGTTAAGTGAATTTCTTTCCCTGAGCAATTGTATTAGTATAAAATAATATAATTTCCCAATTATTTTAGCATACAATTCATCTCAGTATTTGAATTATTTATTTTATACAGTCATTTTTGCTCATCTTTATTAAGGGTGTCAATAATTACTGGGTTCGCCTGTTTACAAGATAATGTTTTTCATAGCTGGTACTTAGGGTGGAAATTTGACAGGATATTTTGTATTTCCCTTGTGATAGTCTCCATCCCCTCCTTTCCTCCCTCCCTCTATTCCTCTCTCGTCCGGGTACTTTGAGGAGCGAAGGATGCGATCAGTGATCCCAGGTGTTTCCTGTTAGACGTCTGATCCCTTGCTTCTCTCTCTCCACCTACAATGCTCCTCCATCTTTCTCTCCATCTGTCAGCCTTTTGGGATGGAGATACATAGTCAGGGAATTTGGAATAATTTGTTGTTTAATGGCCAAGAAATTTCTGAGGAATGTTTTGGAGTTAGCCCTCCAGAAGGGCATGGCTAGTCTGAACAACAAGCAAAGAAAGATGGCGTCAGCTGTTAGTTATACAATTAATAATTAGTATTGCATAATGTTACTGTGCATTACTTTTTTGAGGCAAACCCCCTTGAACAAGCATGATTTTGGTTTTGACTGTGGGTTTATATGGAAGTCGTGAAGAAAACTTGGCCAGTGGATGAATACGTGTGTACATGTTATCCTCTCCTTGACCTCATCACAGTACTGGATGCCGGATTTATACAAAGCCAGATAATTACACCATCAAGCTGGTGCTTCCACTTGGGACGAAACTGGAACAGCCCGCAATCTCCACTGTGGCTATCTTGGAACACTATTGATGCATTGCACAATTACTGTGACGTTGTGATAGAAAACCAATTTATTTGTGCTTTTTATTTTATAACTAGGGCAGATTGTAACTGACAAAGGCAAAAGTCTTGTAGACAAATTGTTCTTTGTGTACAGTAGTGCAGTGCACATGGGAACAGTGTCTACATCATGTACAGGTTTTCTTTCTGCAGCCATACCATCTCTTAATGGAACAGAAAACTGCATTGACATTGGATTTTATTTGTATTTTTTTTATTAATAAGTTTCTCGTTTTGCAGACGGACCAACAGTATGCCAACAGCGTGGCTGACAACCTCAAGCGCCTGTAAGTACCGCGGTATGCTGTTTCCATGGAGACCTGCCTCTCCATGGAGAGGACTTTTGTCACTTTCTATTCGGGCTCAGTGTGTGTTGGGTGGACCTGTGGAATAAGGTGTTTGTGTGTGTGGTATTTTTTAATTATTTCATTATTGTGTGTGTTTGCTACCTGCGTTTGATGTTTGCGTGTTCATGTTCATGTGCTTTGTGTGTGCGTGATGTATTCACTCTACTTGTACCTAATATGTCACTTTTGGTCTCTGCTTGTCTGTTTAAGTCTTGGATCTATTCCACACGTGTACACATCTCTTCTTTGACGTGTGTGTGCATAGTGTATTTCTATTTGAATGCATGTTTGTTTATGTGTGTTGTGTGCATTTCACTGTATCCTGTTTACCTTCCATCATGCGCACACACACACACACACAAAGTCTTGTATAACTAACCTTGTGGGGACACACAATTCAGTGCCATTCAAAATCCTATATTCCCTAACATTAACCCCAAGACCTAACCCATCCTCCTAGCCACTTCCCTAGATCGACAGTATCCCCCTCACAAAATGCCCACTGTGCAGGTTTAAGAACCTGCTATTTTAGACTGTCGTGTTTGTCAGTGGGAGATTGAGCCAGAGCTTTTTCCTGTCGAGGTGGCCATTTTGACCCAAGATAATACCAGTGGTCACTCCGTCACTGTCACTCCCCTAAGTCCCCCAGCAGTGTCACCTCGGGGGAAATGGGCTGCGTCTCAAATGGCAGCATATTCCCTAAAGTACACTGCTTTTGACCAGAGCCTGATGGGCCCTGGGGAAAAGTAGTGTACTACATAAGGAATAGGGTGTCATTTGGGACACAGACATGGTTGGAGATGGCTATGGGGATGGACGGAAGGAAGGGGGGAGTGGAGAGGTATGGAGGGAAGAGAAGAGGGGAGGAGGGAGGTTGAATGTGCCCCCTGTCACCTTGTCGTTCTCTCAGTGAGATTGGAAACACAGGAGAGAGAGAGTGGTGAGTTAGTTAGAGTTAGTGTGTGTCCGTGTGAGTTCCTAAGGGGCAGCTTTTCCTGTCCTGTGTGATTGGCAGGGTTAGTGATACACACTTGACCCCTGGCTCTCTCGTGATTGGATACTCTCTCTCTTAGTACGTCCTTATCTGAATTTAATTAAATTCAAACATTGAATTTGAATTGGCCACACCCCACATGAAGCAGAATTGGAAGGAAGTAAAATGTAATTGAAACCAATTCAACTGAGATGTGAAACATGAAAGTCTAATTTGTTTGTCAAATCTTTTATCAAAAGAATATGCCACTTATTGATGCAAATATTACACATACCATTTCATTAGTTTGATTATAACTCAAAGATATTTTTGTGTTTTTCTTTGTCATGAGATGTTACATTGTTCCCTTCCATACTGCAGTGTTTGATCTAATGCATTCTGGGAAATGTAATTTTTCTAATATTTAAAAACATTAAGGGAATTATTAAATTTACAACCCACAACATGATTTTAAAATATTTCTAGACCACTGTAATTATTCAAAATTGTTATCGGAGAACGAGTTTCAAAAATGAAATGTTTCAAGCTTATGCTACATGGTATTTATAACCATACATTATGTCAAAATAAACATTACTATGGTGTTAAATAAGCCATTTGAATTGTATTGAATTAAATTCTACTTCCTTTAATTAAAATCCTGCTTCCTGTTGGGTGTGACCAATTCAAATTCAAGCATTCGGAACTCAAGCAATTCACAACTCAGTTCGAAATTGACCCCAACCCCGGTGTTCATACACAAATAAAATGTTCAGCATCCAGTTGCATGTGTTGGTTACGTAATGGAGTAATCGGTTTCAATAATACAATGTTCTAATACATACATGCACGTGGAGACAAACTAGTGATGCGCGGGTTGACTCATAACCTGTAGGCCCTGCGGTAATATCCAAGGGTCGGGCGGGATTAGGGTCATGAAATATTGTGTGGATGAAGGGTGGGTGGCGGGCGTGTTGAATAAAGAGAAAAAAATGCAAAATAAAATCCATAAATGTTTAAATATTATGCAATTCCTATCTATAGGCTACATTGAGGTTTTTCTTTCATTCTTTTTATCTGGCATTAGTGCGTAAGTCTGCTCAACGTGTGTTTTATTGTTTTACTTTTTTTCACAAAAGCATGCGCAAAGTGTCAATTTAGGCTGTTTGAAATGTTATGTTTAAGCAACAAATGTGGCTACTGTTGAGTAGGCCTAAATATTCAATAAGTAAATGAAGAAACTTTGAAGAAAAACTGAATTGTTAAGTAAATGTTCAATGAAAAAAAGGAACTGTTATGCCAATAGCGCATTTTCTATATCATTTCGATATATTATCATATATAGTCAGGCGGTTGTGAATGGGTTATAAGCAATTGCGGGTGAAGAAACAAATACAAATGCATTTCAGTGTATTTTTTGCTGTGTGTTTGTGTGTGTGTGTGTGCGTGCGATCCTGTCAGGCATTTGAATAACCTGACAAGAGAGGAAGTGATAATGCACAGGGTGGGAGGGACCAACATGCTGTCGTGTCTGTCTGTCCGTCTGTCTGTCTGTTTGTCTCTCTGTCTATCCTAACAGGGCTGTGTCTGTATGATAATTGTAGAAAATAAAATGTATAGTTGATATCTCTCTCCTCTCTCTCTCTCTCTCTTTACCCTCCTCCTCCTCTCTCTTTCCACTCCTCTTTCTCTCTCTTTCAGATTTCCAGTTGAGATCCAGTCAGGTCTTCTAGAGATCATCTCTCCATCAGTCCACTTCTACCCCGATTTCTCCCGTCTCAAAGAGTCCTTCGGAGACCCCAAGGAGAGGGTCAGGTAAGACGGCAGCCTTCCCAGCAGATTGCGGCAGCTTTCACAACTGTCTGAGCAACCCGCTGCAGTTCAGTACAGGAGACGAGTTTAAATTCAAGTCTTGTCTTGAACCGTGGCCCGTTGTTTCATATGAGGACGCTGTGACGATTCGTTGTTGTGTGCGCCCGCGTGCGTGTGTGTGGAATACCATCAGGTTGAGTCTGAGTTGAGGACACTCTCCACTGCTCTGTTCTTGTGTGACTTGATGACATCACCTCAGTGTCGCCCCTTCTCTCGTCACTTATTTAGTACCCCGCTGTGTGTGAATGACATTGTGTGTGACATTCCAACGTCGAGACTGTTGTCTTCTTTTATTTAGCACTCTTCTGCATGTGTGAATATGTAATGGTCATGACTATGCGTGCATAAATGTGTGTATGAGAGTGTCTGTCTGTCTGTCTGATTAGCTATCTAGCTCTGTGTCTAACTCGCTACTTGTCTACCTAAGTGCCTGTCTGTGTATGTGTTGATGTGTGTGAGTATTTACAGTCAGGTCAAAAAAAATTTGCCACCCTTGATAAAGACGAGCAAAAAAGACTGTATAAAATAAATAATACAAATACTAAGCTATATTTTATACTCAATTTATTGATTTATTTTATACTAATACAATTGCTCAGAGAAAGAGATTTTGTTTAACAAGTTATATTTTTTTTATCATAAAACCCTTTCATGCTCGAGTTCCAAATATCTAACGGTCGCCCCAGCGTGAGTTTTATTATGCACGTGATGTTATAACGTTCTCTCCGTTCCACAGTTTGTGATTGTTACACGACAGTACATTTAATCCGCGCTGCCCTCAAACCAAGGCACTTAGCCTGTTTTTATTTATAGGCTGCTTCAACTTCAATTTCAAAATAACAAATAATTAACAAGTTGTTATTTTCTAAGAACAGTTTGAATTGAGGTGTGTTCCACCTCCTCATTCATTCACATAAAAAAATTGTCATTTTTACTTTTGCGGACAATTCATTTTTGGGACATTTCTGACCCGGACAAAATTCCCCAAGCACTTGCCAATTGTTTTCATGCATTCCGATTCTTGCATATACCTTTTTTATTTCCCCTTTATTTAACCAGGTAGGCTAGTTGAGAACAAGTTCTCATTTACAACTGCGACCTGGCCAAGATAAAGCAAAGCAGTGCGACACAAACAACAACACAGAGTTACACATGAAATAAACAAACATAGTCAATAATACAATAGAGAAAAATTCTATATACAGTGTGTGCGCAAAAGAGGTAAGGTTGTGGCATAGATTTGTAATGGGCATATATTATGTGTGTAAAATATTTTTTTGATGGTTGTACTGATTATGATGAGCTAAGCTAATTCCAGCTGTGTGTAGCCATGTTTGTTGACACACAATGCATTCTGGGTTTCACGTAATCGTCTGTTGGACCAAAGACGTTATAACAAAATGAGGTGATTAAGGGTTCACTCATTTTTTGAGGACTTCCGGAAATGAATGGCGGGATGTGAACGATGGTGGACGACACCTCCCTCCTTGAACATGCATACTATAAACAGACCAAACTCATCTTGTCTCCTCTTATTATCTTTAGTTTCTGTAAGGTTACGAATCTACCCATCGTCGGATTACTTTCGATTTTATAGAGTGGTTTACTCAATTGTTTCGATCAATGGTGAGCTCACCCGTGATGTGATTAATTATAAATAGTAATTTATATTAGCTAATTCATATTGTAGTTTGTCAGCGAGAGTTACACAAATATGACCGCTTGTGTTATGTCAATCTTTCCTCAGTTAGCGCTAGGACAAATGTAGCCAGCATTTTTCCGGTTTGGATGATTGTGTTATGCTGTAGATACTTCTGTGAATGTCTGAACATTGCATCCAAAAATAAACTGCTCACATTCTGGACATAACGTTGTAAGGACTGTGTTTGTGCAAAATGTTTAAAATGCTGATTGTTGCGTCAATCGAAACTGGCCGTACTAAATCAGCGTTCTAATCACACCGGGACCACTGTAGAATGATCACACCCGTGTGTTGGTACTTGTGAAAAAGACAGCTGCCCCTCAACCATCCGAGACCCCCACAAACCTCTCCCGCCAGTCCCAAACCTGAGACCAGAAACAGGCTACCTGAGGGCAATACCAGAACAAATGGTCTATTGATTCTGTATCCTTACAACAAAATCTGCAGAGGTGGGATGATTGTATGCCCCAAATATTCAACATTTTGTTGGTGGCAAGAATTCGGTACAATACGTTTAGCTGCAAAGCACGAAGTCTTGAATCAATCCATACACCCTGTGCCATGGAATCGGTGCATAAAAAATCTCTTCCCATCTATTTTGCAATCTGTATGGCACTGCTGTCAACATCCTGGTCCTCAAATAAAACTGGTATACTTTCCTATGCTATTTTTGTTCCTCTGCCAGTTTTGATCCTTTATATTGGGCAGACCAGTTCCCTACCTCCTGCCGCTGCCACCTGCCTGCTCCATTTTTGGGGTAATGCTGTAATCAATTGGTTGTAATATTGGATTGAGCAGACCTTCCCATACAATTCGGATAACTCCATGAGAGACAACTCTACAATTCAAATTTACAATATAATTAAAAAACAAAATACCCTTTTCAAACATCTTTTCCATAAATGCAGGTCTTTTATCAAACAGCACATTTAAATTCAAGCATAATATTTCTTGTAATATTTGTTCTATATTTTCTGTGGGATGAAATTGAAATTGTAACCAGCTCTGCAATGCTTGTTTGAAAAAGAGAGATACTTTGAACAATTCATCGAAAATGAGGTATGGCAGTCTGCACAAAGGCAAAAAATACATTTTTAAACGATTTTATGATTTTGTATGTGACGATTTTAGAGAGAGGTTTAGTGCTTTTATATTTAATCATCTCAGTCCACCCAGTTCATATTTGTTATATAGATAGGGATGTTTTACCTTGTCTGGTTTAGCATCCCAGATGAAGCCGGAAAAAAAAAAGTGCTCATATGATTTGAAAAACAAATCATCAGGAGTAGGTAGCGCCATAAGTAAATGACTTAACTGAAATATGACCTAGGACTTAATCAGTGTAATTTTTCCACAAATAGACAAGTATTTACCTCTCCATGGTTGCAGGATCTTGTCTATTTTGACTAGTTTTCTATGGAAATTCATTGTGGAAAGCTCATTTATATATTTTGTGATATGAATACCAAGTATGTCTACTTCACCGTCAGCCCATACAGAATCTTTCCAGATCCTTGATATCCTTCATCTTTGCTTATGGACTGCCCTCTTTAATTCAAACTACAGGTTTTCAATGGTGTTCAAGTCCATAGACTGAGTTATGTTGAATGTTCATTTTGTGGTGATGTAATAATTTGTGGATTTTTGTGTGTGCTTGGGGTTATTGTCTTGCGGGGAGATTCACTTCTGGCCAAGTTTCAGCCTCCTGGCAGAGGCAACCAGGTTTTGGGCTAAAATGTCCTGGTACTGGGTAAAGTTCATGATGCTGATGACCTTAACAAGGGTCCCAGGACCATTGGAAGCAAAATAGCCACATAACATAAATGATCCAACACCATTTTATTATTTTTTCAAATGTAAGCCCCTGGGAGTTTATTAACCTGTTAGGGCTAGGGGGCAGTATTTTCACGGCCGGATAAAAAACGTACCCGATTTAATCTGGTTACTACTCCTGCCCAGTAACTAGAATATGCATATAATTATTGGCTTTGGATAGAAAACACCCTAAAGTTTCTAAAACTGTTTGAATGGTGTCTGTGAGTATAACAGAACTCATATGGCAGGCGAAAACCTGAGAAGATTCCATGCAGGAAGTGGCCTGTCTGACAAGTTGTTGTTCTTCTTGCCTCTGTTTGTTGAAGACTGAGGATCTTTGCTGTAACGTGACACTTCCTACGGCTCCCATAGGCTCTCAGAGCCCGGGAAAAAGCTGAACAATATCGAGGCAGCCCCAGGCTGAAACACATTATCGCTTTTGACAAGTGGCCGATCAGAGGACAATGGGCTTAGGCGCGTGCCCGAGTCGACCCCATGCTTTATTTTCTTTTGTCTGTTTACCTAATTGCAGATTCCCGGTCGGAATATTATCGCTTTTTTACGAGAAAAATGGCATAAAAATAGATTTTAAACAGCGGTTGACATGCTTCGAAGTACGGTAATAGAATATTTAGAATTGTTTTGTCACGAAATGCGCTGTGCTCGTAACCCTTATTTACCATTCGGATAGTGTCTTGAACGCACGAACAAAATGCCGCTGTTTGTAAATAACTATGGATTATTTGGGACCAAACCAACATTTGTTATTGAAGTAGAAGTCCTGGGAGTGCAATCTGACGAAGAACACCAAAGGTAATCAAACTTTTCTAATAGTAAATCGGAGTTTGGTGAAGGCTAAACTTGCTGGGTGTCTAAATAGCTAGCCCTGTGATGCCGGGCTATCTACTTAGAATATTGTAAAATGTGCTTTCACCAAAAAGCTATTTTAAAATCGGACATATCGAGTGCATAGAGGAGTTCTGTATCTATAATTCTTAAAATAATTGTTATGCTTTTTGTGAACGTTTATCGTGAGTAATTTAGTAAATTGTTAGTAAATTCGCCGGAGGTTTGCGGGGGGTATGCTAGTTCTGAACGTCACATGCTAATGTAAAAAGCTGTTTTTTGATATAAATATGAACTTGATTGAACAAAACATGCATGTAGTGTATAACATAATGTCCTAGGTGTGTCATCTGATGAAGATCATCAAAGGTTAGTGCTGCATTTAGCGGTCTTCTGGGTTTTTGTGACATTATATGCTAGCTTGAAAAATGTGTGTCTCATTATTTCTGGCTGGGTACTGTGCTGACAATCTAATGTTTTTCTTTCGTTGTAAAGTCTTTTTGAAATCGGACAGTGTGGTTAGATTAACGAGAGTCTTTAAAATGCTGTAAAATAGTCATATGTTTGAGAAATTGAAGTAATAGCATTTCTAAGGTATTTGAATAACGCGCCACAGGATTCCACTGGCTGTTACGTAGGTGGGACGATTTGGTGCCACCTACCCTAGAGAGGTTTATTAAACGGCATTGGCACTTGGATTGGAACCGGTGCTATGGTCAGATTACATGAAAATATAGCTCTGTGGCCACGCACACCATTGGTGGGTTTGGTGTCAAAATAAGGATACATAAGCAGAAAATACCTGCTGTAAAATATGGTGGTGGATCTTTGATGTTATGGAGCTATTTTGCTTTCACTGGTCCTGGGGCCTGTGCTAAGGTCAACGGCATCATTAACTTTAGCCACCACAAGGGCATTTTCACTAAAGACCTGGTTGCCTCTTCCAGGAGCCTGAAACTTGGACCTGACTGGATGTGCCTAAGTATGTTTGCCTTTCTTTGTTTATTTGTGCGTTAGTCTGGCTGTACGTCTCTGAGTGTGGGGTTGTGTGTGGTGATCCTTCCTGCGAGCAGTCAGTCTGCTCTTTGTTTTATTTAGCGCTTGGCTGCATGTTTTTTTTGAAGATGAGACTTGCTGTAGGCGGCTGGCTTTGCGAAGTCAAGTCAGCCACGTGTGTCTGTGCTGCTGTTCATAGCTCTTCTATTCCTAACTCAGCCATGGTTATCGAATTACCAAGGCAAAGTAATCCATAGACTCAATTTACCTCTCGCCCCACAACCCTAAAAAAAACTCATAGAATAGTCACAGTTTTAATAAACTCCTGCTTAGTTTACTTATAACTGCTTTGGCTACTTTGTAGCTCGTTTACATAGCCTGCTTAATATATGCTTTATGATAGAAATACAGAAGGATAAAATCAAGTTGTTGAAAGGTGTAGTACAAGTGAAGTTTCCCTCCTGCTGTCTCTCCTCTCCTCCGTGGGCGTGCCAGGCTCTCGCTTTCACCTGTGTGTGTAATCGGGGGAGATTTGTTCAGATTAGCGGTTTAGGACGGGCTCACTCTGATATGATTACTCATCTGGGAAAGGGAGGGCACAACTCTCCTCAATCACAATCCTGCCACGTACAAACATTCATCCCCATACTCACACACACCTGCACATAACTTGTGCCCACATGCTCAGTGTGTGTGTGTGTGTGTGTGTGTGTGTGTGTGTGTGTGTGTGTGTGGATGGGGGAGAGAAAAAGAGAGAGGGAGAATTAGTCCCTGCCTGTCCAGGTGTTGAGTGTGGTGTTGAGCTATGGTATTGAACACAGACATTCTGCCCCAGCTCTTTGTGATTATTACCGCTACATTAGCCAGGTGTATCGTGTTAGTGTTAGCAGGTGCACTGCCCGTACCACCACATCCACAGTGGGTGTGTGTAGGATGTTTATCCTTTGTCTTTTCATTTGCTTGCATGTCTGGGTGTGTGTGTCTGTGCAGTCGTGACTGTGTGTGTGTGTAAAGTATGTGTAGTAATTTTAGTGTGCGTGTGTTTCTGTGTGTGTTTAGTTCCGTATGTGTCTCTCTGCACGCATGCTTAGTTTAACGCGCGTGCGTGTTCGTGTGTGCGTCTGTGCACATGCATGTGTGGTGATTTATGTGCTGCAGTAATGAGTGTGAGCAGGGAGAATGGCTCCCTGGGCTGCTACAGGCCACTGCCATTGTTTATTCATGAGGAGCACTTAAGACAGGGGCCCATGTCTCGCTGAAGTATTTAACTAGTCACACACACATAACCAACCACACAGGCAAACGCACACGCATGCAAAACACCTGCATACTCATGCAAAACACCTGCACACTCATGCAAAACACCTGCATACTTTTACAAATGCACCTACTCAAAAACACAACTACACACACATACCGTCAAACTCGTACACACACATCGTCAAACTTCCACTCTGTTTAGATTGGCAGGCCAGGGCCAGTAATAACTGTGGTTGTCACAAGTTCTGGGTGAGAGCATCTTCTAACAGGACAGACCTCTCTCTAAGAGAACACACACCACTGTTCCATACACATCATTTCTGATGCCTCGAGCTATTGGAACTGTGTCAGGGTGTGTGGTTAAAATTGGCAAAAAACACACATTTCTTTCCACAAGGCTGTGGGGTGACATTCAGAGACTTGTCCCGAAGCCACTCCTGCATTGTCTTGGCTGTGTGCTTAGGGTCGTTGTCCTGTTGGAAGGTGAACCTTCGCCCCAGTCTGAGGTCCTGAGCACTTTGGAGCAGGTTTTCATCAAGGATCTCTCTGTACTTTGCTCTATTCATCTTTCCCTCGATCCTGACTAGTCTCCCAGTCCCTGCCGCTGAAAAACATCCCCACAGCATGATGCTGCCACCACCATGCTTCACCGTAGAGATGGTGCCAGGTTTCCTCCAGACGTCACGCTTGGCCATTCAGGCCAAAGAGTTCAATCTTGGTTTCATCAGACCAGAGAATCTTGTTTCTCATGGTCTGAGAGTCCTTTAGGTGCCTTTTGGCAAACTCCAAGCGGGCTGTCATGTGCCTTTTACCTGATTGGTGGAGTGCTGCAGAGATGGTTGTCCTTCTGGAAGGTTTTGCCATCTCCACAGAGGAACTCTGGATCTCTGTCAGAGTGACTATCTGGTTCTTGGTGACCTCCCTGAGCAAGGCCCTTCTCCCCCGATTGCTCAGTTTGGCCAGGCAGCCAGCTCTAGCAAGAGTCTTGGTGGTTCCAAACGTCTTCCATTCAAGAATGATGGAGGCCACTGTGTTCTTGGGGACCTTCAATGCTGCAGAAATGTTTTGGTACCCTTCCCCAGATCTGTGCCTTGACACAATCCTGTCTTGGATCTCTACGGACAATTCCTTTAACCCCATGGCTTGGACCTCATGTCCAATCAATTGAATTTACTACAGGTGGACTCCAATCAAGTTGTAGTAACATCTCAAGGATAATCTCCCGAGTGGCGCAGCGGTCTAAGGCACTGCATCTCAGTGCTTGAGGCGCCACTACAGACACCCTAGTTCGAATCCAGGCTGTATCGCAACCGGCCGTGATTGGGAGTCCCATAGGGCGGCGCACAATTGGCCCAGTGTCGTCTGCGTTTGGCCGGTGTAGGCCGTCATTGTAAATAAGAATTTGTTCTTAAATGACTTGCCTAGTTAGTCCTGAGCTCAATTTCGAGTCTCATAGCAAAGGGTCTGAATACTTATGTAAATAAAGTATTTCTGTTTTTATTTTTAATACATTTGAAAAAATGTCTAAATCTGTTTTCGCTTTGTCATTATTGGGTATTGTGTGCAGATTGATGAGTGACATTTTTTAGAAATCAATTTTAAAATAAGGCTGTAACGTAACAAAATGTGGAAAAAGTGAAGGGGTCTGAAAACTTTCCGAAGGCACTGTATATCAACGAATTGGTGAGGGCACTAGAACAGTTTGCAGCATCCGGCCTCACCCTAATAGAATCTGTAGTCAAATGTCTACTGTTTGCTGATGATCTTGTTCTTCTGTCCCCAACCAAGGCGGGCCTACAGCAGCACCTAGATCTTCTGCACAGATTCTGTCAGACCGTGGCCCTGACAGTAAATCTCAGTAAGACAAAAATAATGGTGTTCCAAAAAAGGTCCAGTTGCCAGGACCACAAATACAAATTCCATCTAGACACCGTTGCCCTAGACCAGGGGTTCTTAAACTTTTTCAGCCTGGGACCCAAATGCGAAATTCTGTCTTTTCCTGGGACCCAAGCTTAGGAAAATATGCAACTATATGTAAATATCAGTACATGTCATTGCCCTTATGCCTAAACAAAAATGCAATATAGACAAAAACAAATAACAATGAAATACCCATAAATATATTTTCATGTTTATTTTTCCCCATTAAAAACACTGTTACATATCGGTCTAGGTTGGAACTGTTGCTGTTAAATACAATAAATAATTTCATTCTGAACTGGAATGAACGGATTGATCACATCACACAGATGTATAACAGAACACACACACACACACAGGCTTTTTGGTCGTGCAACCCTAAGTAACAGTACAGATAAAAAATGATCCGAAGTTTTCAACAAGCATGTCAATTCTGGGTTTAGATTTTGCCAGTACAACACTGAGGTGATGCTCAACATTGACACTGTTTCTGTGCTTGAGAACCCTGACCTGCATAGGTATGTGGTGCCAAGCTGGATCAGAACATCTACTGCTTTCTCAGTCATGCAGGAGACCGCTTCCTGCTGCAGATGAGCAACCCAGAACTGTGTGTGTGTGTTTGTCTCAAAAAGCATCTTGCTTCAATCAGTTTATTCCAGTTCAGACTAAAAAGTATTACTTGTAACAGCAACAGTTCCAACCTAGACTTGTTTTCAACAATCATTTCTACAGTAAAATGTACAGTAGGCCTGCTAATTTTTCATCTTCATCTGTACTGTTTCTTGGGGTTGCACTAGTTAGCTTGCTTTGGCTAACGTTAGCTATTAGCTGTGTAACGTTACAAGGCCAGGGGATTGTTTGAAAGAGAAACTCGCATCTACTGCTATGAGAGATAGTACTCCCTTATTTCTGCATATCATCACCTGTTATAAAATGACAACAATGCCTTGCTAGTTGACTTACTTTTCCACTGTCGAAGCACTGTTTCCTGAAGCATTCTGCCCTGTTCTTAAAGAACTCCCTGGGTTTACCGTCATGTTGTGCCTGGATGTTTGGTCAGGACGTGTCGTTTTATTCATTTGTTTGTTTTGAGAGACTCATTACTAAGCACTTCCCCACACAAAACACATTGTGGGCGCACCTCGTTATTTCTCAAAGTTTGTATGAAAGAGACTAAATGTCATCACTGTATTTGCGTTTCATGACAATTGAGTCAGAACATGTGGCTAGCATGAGTCCATTTCATGACAGCGGTGAGTGGTGGCTTGAACGACAGCGCTGCAGAAAAAAGATCAGGTAAACAGCGAAGCACACGGGCATCTCCCTCCACCTTTCCCACTCGCGCAGCTGCCAAACTGAGCAGAGACCGCTGATAAGCAGAGAGCGCACTGAACCGAGAGCGCAGTTACACTTGGCCAAATCAATTCCTGTAATTAATGAAATAATTATTAATTTACGACCCACCATTAACAGGTTTGGGTCGCGATCCATACTTTAAGAAACGCTGCCCTGGAGCACACAAAACACTATACATACCTCGGCATAAACATCAGCGCCACAGGTAACTTCAACAAAGCTGTGAACGATCCGAGAGGCATGAAGGGCCTTCTTTGCCATCAAAATAAAAATAAAATTTGACCTACCAAATCAACATAAAAATACTTGAATCAGCTATAGAACCCATTGCCCTTTATGGTTGTGAGGTCTGGGGTCCGCACACCAACTAATTATTCACAAAATGGGACCAACACCAAATTGAAGCTGCATGCAGAATTCTTCAAAAATATCCTCAGTGTACAATATAAAACACCAAATAATGCATGGCCCTGAACAGAGAGTACACAGTAGCAGAATACCTGACCGCTGTGACTGACCCAAACTTAAGGAAACCTTTGACTATTTACAGACTCGGTGAGCATACCATTGCTATTGAGAAAGGCCGCCGTAGGCAGACCTGGCTCTCAAGAGACAACAGGCCATCACAGCAGCAAGATTTCTGTAATCTGTTGCCAGAAGAAAATATGACATTTGAAATGTCTTTATTCTTTTGGAGCTTTTGTTAGTGTAATGTTTACTGTTATTACATTTTTTTATTATTCATTTAACTTTTGTTGTATCTATTTGACTTGCTTTGGCAATGTAAACATATAGACATGAAAAGAGCAAGAGAGAATGAGGGAGAGGGAATGAGCAGGCCAGAGAGGAAGGGTGAGGGAATGAGCAGGACGGAGAGGGAGGGAGGGAGAGAGAGGGAAAGAGCAGAACAGAGAGAGAGGGAGGGAGAGGTAAAGTGAGAAGAAGCGAGAGACTGAACCAAATACAATGGGAGGTAACCAGAGCTAGAGCGAGAGAGACAGTTAAGATGTGTGATCGAATCACAATAAGATGAAATGGATAAAGGAAAGGGAAGATGTCAGAGAAAAGGAGTGGCTAAGATTGATGATAAAGTGAGGGAGATGGAATGTGTGTGTGTGTTAGAGAGAGACACTTCCAGATGACTGAGCTGTGAACAGGACTAGAAGTGGATCACGGCCAATGAGACAGACAGGACAAGGTGTCACTCTCAGGTCACCATGGCGACTAGGGCAATGTCACACACACGGTTCATCAACTGCCCCCGGTCCGTCTGCCTCTCGTGTTGTGTTGTCTTAGTGGTAGTTCTCTTTGGTCATGCAATCTGGCTCTGGTCCAATATCCACACTAGTGTTGTTGATGGCTAAGCCTAAGTGCAATGCATCTGTTCTCCTAAGACCTAGGTAGTATTGTCCCGTTGCTTATTGAGTACGCTGTGTTACGATGCAGAGATTCTTTGAGTTTGCAACCAGGTTGGGGTGGAATTAATCTGTCACGCTAGCGTACCATTTAGAATAAAGAAATGTATTCGACTCGCTGTCCTCTATAGCCTATTGCAGTGTTTAGTCTAAATGTCATGATTTTCACCAGTGATATACTGTAATATACAGTTATATTATTGATTATATTTTAGCTTGTAAAGTAAAAATGCAGTGGTAAGCTAAATCCCAAAAGTAAAATGTAAGTGCAGTGGATGTTTTAAGGCTGCTGCCAGGATATATTGAATTCAAAGTAAATTAACTTAATCTTGAAAGAGAAAGGAGGGAGGGGGGAGGAAGGGAAGAAGTAATGCAGAGTTAAAGACATTTAAGGAGGAATGGAGTGTGTGTGTGCGCGTTGACATGTGTTCTGCTCTCTGTGTGTGTGGGACTGCGAGGGAGTTAGAGAGGGAGGGAGAAAGTAGCATAGGGAGAGGCAGCGAGAGATAATTGGTGTGTTAATTCATTCATTGGCCAGATAGGCCAGTCTACTTCTCTCCTTCTCCATATAATCCATCATCCTCTCCTCCTCTCCTTCTTCTCTTGGGTCCATGAGGACAGTACCAAGCTCAGTTTCTGTCAAAGCTGATGGGGCCCTAGAGGCCCCCCTTGCCTCACCTCCTTCCTCTCCCGCCCTCTATCCCCTTTTCTTTGGGGGAGTCAGCCCATCATGAGACCCTGGGAGATGAACTGTGACTGATTAAATATCAACCGCATACACTCTCATTGGGGACCGCCTTGCAAACAGTCAGCCTGTGGTGCTCTGCAGGGAGTGGAGGAGGGTGAGATGAATGGTTGGGTTTTTTAAATATTTATTAGGATCCCCATTAGCTGTTGCGAAAGCAGCAGCTACTCTTCCTGGGGTCCACACAAAGCATGAAACATGACATAATACAGAACATTATTAAACAAGAAAAGCTCAAGGACAGAACTACATGCATTTAAAAACGGCAACACAGCCTACATATTAATACATACACACAACATCTAGGTCAAATAGGGGAGAGGAGTTGTGCCATGAGGTGTTGCTTCATCTGTTTTTAAAAACCAGGTTTGCTGTTTATTTGAGCATTGTGAGATGGAAGGGAGTTCCATGCAATAATGGCTCTAAATAATACTGTATGTTTTCTTGACTTTGTTCTGGATTTGGGGACTGTGAAAAGACCCCTGGTGGCATGTCTGGTGGGGTAAGTGTGTGTCAGAGCTGTGTGTAAGTTGACTATGCAACAGTTTTGAATTTTCAACACATTGTTTCTTATAAAAACAAGGGATGCAGTCAATCTCTCCTCAACTCTTAGCCTAGAGAGACTGGCAAGCATAGTATTAATATTAGCCCGCTGATTACAATGAAGAGCAAGACGTGCCACTCTGTTCTGGGCCAGCTGCAGCTTAACTAGGTCTTTCTTTGCCGCACTTGACCACATGCCTGGACAATAATCAAGATACAGTAAGACAAAACTGGAGTCTGCAGTGTGGTGTCAAAAAATCAGAGCATGTCTTTATTGGGTGGGTGGATGGATGCAGATAGATGAAGAGCCAACCCCCCTCCCCCCAACACACACACACACACACACTCTCACCAGCTCTCCAGTTCATTAGAATGCAACTTGACAGATAACTTATTTATTCTCTTTACATCTTAACTCAATATTATAAAGCTTGAAGTTTAGTATTTTACAGCAAAGAGTGCAGATTTCCCCCTAAAGAAACTCATGGGTGAGCAGGCTGATGGACTAAATCGTTCCCAGGTAATCCAGACTGAGTAAATCAATGTCAGATCAACCAGGCGGACGAATCAATCCCACATCTACCAGACAGACGGACAGAGTGACAGACAAATCGATATCAAATCAGCCCAGACAGTCTAATCTATTATTGTCACATACCCAATCTGTCTGTAAGACGAGACTGTAGGCCTATTTAATTTCATTATGTCGTATAGTTATTAGTTTGCATAGGGTAAACGTTTAATTTGATAGTTTGGCTGGTGATTTGGATAGGATCATGTGTCTTATGTGGAGGTCCGTGCTTTGATTGGTTGTTAAGTTCTGAGGGAGACATTGTGTCACGGTTGTTGTAAGAGACGGACAAAGGCACAGCGTTTGTTGAGTTCCACATATTTATTTAAAGTGAAACTTCCTTAACCAAAACAATAAACAAGCACCAACACAAACAATATCCCACAAACACAGGTGGGAAAAATGGCTACCTAAATATGATCTCCAATTAGAGGCAACGATTACCAGCTGCCTCTAATTGGGAACCATACAAAACACCAACATAGAAATGTTGAACTAGAACACCCCCTAGTCACGCCCTGACCTACTAGGGTGTCAGGGTGTGACACATTGATGTGACACAATTCATTTTCAGTTGGACTGATTAAGTTCTAATCAACGTCATGCCTTAGCTGTACACTGCAAGTAGCATTTATAATGTTAGCGCTCCATCGTCTTCCGTAGTCTTTTGCAGTATCACTCTGAAGCTGACTCCGCAAATGGAAGACATTGTTAGTGTTGGGCTGTACTTACCTAGAAAATCTCCTGGAGTAGCCTGATTTATCACTGCACCACTGCGGTCCCAATGGCACTCTATTCCCTACATGGTGCACTACTTTTGACCAGAGCCCTGCTTCAAAGTAGTGCAGCAAATAGGGAATAGGCTGCCATTCCGGAAGCAATCTATCACTGGGCTGGTAGCGTATCCGGGACGGTTGCGTGGGAGCCGCACAATAGAAGAAGTGATTTGATGACACAACCAGTCTATTGAGATTAAAGGCAGCCTACCCGGCCCGCTTAATCAAAGCCCCCTCGATCGATTCGCGCCAGGAGCCATGACTTACTCACCTCTCATCCTCTCTCTCCCTCCCCCCCTTTCTCCTCTCTCACTATCTCTTTCTCGCTCTCCTCCCTGTAGCGTTCTACTCTCTTTCTCTCTTCTCTCTCCTCCCTCTATCATCTATCGTTTGAGAGTCCCAGGCTTGGCCAAGGAGAATGAGACAATGTTCCCTATCGATTAACCAAGCGGCCTTGTACCCTGGGGGGACTGCAGGATGGATAGGCTGCCTATAGGGTGGTGTGTTTGTGTGTGTGCACGCACAAGTTTGTGCTTACATGCGTGCATGTGGTGGACATTCTGTACTGCAATATTTCATCACTAAGTGCAAATGTGTGTAATTGTCTGTGTGTCAGCTCAAATTCAGTACAAAACAGACTGCATTTAAAATCTTGCTCCTTGGCCTGTATTTTGAGAGAGGCAGGGGAAACTAGGTCTCTGTGGTGAGACTTGTTTCATAATGCATGAGGAGGAGAGGACCGGGCTGAGCAGGTAAACATCCCTCACATCAAATGGAGTGAGAAAAGATAAGAGGGGAGAAAGGAAGAAAGAGTGAGGAAAGATGGAGAGAGGAGGAGACAGGATGCCGACTCTTTCCTTACCTTATACCTAGAATGCCCGGGGCTAGGTTGAAAAAGGATTGTATTTAGGAAGCACTTGGATAATAATATTTGTGTGGCTTAGAATGAATGCTTGTGGTCTATACATAGGCTACAAATGAATGCTTACAGTAAAGCTATAGGAAAAACATGCAAACATCTGAATATAACAGAGACATAAAGTAGATAAGTATTCAGTGTATAGAATTAGATGTAATAATTAAACACAGTAAAAAATATAAATATAGCACCTGTCAAAAGTTTACACACCTACTCATTCAAGGGTTTTTCATTATTTTGACTATTTTCTACATTGTAGAATAATAGTGAAGACATGAAAACGATGAAATAACACATATGGAATCATGTTGTAACCCAAAAAGTGTTAGTGTTAAACAAAGCATTTATTTGCAGCCCAAATAAATGCTTCACAGAGTTCAAGTAACAGACATATATTTTCGATTTTATATTCTTCAAAGTAGCCACCCTTTTCCTTGACAGCTTTGGACACTCTTGGCATTCTCTCAACCCTGGTGTGCGTGCGTGTGTGTGTGCGCTTTCCGTCTGTGTGTTTATGTACGTGCTATATGTTTTGTGTTTATAGGCATGCTCCCCCATTTATCACATACAGCTGCATATGTGTATGTTTATCAGTGTATGGTCATGTTGCGTGCTTGAGTTTTCGTGTGTGTGCAGGCTTCCCTGTTAACCCACACAGCTAGGAACACACAGCTGAGATCTGAGAAAGTTTTACATTTGTTAAGTAACATTTGAGTCTTTGTTTTTCTGGGTGTTACATCTCAGACAGTTTGTCAATATGCTGTGTTTATGCTGTAAAGAATATTGTGGCTGCTGCCTGTCTGGTCTGATGCAGTTTAGTGTGTAGAAGGTAGTCTGCCATCGCAAAGTGCTGAGTTATCCTAGTCGGGGCTACAGAGGCACAGAAAGGTACACACAGAGCACTCGGAAAGTATTCAGACCCCTTCCCTTTTTCCACATTTTGTTACATTATAGCCTTATTCTAAAAATGATTCAATAAGAAAATCCTCATCAATCACACACAAAACCTCATATTGACAATGCAAAAACATGTTTTTAGAAATGTTTCCATATGTATGTATGTGTGTATATATTTTTTTTTCAGACCTTTTGCTACGAGACTTGAAATTGAGTTCAGGTGCATCCTGTTTTCATTGATCATTTACATTTACATTTTAGTCATTTAGCAGACGCTCTTATCCAGAGCGACTTACAGTAGTGAATGCATACATTTCATACATTTTCTCCAATAAGTCAGTTGGTCAAATTTCTGCCCTGCTAGAGCTGCCCCGGTCAGCTGTATGTTCATTATTGTGAAGTGGAAACCTCTAGGAGCAATAACGGCTCAGCTGCGAATTGGCAGGCCACACAAGCTCACAGAACGGGACCGCCGAGTGCTGAAGCACGTAACGTGTAAAAATTGTCTGTCTTTGGTTGCAACACTCAATACAGAGTTCCAAACTGCCTCTGGAAGCAACGTCAGCACAAGAACTGTTCTTCTGGAGCTTCATGAAATGGGTTTCAATAACCGAGCAGCTGAACACAGGCTTAAGATCACCATGCGCAATGCCAAGCGTTGGCTGGAGGGGTATAAAGCTCTGGAGCAGTCAAAATGCGTTCTCTGGCGTGATGAATCACGCCTCACCATCTGGCAGTCCGATGGGTGCATCAGGGTTCGGTGGATGCCAGGAGAAATCTACCTGTCCCAATGCATAGTGCCAACTGTAAAGTTTGGTGGAGGAGGAATAATCGTCTGGGGCTTTTTCATGGTTCAGGCTAGGCCCCTTATTCCAGTGAAGGGAAACCTTAATGCTACAGCATTCAATGACATTCTAGACGCTTCTGTGCTTCCAGCTTTGTGGCAACAGTTTGGGGAAGGCCCTTTCCTATTTCAGTATGACAAGGCCCCCATGCACAAAGCGAGGTCCATACAGAAATGGTTTGCTGAGATCGGTGTGGAAGAAGTTGGCTGGCCTGCACAGAGCCCTGACCTCAACCCCATTGAACACCTTTGGGATGAATTGGAAGGCCGACTGCGAGCCAGGCCTAATCGCCCAACATCAGTGCCCGACCTCACTCAGGATGTTGTGGCTGAATGGAAACAAGTCCCCGCAGCAATGTTCCAACATCTAGTGGAAAGTCTTCCCAGAAGAGTGGAGGCTGTTCCAGCAGCCAAGGGGGGATCAACTCCATATTAATGTGCATGATTTTGGAATGAGATATTCGACGAGCAGGTGTTAACATACTTTGATCATATAGTGTACTTGTGTGCCTTATCCACATTGACTTAAATCAAACAAATCAAATCACACTTTGTTACATGCGCCGAATACGACAAGTGTAGACCTTACCGTGAAATGCTTACTTACAAGCCCTTAACCAACAGTGCAGTTCAAGAAGAGCAAAGAAAATATTTACCAAGTAGACTAAAGTAAAAATGTATAATAAAAAGTAACACAATAAGAATAACGAGGCTATATACAGGGGGCACCGCTACCGAGTCAGTGTGCGGGGGTACAGGTTAGGTAATTTGTACATGTAGGTAGGGGTGAAGTGACTATGCATAGATAATAAACAGTGAGTAGCAGCAAGTGTACAAAAGGGATGGGTGAGGGTTAATGTAAATTGTCCGGTGGCGATTTTATTAATTGTTCAGCAGTCTTATTGCTTGGGGGTAGAAGCTTTTGAGGAGCCTTTTGGTCCTAGACTTGGCGCTCCGGTACTGCTTGCCGTGCGGTAGCAGAGAAAACGGTCTATGACTTGGGTGACTGGAGTCTTTGACAATTTTATGGGCTTTCCTCTAACATCGCCTATTATATAGGTCCTGGATGGCAGGAAGCTTGGACCAGTGATGTACTGGGCTGTTCGCACTACCCTCTGTAGCGCCTTATGGTCAGATGCCGAGCAGTTGCCATACCAGGCTGTGATGCAACCGGTCAGGATGCTCTCGATGGTTCAGGGACATTACACATTCAATAAAAGTTTGTTAGGAGTTTTCAAACCTCTAAAGTAGCTTAATATCAAGACATTTGTTGTGTAAATCCATCTATATGCCTCCACCGCAAATGTATATAAAGATTAACACAAAATCAAAGCAGGAAAACCAGAAAGTAATTTTGGGTTGGAGGCATATAGCTGGATTTATACACCCAATTTCATGTAACGTGGTTTCATCTTGGCATTAGTCTACTTTTGATGTCTGAAAAAACATAATCTTACCCATTTTCGTTTATGAGTGTAATGTCCCTTTAATAAAACATGGAACGGGGGAAGTAACTCCCCCAGATAATCTTATTCAATTTGAGATGGAGTTAAAGTGCTTTTGTATCACTATCATGAACATCACTCATTTGACCTTTCACATCCTAATGGCACGTTAGGGGACAACACTGACGATTTGTTGAAACACAGCGGTACCGATAGCTTAGGGGTGGTAGGGTAGAAATGGGCTTCCTTGTGTCCTATCATGTGCCTCCTCATGGTGAATGTATCATCTATTTACCAGATGTGAATACAGGCTTTAGGGGAGAGAACCTCATAATCTTTATTGTGCATGTGATGTGGTTCGTCACCAAGCCTATCTCCCGGCACAGCTGAGATTCATGAAGCTTATCAAGCAGTTAGAAAGAGAGTAAATATTTTGATTTAAATATTTACACGGCGTTCTTCAGGAAATGACTGTTTGCATATCGTAATCTTTCAGAATTGATCTCTAATCAAGCATAATTGTGTTGTTTTCTGTGTTTTCAGTGTGTACTCTGCATACAAGCTTTGATGTAGGCCTAGGCTACACGGATACAATTTGCTCCTTGTTTGCCTCAAACAATTGCTTTATCTTTATATAGCCACAATATACATGATTTAGGCTACTATTTCCGTCTAGCAAAGGATTACGTATGTCTCAATCCGTTGCACGTGTTATTGTGAAGTAAGATTTGAACGGGCAAACAGATCATAGGAACGGCGCTGCCGGAGGGCCATCTTTTATTGGATGAAACGTTGCATTGAGGGGCATTCTTCTCCTGGTGTAGTAGTTGCTGTATGGCTGCTCTAATCAGTGTTTTGTTATTTTTCCCTTCCCATGTTATCGATGCCTATTTTCATCACAGTGTGTTTATACAAGCTACTCTGTGTCTTGTCCAAAAGTGTGTGTGCGTGTGTGTTAGAGGTTCTTTTATTTGGTTCCCATAGGCATAGCTAATCGAATCGTACGTGAGTACGTTTGTGAGACAGTAACTTGGCAAAGAGTTGTTTTTCCTCCTCTCCGTTTTCAACATCTCATTGATATCCAGTGACAAAGGCAACCGCATGTTCTGCTCGTCATCGGAACCAGGAGCCACTAATCCACCTCCAGCTTCTCCTCGCTCTCCTCTTAGACAGGAAGATAGAGGACCAGGAGCACTGCCCCGCTTAGACAAGAAGCTTATTGTTTCCATTTATTGACTCTTACGACATACAGTTCCTACATTATGTGTCTGAGTTATAACAAAGTGAGTTATGCCAAAGTGAGACACTGGCTCGTGTACCCAGGCCCGAATGTCAATGAAATAGTAGTATGTCGGATGACAGGTTTGGATGTGGATCGTGTGTGTTTGTGTTTGGGTTTGTGAATCTAATCGCATCCTCTGTCATACTCCTCTTTCTCCCCAGATGGCGGACAAAACAGAATTTGGATTACTGCTTCCTCATGATGTACGCCCAGTCCAAAGGGACCTACTATGTGCAGGTACGAAACCTCAAGCCTCTTGCAGCATGCATCTGTTTACAGTGTTTTCTGTAAAGACTGAAGAAATTTGTATATTCTGCATTGTGAAATGAGAATCTTAGAAGTGTGTAAACACTTTGAACTGTTTGTTCTGGGAAAATTTGTTCTGACATGTCTGTGCTTGGAACTGCATTGCTCACAGGGCAGCCATTTCACATAACCTTTGGACAGGTGGCACTCAACAACAGCTATAGTCCTACAGAAGCAATCTAGAAAGCTATCGTGAGGGTGACACAGCAATAATGTTTGCCCCAGTCGTTTCCCGCTGCTGAGGCTGCATTCATGAGAGCCGAGGAGCGGCTGCCATTTCGATTTTAGATTTATTAGGATCCCCGTTAGCCAACGCCAATGGCGGCAGCTAGTCTTACTGGGATCCGAAACATAGTAAAAAATGTATTACAGACAAAATACATTTAAAAACATGAACATGTAGTGTGTGTGTGTGCGCGCATCTATCAGTTACACATACACACAACAAGTAGGTCACATAGGGTAGAGGCGTTGTTGCGTGAGGTGTTGCTTTATTTGTTTTTTGAAACCAGGTTTGCTGTTCACTTGCACTATGTGAGATGGAAAAGAGTTCCATGCAATCATGGCTCTGTATAATACTGTACATTTACTTGAATTTGTTCTGGACCTGGGGACTGAAAAGACCCCTGGTGGCATGTCTAGTGGCATAAGTGTGTGTGTAAGTTGACTATGCAAACAATTTGGAATTTCCAACACTAATGCTTGTTATAAAAACAAGAAGTGATGCAGTCAGTCGTTCCTCAACTCTTAGCCGAGAGAGACTGGCATGCATAGTATTAATGTTAGCCCTCTGATTACAATGAAGAGCAAGACATGCTCTAAAAAACATTGTGCAGGTGTTGTTGGAAGCCGAAGGGCTTATATGAAGACCACGCCACAAAAAAAACAATATGCATTACATAAGTACAAAAAAAAAGGGTTGTTAAAACAGATAACAAAATCAACTCATTGTAAATGATTTGATCAGTAATCACGGAGAAAAGAAAGAACAATACTTTGTTTAAGTGTGTGTGTGTGCATGAGCGTTAGGGTATATGGAGGAGATTACTGAGTAGTTTGGTTCATCAGGCTGACCCCCAGTCTTCGCTTAAAGTTATTGAGGGATGATGAGGTTTTGGCAATGTGAAGATAAGAATTCCAAAGTATGGTACCTATGTATCTGATTGAGAATTGCCTATGTGATGTGTGGCAGTAGGGAGGGTGAAGGTTATCTCAGTGTCTTGTGTTTTATAGATGGATTTCAGAATTTACCTGGAAATCCATAGTAGGGTTTAGGTAAGCTGTCTGGGAGGTATGATGATGTTGTAGAGGAAAGTGCATAATTGCCGTACATTAATATCGTAAATAGACAAGATGTTGAGTTTCTTAAACGAAGATGCAGATGGAGCCAGGTAATTAGAATAGGTGGCTAGTCTTCCAAGTGTATTTTGTATGATGAGTAATTTGTGTAGACAATATTACAGTAAATTAGATATGGTTGAATGAATCTATAGTATAGAGTTAGGAAGTAAGCCTCATGAACCAAACCACTAGTCTTTGTGATGATACCAATAGATTTCATCACTTTACTGCAGACAAATTGAATGTCTTTCCAGGATAACTTTTCATAAATTAAAACTCAGAGGAATCTAGTGGATGTGACTTGTTCCATTTCATTCCCACCAAGTGAGACTCTGGCTCGTTTTTTTAAAACCATATTCCTTATTCTTACTAGTGAATACAATAAAGTTGGATTTTTTTAACATTGAAAGATAATGTGTTTATCTGGAACCGTACAGAAAATGTGGCCATGCTTGAGTTGGCTTCATTAATTAGTGAATCAAAATTCTTGTGTGATAAAATCAAATTGGTGTCATCGCCAAAGAGGAAGTACGGTAGAAGACACAGCAGCAAGGTCATTGATATAGATTACGAAAAACAAAGGTCCAATTATCCAACCCTGTGGCACACCACAGGATATCTTGGCCCTGATAGAGGCACACCCATTTGCATAAACAAATCGTTCTCTATCATGAAAATAACTATATAGACAATTATGTGTATAATCATGAAAACCGTAAAAATGCAATTTAGAAAGTAATATTTTATGATCAAACTATGTCAAACACTTTGTATAAATGTAAAAAGATGCCAGGTGCGTGTGTTCATTGTTGTTCAGGGCTGTAGAGATTTTATCCATAAGTTGCAAAAGAGACATATCTGGAGTACTTTTTACGAAAACCATATCGGTGTTGATTTAAATGTTTCAATATTCTCTTATATACAATTTTTTCCTAGGATTTTAGAAAAACATGGTAGTAAAGTTATTGGGTGATAATTTGTAAAATACTGTATATTGGATCCCCAGATTGATAGAAGGGGATAACTTTGGTAATTTTTATGCAAATATGCAAGTAACCATTTTACTGTACTACACCTTTTGTATTCTATGCATGTGACAAATAGACATATATTTTATTTGATATAGTGTGTGTTTACCAGAGACGGTAATGTGAAGAACAACAGGACCTGCACCAGAGTCAGATTAGGATATAGGTCAATGACTAGATAGTGTATTTTTAGATGAAGTTTTTCTTTATTGTATGCTACTACTACTTTTACCACTTTTAGTCTTGAAATATTTGGTTATTTACTATACACTCTATTTAGCACATGGCCTCACATGATGCTGACAAAGAAGAGCTCTGCAGTAGGTGACCAAAACATTCAAGGGCCATTTCTCAAAAGTGGGGTGACATGTTTATCAACTTTCGAGGCAGAATTTCTTTCCCATTTTTCCCTAACTGCAGTGTATTATATACACATTTCTAGCTCTGAGTCTCTACTTTTATCCTTTGTAAAATAAACAGCATTTCAAATTTTGCTACATAGGACCGAATCCAGGTGGTCGGTCACATTTAGTCTCAACTTGTTCCACAGCCACACCCTTTATTACCAGATTCAGCAGAGGTCTAGAATTTAAGGAATGATTTGTACCAAATACAATGCTCTTACAGTGAGGGGAAAAAAAGTATTTGATCCCCTGCTGATTTTGTACGTTTGCCCACTGACAAAGAAATTATCAGTCTATAATTTTAATGGTAGGTTTATTTGAACAGTGAGAGACAGAATAACAACAAAAAAATCCAGAAGAACAATAGTACATCTATATCTTTTGGGGGGGGGGGGTTAGAAGGATTATTTAATCCTATCCCAGGTATTCCTTGAAGAGGTGGGGATTCAGGTGTCTCCGGAAGGTGGTGATTGACTCCGCTGTCCTGGCGTCGTGAGGGAGCTTGTTCCACCATTGGGGTGCCAGAGCAGCGAACAGTTTTGACTGGGCTGAGCGGGAACTGTGCTTCCGCAGAGGTAGGAAGGCGAGCAGGCCAGAGGTGGATGAACGCAGTGCCCTTCTTTGGGTGTAGGGACTGATCAGAGCCTGAAGGTACGGAGGTGCCGTTCCCCTCACAGCTCCGTAGGCAAGCACCATGGGCTTGTAGCAGATGCGAGCTTCAACTGGAAGCCAGTGGAGTGTGCGGAGGAGCGGGGTGACGTGAGAGAACTTGGGAAGGTTGAACACCAGACGGGCTGCGGCGTTCTGGATGAGTTGTAGTAGTTTAATGGCACAGGCAGGGAGCGCCGCCAACAGCGAGTTGCAGTAATCCAGACGGGAGATGACAAGTGCCTGGATTAGGACCTGCGCCGCTTCCTGTGTGAGGCAGGGTCGTACTCTGCGAATGTTGTAGAGTGTGAACCTACAGGATCGGGTCACCGCCTTGATGTTAGCAGAGAACGACAGGGTGTTGTCCAGGGTCACGCCAAGGCTCTTAGCACTCTGGGAGGAGGACACAATGGAGTTGTCAACTGTGATGGCGAGATCATGGAACGGGCAGTCCTTCCCCGGGAGGAAGAGCAGCTCCGTCTTGCCGAGGTTCAGCTTGAGGTGGTGATCCGTCATCCACACTGATATGTCTGCCAGACATGCAGAGATGCGATTCGCCACCTGGTTATCAGAAGGGGGAAAGGAGAAGATGAATTGTGTGTCGTCTGCGTAGCAATGATAGGAGAGACCATGTGAGGATATGACAGAGCCAAGTGACTTGGTGTATAGCGAGAATAGGAGAGGGCCTAGAACTGAGCCCTGGGGGACACCAGTGGTGAGAGCACGTGGTGCGGAGACGGATTCTCGCCATGCCACCTGGTAGGAGCGACCTGTCAGGTAGGACGCAATCCAAGAGTGAGCCGCGCCAGAGATGCCCAACTCAGAGAGTTGGCTAGAAAGAAGCTTGTCAGGCAACTTTTCTCTCTGTAATTGATTATGGTGACTTGTTGTATATGCATGCAGCCTCGTTTGTCTTACAGAGACTGGACTCTGTTTATCATGCATCCTTGCGCTTTATTACAAATGCCAAGTCACTCACCCACCATTGCACCTTGTACCAAATGATAGATTGGACCTCACTTTATATGCACAGAAAGATACATTTGTATGTGTTCATCTACAAAGTCCTTTTGGGTAAACTCCCTCTTTACCTCTGTAGTCTGGTCTCCTTCACCAGCAGTTACCATGTCCGGTCTGCTAGGTGGTTGCTACTTAAAGGACATTCACAGTATTAGGCAAGACTGCGTTCTCTTCTTGTGCACCAGATGCATGGAATAGTCCACTGAATTAATTGAAAATATTGATGGGAGACTGTTACGGAGGAGTGTAAATGCTTTTTTTAGGCTGGATCATGTTGTATTGTAGTATGTTTTAATTATGTAATGTATTGATTGTTGCTGGCTTACATTTACATTTACATTTAAGTCATTTAGCAGACGCTCTTATCCAGAGCGACTTACAAATTGGTGCATTCACCTATAATATCCAGTAGAACAACCACTTTACAATAGTGCATCTAAATCATTTAAAGGGGGGGGGGGGGGGTTAGAAGGATTACTTTATCCTATCCCAGGTATTCCTTAAAGAGGTGGGGTTTCAGGTGTCTCCGGAAGGTGGTGATTGACTCCGCTGTCCTGGCATCGTGAGGGAGCTTGTTCCACCATTGGGGTGCCAGAGCAGCGAACAGTTTTGACTGGGCTGAGCGGGAACTGTGCTTCCTCAGAGGTAGGGAGGCGAGCAGGCCAGAGGTGGATGAACGCAGTGCCCTTGTTTGGGTGTAGGGCCTGATCAGAGCCTGAAGGTACGGAGGTGCCGTTCCCCTCACAGCTCCGTAGGCAAGCACCATGGTCTTGTAGCGGATGCGAGCTTCAACTGGAAGCCAGTGGAGAGAGCGGAGGAGCGGGGTGACGTGAGAGAACTTGGGAAGGTTGAACACCAGACGGGCTGCGGCGTTCTGGATGAGTTGTAGGGGTTTGATGGCACAGGCAGGGAGCCCAGCCAACAGCGAGTTGCAGTAATCCAGATGGGAGATGACAAGTGCCTGGATTAGGACCTGCGCCGCTTCCTGTGTGAGGCAGGGTCGTACTCTGCGAATGTTGTAGAGCATGAACCTACAGGATCGGGTCACCGCCTTGATGTTAGTGGAGAACGACAGGGTGTTGTCCAGGATCACGCCAAGGTTCTTAGCACTCTGGGAGGAGGACACAAGGGAGTTGTCAACCGTGATGGCGAGATCATGGAACGGGCAGTCCTTCCCCGGGAGGAAGAGCAGCTCCGTCTTGCCGAGGTTCAGCTTGAGGTGGTGATCCGTCATCCACACTGATATGTCTGCCAGACATGCAGAGATGCGATTCGCCACCTGGTTGTCAGAAGGGGGAAAGGAGAAGATTAATTGTGTGTCGTCTGCATAGCAATGATAGGAGAGACCGTGTGAGGATATGACAGAGCCAAGTGACTTGGTGTATAGCGAGAATAGGAGAGGGCCTAGAACAGAGCCCTGGGGGACACCAGTGGTGAGAACACGTGGTGCAGAGACAGATTCTCGCCACGCCACCTGGTAGGAGCGACCTGTCAGGTAGGACGCAATCCAAGCGTGGGCCGCGCCGGAGATGCCCAGCTCGGAGAGGGTGGAGAGGAGGATCTGATGGTTCACAGTATCAAAGGCAGCAGATAGGTCTAGAAGAATGAGAGCAGAGGAGAGAGAGTTAGCTTTAGCAGTGCGGAGAGCCTCCGTGACACAGAGAAGAGCAGTCTCAGTTGAATGCCCAGTCTTGAAACCTGACTGATTAGGATCAAGAAGGTCGTTCTGAGAGAGATAGCAGGAGAGCTGGCCAAGGACGGCACGTTCAAGAGTTTTGGAGAGAAAAGAAAGAAGGGATACTGGTCTGTAGTTGTTGACATCAGAGGGATCGAGTGTAGGTTTTTTCAGAAGGGGTGCAACTCTCGCTCTCTTGAAGACGGAAGGGACGTAGCCAGCGGTCAAGGATGAGTTGATGAGCGAGGTGAGGTAGGGGAGAAGGTCTCCGGAAATGGTCTGGAGAAGAGAGGAGGGGATAGGGTCAAGTGGGCAGGTTGTTGGGCGGCCGGCCGTCACAAGACGCGAGATTTCATCTGGAGAGAGAGGGGAGAAAGAGGTCAAAGCACAGGGTAGGGCAGTGTGAGCAGGACCAGCGGTGTCGCTTGACTTAGCAAACGAGGATCGGATGTCGTCAACCTTCTTTTCAAAATGGTTGACGAAGTCATCCGCAGTGAGGGAGGAGGGGGGGAGGGGGAGGAGGATTCAGGAGGGAGGAGAAGGTAGCAAAAAGCTTCCTAGGGTTAGAGGCAGATGCTTGGAATTTAGAGTGGTAGAAAGTGGCTTTAGCAGCAGAGACAGAAGAGGAAAATGTAGAGAGGAGGGAGTGAAAGGATGCCAGGTCCGCAGGGAGGCGAGTTTTCCTCCATTTCCGCTCGGCTGCCCGGAGCCCTGTTCTGTGAGCTCGTAGTGAGTCGTCGAGCCACGGAGCAGGAGGGGAGGACCGAGCCGGCCTGGAGGATAGGGGACAGAGAAAATCAAAGGATGCAGAGAGGGAGGAGAGGAGGGTTGAGGAGGCAGAATCAGGAGATAGGTTGGAGAAGGTTTGAGCAGAGGGAAGAGATGATAGGATGTAAGAGGAGAGAGTAGCGGGAGAGAGAGAGCGAAGGTTGGGACGGCGCAATACCATCCGAGTAGGGGCAGAGTGAGAAGTTTTTGATGAGAGCGAGAGGGAAAAGGATACAAGGTAGTGGTCGGAGACTTGGAGGGGAGTTGCAATGAGATTAGTGGAAAAACAGCATCTAGTAAAGATGAGGTCAAGCGTATTGCCTGCCTTGTGAGTAGGGGGGGAAGGTGAGAGGGTGAGGTCAAAGAGTAGAGGAGTGGAAAGAAGGAGGCAGAGAGGAATGAGTCGAAGGTAGACGTGGGGAGGTTAAAGTCACCCAGAACTGTGAGAGGTGAGCCATCCTCAGGAAAGGAACTTATCAAGGCGTCAAGCTCATTGATGAACTCTCCAAGGGAACCTGGAGGGCGATAAATGATGAGGATGTTAAGCTTGAAAGGGCTGGTAACTGTGACAGCATGGAATTCAAATGAGGAGATTCACAGATGGGTCAGGGGAGAAAGAGAGAATGTCGACTTGGGAGAGATGAGGATTCCAGTGCCCCCACCCCGCTGGCTCGATGCTCTAGGGGTATGCGAGAACACGTGGGCAGACGAGGAGAGAGCAGTAGGAGTAGCAGTGTTATCTGTGGTGATCCATGTTTCCGTCAGCGCCAGGAAGTCTAGGGACTGGAGGGTAGCATAGGCTGAGATGAACTCAGCCTTGTTGGCCGCAGACCAGCAGTTCCAGAGGCTGCCGGAGACCTGGAACTCCACGTGGGTCGTGCGCGCTGGGACCACCAGGTTAGAGTGGCAGCGGCCACGCGGTGTGGAGCGGAGGGGAGAGAACAGGGATAGACAGACACATAGTTGACAAGCTACAGAAGAGGCTACGCTAATGCAAAGGAGATTGGAATGACAAGTGGACTACACATCTCGAATGTTCAGAAAGTTAAGCTTACTTTGCAAAATATCTTATTGACTAAAATGACGAAAATGATACAGTACTGCTGGCTGGTGGAGTAGGCTAGCTAGCAGTGGCTGCGTTGTTGACTTTGTTTGAACGTGTAGCTGGCTAGGTGTAGCTGGCTAGGTGACCTCGATAGTTTCAGTACTACACCTTGTCATGATACAAAAGCAACTTTGTAGCTAGCTAACATAACACTAATCAAGACGTTCCTTTGTAATGTATTTAGTTTCTACAGTGTTACTCGTCGGTAATAGTTGGCTGGGTTTGGAAAAATGGCGTCGCGGGGGACGGCAATAGCTGGCTAGCTAACCTCGGTAATTACTAAACTACACAATTATCAAGCTATGACAAAGACAACTATGTAGCTAGCTAGCCAACACTGCACTAGTCAAATCGTTCCGTTGTAAAGTATTAGTATCAACAGCGCTGCTAGTCGGTAACGGTTGGCTAGCTGTTGGCTAGCTAGCTAGCAGTGGGTTAATGATGACTAGGTGTGTTGACTACGTCTGGCGTCGCGGCTGGCTAGTTACTAATAATTACTCTAGACTACACAATTATCTTAGATGCAAAGACAGCAAAGACAACTATGTAGCTGGCTCACTAACACTACACTAATCAAGTCTTTCCGTTGTAAAGTATTAGTGTCTACAGCGCTGCTAGTCGGTAACGGTTGGCTAGCTAGCTAGCAGTGGGTTAATGAAGACTAGGTGTGTTGACTAAGTCTGGCGTCGCGGCGCGGCTGGCTAGTTACTAATAATTACTCTAAACTACACAATTATCTTAGATGCAAAGACAGCAAAGACAACTATGTAGCTGGCTCACTAACACTACACTAGTCAAGTCGTTCCGTTGTAATGTAATAGATTCTACAGTGCTGCTAGTCGGTGGAAGTTGGCTGGTTGGCTAGCTAGCAGTGTTGACTAGCTAGCTAGCAGTGATGACTACGTTAGGAGGACGAAGATAGCTAACTTCGATAATTACTCTAAGCTACACGATTATCTTTGATACAAAGACGGCTATGTCAAAGACGGCTATGTTAGAAAAAATTGCTCAGATCAAACAAATCAAACCGTTGTAATGTAGTGAAGTGTAATATTACCTGTGGAGTGAAGCGTAGTGCGACTGCTCGCTCCAAACCAGGTCTCCCTTGAAAAAGAGACTCTGTCTCAATGGGCTTTTCCTGGTTAAATAAAGGTTAAATAAACATTTTAAAACAGGTTTGCCAAGCTTGTAGCGTCATACTCAAGAAATCTCGAAGCTGTAATCGCTGCAAAAGGTGTTTCAACAAAGTAAAGGGTCTGAATACTTATGTAAATGTGATATTTCCGTTTTGTATTTTTAATACATTTGCAAAGAAAATTATACAAACCTTTTTGCTTTGTCATTATAGGGTATTGTGTGTAGATTGATGAGGGGGGGAAAGAAACTATTTCATCTGTTTTAGAGTATGGCTGTAACGTAACAAAATGTGGAAAAAGTCAAGGGGCCTGAATACTTTCCGAATGCACTGTATATGGTTGCATCATCATACATAGACACACATGCTTTGTTTGTTGCATGTGGCAGGTCATTGGTAAAAATAGAAAAGAGTAGAGAGCTGCCCCTTGGTACACCACACTTTACATGTTTGACATTAGAGAAGCTTCCGTTACAGAAAACCCTTTGAGTTTTATTAGATAGATAGCTCTGAATCCACGATATGGCAGAGGTTGAAAAGCCATAACACATACATTTTTTTTCAACCACAGTTTATGGTCAGTAATATAGTTTCAAAGGCTGCACTGAAATCGGACAGTACAGCTCCTACAATTGTCTTATCAATTTCTTTCAACCAATCATCAGTCATTTGTGTCTGTGCAGTACGTGTTGAGTGCCCTTCTCTATAAGCACGCTGAAAGTATGTTGTTAATTTGTTTACAGAGAAATAGAATGGCGCCGGAGGAGATGGCTGCTGTTTCACGGGCTCCTAACCAATTATGTAATTGTGTTTGTTTTTTCACGTTATTTGTAACTTGTTTTGTACATATTGTTTCTGCCGCCGTCTCTTTTGACCGAAAAGAGCTTCTGGTTATCTGAACTGCGTTTACTCACCTCGTACCGGACGAAGATTTGTTTTCTATAACGAGTCAGACGCGAAGGATTTACTTCAGACTCCGGACAAGTCCCAAATCCTGTCATTCGCATGAAGAAGAGACAGAGATATAGGGGACGTAGGTCTGGGTGCCTTGTAAAGGATCCAACGGCGAGTGGGTAATCTGCCTCTACCATCCGTCCTGTTGGCCAACGTGCAATCATTGGATAATAAACTGGATGAGCTCCGATCAAGACTATCCTACCAACGGGACATTAAAAACTGTAATATCTTATGTTTCACAGACTCGTGGCTGAACGACGACATGGATAACATACAGCTTTCTGGGTTTTCCATGCATCGGCAAGATAGAACAGCTGCCTCCGGTAAGACAAGGGGTGGCGGTCTTTGTCTATTTGTCAATAACAGCTGGTGCACGAAATCTAATATTAAGGAAGTCTCAAGGTTTTGCTCGCCTGAGGTAGATTATCTCATTATAAGCTGTAAGACCACACTGTTTCCAAGAGAGATTTCATCTATATTTTTCAAAGCTGTTTATTTACCATCACAAACCGTTGCTGGCACTAAGACAGCACTCAACAAGCTGTATAAGGCCATAAGCAAACAAGAAAATGCTCATCCAGAAGCGGCGCTCCTAGTGGCCGGGAACTTTAATACATCAGTCATCCCCCTTCCCTACCTCAACTGTATGAGGATATGTTGACACACCACTAGGCCTGCTCCGTCAGTGTTTTTGGAACAAGAAGACGATCTGTTTCCATTGAAGATGAGACTGAGGAAATCCAACGCATGTGTACCATATGGTTCAGACGCCAACGCTTGTTCCATGTGACATTTTGTACTTTGATGAGAGTACAGAAACATTCGGTCCTTTGTTCGTCAGACATACTGTCTAAATAATTCCCGTCCCCTGGAGAGATCCTTCAGATTTGTTCATAATGTGCCATTGTACTCATTAGAGGAACCAGGAGAACATGTTAATATGGCTGTAAAATCAGGTTCACATTGTTTTAAAAAAAAAATGGATTTACAAAATACAGCCACACATGTGGATATAGTAGAATGCCATTAAAATCACTGAGGATGACACAAAAAAGTGAAACGTATTTCCATTGTGATCCTCATGAAAATACATAAGCAAAATATACACAAGATTATAACATGAAAACAAAATACATCTCATCAATAAGGAGGAAACCGTAAAAGGAATAAAATAGGTTACCAAGTAACGTTCATTGAAACCATTATACTTTCTTTAATGGGTAGGTGGGACGAAATTGTCCCGCACTATTCAACAGCCAGTGACACATCAGAGCGCCAAATTTAAAACCACAAAATGTCATAATTCAAAGTTCTCAAACATAGGACTATTTTACACCATTTGAAAGACAAGACTCTCGTTAATCTAACGACACTGTCCGATTTCAAAAAGGCTTTACAGCGAAAGCAAAACATTAGATTATGTCAGCAGAGTACCCAGCCAGAAATAACCACACAGCCATTTTTCAAGCAGGCATATATGTCACAAAAACCAAAAACACAGCTAAATGCAGCACTAACCTTTGATGATCTTCATCAGATGACACTCCTAGGACATTATGTTATACAATACATGCATGTTTTGTTCAATCAAGTCCATATTTATATCAAAAAACAGCTTTTACATTAGCATGTGATGTTCAGAACTAGCAACTAGCATACACACCGCAAACCTCCGGTGAATTTACTAAATTACTCACGATTAACGTTCACAAAATACATAACAATTATTTTAAGAATTATGCAATCATGGTGTCAGATTTTAAAATAGCTTTTCGACGAAAGTGCATTTTGCAATATTCTGAGTAGATAGCCCGGCCATCACGGCTAGCTAATTTGACACCCACCAAGTTTGGCCCTCACCAAACTCAGATTTACTATAAGAAAAATTGGATTACCTTTGCTGTTCTTCGTCAGAATGCACTCCCAGGACTTGTACTTCAACAACAAATGTCATTTTGGTTCGAAATAATCCATAGTTATATTGAAATAGCTCCGTTTTGTTCGTGCGTTCAGGTCACAATCCGAAGGGTGACGCGCGAGCGCATTTCGTGACAAAAAAAATCAAAATATTCCATTACCGTACTTCGAAGCATGTCAAACGCTGTTTAAAATAAATTTTAATGCGATTTTTCTCGTAAAATAGCGATAATATTCCAACTGGGCGACGTTGTATTCATTCAAAGACTGAAAGAACAAAATGGAGAATTCACATGAACGCGCATCTCCAGTGTCACTGTCCCCAGGCAGGCCAGTAACAAACAGAGCTGCTGTACTTAGCCCAGAGACTGCAGACATCTCATTACACTTTCTGGCGCCTTCTGAGAGCCAATGGAAGCCTTAGAAAATGTCACGTTACAGCACAGATGCTGTATTTTCGATAGAGAGGCTACAGAAGGACAATAAATTGTCAGACAGGGCACTTCCTGTATGGAATCTTCTCAGGTTTTGGCCTGCCATATGTGTTCTGTTATTCTCACAGACACCATTCAAACAGTTTTAGAAACATTCGAGTGTTTTCTATCCAAATCTACTAATTATATGCATATTCTCGTTTCTGGGCAAGAGTAGTAACCAGTTTAAATCGGGTACGTTTTTTATCCGGCCGTGCAAATACTGCCCCCTAGCCCCAACAGGTTAAGCCTCTGCAGTTTTAAAGCATTTTGCCCATCATCCATTTCTTAAGGTTTATCTTAAAACTCACTAGTGTAGGGATGGATTTCATATGGTTTGGTACCCCATTCAATTCTTCTACAGCTGTGTTAAGGAAATAGCTTTTTCCAGCCATGCTCCTATAGCGCAGCGGTCTGATATTGGCAACACTGGATCTGGTGTGATGGCTGTGAGTGTCTCTAATGAAATTAAAATAACCAGACAGATGACTGAGGGCAAGGTCATTTATAGCATTAAAAACCATCAACCGTTTGATCTGCACCACCCGGACCTCAACTGGAAGCCAGTTCAATTCACCTGAAATTATTAGGGCTGAGCTTGAGTATAATTCTCATTAGTTTGTTTTGGGCTGTTTAAAGTTTGTCCTTCAGATTGTATGCCACTGAACCATGAGATACAAGCATAGTCATAGTGGCACTGTATCAGAGATGCCAGGGTCCTCATAGTCTCTGTATCCAGGAACTTGGCTACCACAGGAACTTTGTCCTGGAGTGAACCTTCCCAATGTCCTTCAGAGCCATGAGTTTACCTGTCATGTGTTGGCTCAGTTCACATTCCAAGCATGTAACAAAGCATTTCTCCTTCACCACTACACCATTACACTTCACCGAGAAGTTGGAAGAGTATCTCACTTTGTGTTTAGAACCAAACAGGGTACATTCTGTCTTGCCTAAATGCAGAGACGGTTTGTTGTCGGATAACCACTTAGTCAGTTCGCTGCTTAGGGTCTTTTCAACAGTCTCCTTATTCTTTTGTGAAACCAAGAGGGCAGAATCATCCGCATATAGGAACAGCGGTCATGAAGAGGCAGAGTCCATGTCTTTTATGTAGAGCAAAAAAAGCAATGGCCCCAAAATGCTCCCATGCAGGAGGCACCACAGTTTATCTCCTTAGTATCGGACAGTGTCACACCTACATCCACCCTTTGGACCCTGTTAGTTAGGTATGACTTTTCACATAATAAGGAGTTGGTGCCAAATCTTTGTAGGTCAAGCATCACCATACTACAGAAGTTTCCCTTGTCAATTTCTTGCTAGCTAAAATCTCTCAAGTATAGTAAACAAGTGTCGGTAGAATAGGAATGTCTAAAACCGGACCGAAAGTTATATAAAATGACATCACACAAGATTGGCACTGTTCTGTAGTTCCCTTGTTCAACTTAGCTTCCTTTCTTGTATAAAGGAACAACTCTTGCATGTTTCAACTCTTGTTGTACCTTACCATGTGGATTGGAAAGGTTGATGATGTGTGTTACATAAAATCCAATACGATCAGCAGCATCACTCAGGAATCTAGCTGGGATGTTATCCAGTGCTGTGGCTTTCTGTTTGTCAAGATCTTTAAGCATATTTGTAACATCTAAAGTTGAAACCTGGGGAAATGCTAACTGTCCTTCGGAGACGCCCTTAACTGAATAATAGATTTCAATATGATGGTTTCCAAAGGTGCCAGAGTATTCTGGGTGTTGATCAACAAGGTTGCTGGCAATGGTGTTGAAAAACCAATTGAACTCATTTATCAGCCACCTGTGCTCTGTAAAAGGTAACATTACCATTGATGTTCAGTCTAATGCTGTTTGACTTTGTTTTTTGCTTGTTGCTAGGTCCTTGAGTCTTCCAAAGTCCCCTGGGATCTTTATATTGTCCTGGATCTTGCTCTTGTAGAAGGACAGTTTTGCTTCGTCAACCAGCCTTTGAACTGTGTTCCTTAGGTGTTTGTATTGAGTGAAGGAATCTGGCAATTTTGACGTCAGTCTTTTCGAGCATTGTTTCTCAAGGTGATGGAAGGAAGGATTTCCCTACTGATCCAGGATTTTGGCCTTTGTTTGATCCTCATCACTTTTAGGGGTGCCAGCTTGTCCACAGTACTGACTGACAAATGTACCTTCCCATGCTCTATCCACACCCTCACTTTCCATAACATCAGACCTGTCAGACTGTCCTAGCAATTCATTAAATCATTTTTTTGTCATAGTTTTTGAGGGATCTTGTCCTGATGGTTTTGTGGCAATTTTCCAGTTCCCCCCTTCACTTTCCTAGTGCGGTGTATTAAGAAATGGTCACTAATTCTATTTGCAATTATACCACTTTTGGATGTCTTGTGTTATACAATAATGAGATCAATGTCAGACTGACTGGTGTCACAGATTCTTATAGGCTCATTTATCAACCGAGTCAAACAGAACGTTTTGCAGAAGTTAGACAAGGCCTTATACAGGGTCAGCTCATGTTCACTACATCAGCATTTGCATCACTCAGTAGAATCACTTCAGAGTTTAGAAAGTCACAGTGGGCAGTACACACATTTTCATGGATCTCATAAAAGTAACTCCTGTCTGGAGGTCTATACAATGCCCCTGTAAAGATTGGTTTGCTTTTAGGTAATAATATATCCAGCCAAACTGCTTCCATGCAATCATGATTTAAATCTGTTTTCATATTAAAACCAATGTCTGCTCTGACATTAATGTACACACCCCCTCCTCTCCGATTTCTTTCCTTTCGGGTAATTAGGAAGTTTTCTATTTCTGAGTCTTTGACGGAAGGATCTAGCCAAGTCTCTGTGAAACATAAAACCCCTGCATTACTCTTTTTGGCAGGCAAATCTCTATTTTTGGCAGTATACTATGTACATTAAGATATAAACAATGCAAAACCTCTGGAGGCGAGGGGCTTGAAAGAGTCTACCTCAGGATGTTCCGTTTAGGTGATATGTTCTCCTCATCACCAAGGAAGGCTGCTGACACAATTGATTGTGGGAGAGCAGACGGAGGACCAAAGGGTTAAACTCTGTCCATCTTCATGCAGCGTTGGGCCTCCGCCTCGGATGATAGTAACTGTGTAAGGAAACATTAAAACACAAACACAATCCAACATGCAGGTAACTGACAAAATAATGGAAACACTTCAGTAAATGAGGGATACAAAGTATATTTAAAGCAGGTGCTTCCACACAATTGTGGTTCCTGAGTTAATTAAGCTGTTAACATCCCATCATGCTTAGGGTCATGTATAAAAATGCTGGTCAGGCCATTATTTTGCCCATTATTTTGGCTATGCCCCCATAGGATGGCAATGCCCCCATAGGATGGCAATGCCCCCATCCACAGGGCACGAGTGGTCACTGAATGGTTTGATGAGAATGAAAACGATGTAAACCATATGCCATGGCCGTCTCAGTCTGATCTCAACCCAACGCTTTCCACCACCACCATCAACAAAACACCAAATGATGGAATTTCTCGTGGAAGAATAGTGTTGCATCCCTCCAATTAAGTTCCAGACACTTGTAGAATCAGTTACCTGTATCTGCAACTTCAAAAGGGTGCCCGCTACTTGACCCTAAAACACAGACAGGTTAAACAAGCAAACAGACAAACAAACAAAACAGGTGTATATGCTTAAACACACGCGCTCCTCGTTACCAGGCAGACTTTAGCCACTCGGATGGAAACATGTACCTTCAGGCTATACTCAAACCTTACACCCCAACCTGAGCACTCCATTCTGCCACCTCTGCTCTCTTGGCCCTCCCACCCTTACGGGGGTCAACTTCCGCTCAGCCCAGTCAAAGCTCTTCTCTGTCCTGGCACCCTATTGGTGGAATGAGCTTACCTCTGACGTTAGGACAGCAGAGTCCCTGCCCATCTTCCAAAAATGCCTGAAACCCTACCTCCTCACGGATTATCTTGATTATTCCCACAGCTTTATTGCGTAAAAATGTTCTTACTATGACTGAGATATGTGATTGTCTCCCAAGCTATCTAAAGATGAATGCACTAACTGTCAGTCGCTCTGGATAAGAGCTTCTGCTAAATGACTAAAATGTCAATGGAAAATGGAAACCGATGGAAACAGGCATGTTTATTCCGCCACCGCCTGGGAATAGGATAACGGCCATCTGTTGCAGCCCAATGTACAGTATCACCCTCGCTCTGCGTCCAACTCGCAAAACATGTATCCAGGCTGTCTCCACCTCGGTCCCCACATGCAGCAGGAGAACAGGGGGTGAGAGGGAAGCGCGTGAGATGGGAAGTGACAGGGGTTGCGTGGGCCCAGTGCTGGAGCCTTGCCTCAGATAGGAGAGGAGAGCATTATGCCACAGTTTATTCCTTCCTAATCACCTCATCTGTTTAGTGACACGCAGAGCAGCCGTCACTTCTCTCAACATGGCTGTCGAGCTGTCTTTTTTTCTTTTTGTTTTCTCTTTTTGTTTTTGCGTTAATTAGTTGTAGTTTAGAGTCGGAGTCTACACCTGTTGTTTACAAAGCATGTGACAAATAACATTTATTTGATTGAGTTTGCGGTCGTGTGTCATCTCCTGTTCAAGTCTATTGAAGTTTTATTTTTTTTTTCTTTACATTTCCAAACAGTCCATTTATATTTTCTAACGGGGCTACACATTTGGGTAAGTTTTCTTTCTTGCCTGAGTAGCCTCGTTTCATTGCCAAAAATAAAATTAAACCTTCTAGTGTTCAGCGAAATAACAACACAATGTCAAATACAGGTAGCCTAGTCAAATAATTAACATCCAATCACATCAACCGTTACTCTCTTACGGGAATTCCACTAATGGTCCGTATGTAGACAAACGTAGCTGCTGCTCATGTTGGTATCTGTACTGATGGCGCGAACGCCATGACAGGGAGACATAGTGGAGTGGGAACGCGTGTGCAAGCAGTTGCTCCCGACGCCACTTGGGTACACTGCAGCATCCATCGAGGCGCTCTTACTGCAAAAGGAAATGCCTGACAGCTTGAAAAACTACAGTGAAAATGGTTAACTTTGTTAAAGCAAGGCCCCTGAACTCTCATATTTTCTGCACTATGCATTGAAATGGGCAACGCTTTTACAACATACAGAAGTGCGCAGGTTATCAAGGGGCAAAGTATTGACACGTTTGTCTTTACTGACCATAATTTTCACTTGTCTGACCGCTTGCATGATGACGAGTTTATCACAAAACTGGCCTATCTGGGTGATGTTTTTTCTCACCTGAATGATCTGAATCTAGGATTACAAGGGACTCTCCGCAACTATATTCAATGTGCGGGACAAAATTGAAGCTATGACTAAGAAGTTGGAGCTCTTCTCTGTCTGCATTAACAAGGAAAACACACAGGTCTTTCCATCATTGTATGATTTTGTGTGCAAATGAACTCAAGCCTACGGACAATGTCAAATGTGATATAGCAAAGCACCTGAGTGAGTTAGGTTTGCAGTTACGCAGGTACTTTCCTCGAAACGAATGACATAAACAACTGGATTCGTTATCCCTTTCATGCCCTGCCTCCAGTCCACTTACCGATATCTGAACAAGAGAGCCTCATCAAAAATGCAACAAGCAGTTCTGTGAAAATGTTATTTAATCAGAAGCCACTGCCAGATTTCTGGATTTGGCTGTGCTCAGAGTCTCCTGCCTTGGCAAATCGCGCTGTTAAGACTGTGATGCCCTTTGCAACCACGTACCTATGTTAGAGTGAATTCTTGGCCCTCACTAACATGAAAACTAAATACAGGCACAGACTGTGTGGAAAATGATTTAAGACTGAGACTTTCCCCAATACAACCCAACATTGCAGAGTTATGGGCATCCTTTCAAGCACACCCTTCTCATTAACCTGTGGTGAGTTATTCATCATTTTTGATGAACAAATAAGATTTTATATGTAAGATGGTTAAATAAAGAGCAAAATTATTGATTATTATTATATTATTATTTGTGCCCTGGTCCTATGAGAGCTCTTTGTCACGTCCCACAAGCCGGGTTGTGATAAAAACTCATTATTTTGTTTAATAAATGTATCGTATAGTGTGTGTGTGTGTGTGTGTGTGTGTGGGGCAGGCTTACAATGATGGTAAAAAACAACATTTGAGAGTGCGCTGACCCTGGTGCTAGAGGGGGTACGCAGCTGGAAGTTGAATGTCTGAAGGGGTATGGGACTATATAAAGTTTGGGAACCACTGTACTAGACAATATGTTGAGTCATACAAATGTGTAATACAGCTTAATTTCACATTGTCATTCATGATGTGTAATGTTTTCAACCCCTTCCAGAGTTATTGAATAGTCATGGCCATATGGCTGCAATCACAAAACCCCATTGCTACAAATTACACCAATTAGTATTTAATTAAACGTAATGACTGGGAATTGTCACGTTAATGAGAGAAATAAGCACAGAACAGAATGTTTGTCTTTATTTCCCGTTTTTCTTCTCTCACTTTCTCTTAGCTGGAGGATGACATTGTGGCCCGTCCGAATTACTTCACCACGATGAAGAACTTTGCCCTGCAGCAGCCTTCTGAGGAGTGGATGATCTTGGAGTTCTCCCAGCTGGGCTTCATCGGTAAGCCTCAGCCCATGCCAAAATAGCTAGCATAGCGCTACTGTTGAGTGTGTGAGTTAACGAGCGATGACTCAGTGTGTCACCAAGGCAACAGCCAGAAGAGCTAGCCCTACGCGCTGCTGTTGAGTGCCTATGTGTGGTAAAGAGCCATGTCACTAACGTACTACAGCCAGAAGAACTAGCCTATAGTGCTCTAATACTGAATCTGTGAGTTAAAGATTTACGACTTAAGATTTTTACCAAGGCAGCCCCGAAATAGGGACTAACAATGAACCCCTAATTAGGACACTGATATTTGAACATAGGGCAAGACACAAACTTGAAAGCCGCTCGGCTATTCAAAGACATAATCCTGAGTAATGGCAAAGGTAAGCTATTTTAGTCAGAAGGTTATGATCAAATCTACAGCTTGGCAGGAAAGTTGTTCCTAAGCTCCCTCCAACTCGTCAGAACTCAATTTAAAAGTACCCACTTTGAATTAAAGCCGCCAAAATTAATTGAAGCGTCAACCTCCATTTGATCTCTGCTGTAATTATACTGTCGAGAGTAATCAATTACTTATATCTTCCGCAATCTATCAGTGTTGGGTAGCTGGCATGTGAAAATACAGCACTTGAATGGGGCTGAAGTACATTTTAGAGTCAAGGCCACAGTCTCGGTTTGTGAGAGCAGTTCCAACTTTCAAGTAAAGTGAGCTGGAGGGGACAAAATGCGGTCAAAGCTTTTCAGTTGTCGCGTTATATTCGGGGAGAAAATGGGGAACAAGCGGTGTGTTTTCAGGGCTCGTAGGGAGCTAGTTGATTTTAACCCAAAGTAAAGAGGTTTTGACAGCCAGCGCAGGGCCTGGTCCCAAGGTAAACTGAACCAAAGAATCCCCTAGTGTTGTTTCTGCAGGGTTTGACACGTGCTAGACACAGACAGACCCCATTGAAGTCAAGCATTCTAACGACACACACAGACTCACTGTCAGAGTCAATCGTTTTTTTTTTTTATGAAAATGAATAGTGATATACATCATCCTTACCACTCAGCACTCATCTATGACTGAACCAAAAAATATGGCACCGATTGATTTGAAATTATGAGCGGAAAATACCCAAATGAACCCTTCTCTGATGGTGTGTTTTTGTCATGGGACTCATAATAGTCTGGCTGAAGCTGAATTCCACTTTCTTATGATTGTGGCCTTTTGACATTTCTAACTTTTCCATTCAGACATCTAAGAGGGGGTCTGGTGTCTTGTGACTCTCTGCTGATCAGTAAAGAACAAATGACAGCAGCCACTTAAAGGCCATTAAGCGGCCACAGCTGTCACACATATACCCAAGCCATTGTGTGCCTCTGTGTCGTGTGTGTGTGTGTGTTCACACAAGTGACAACTGAGAGCATTTTTTTTCTCTCTGAGAAATGGAAAAGAAAAGTATTGGAAGAAGCGTCAGTGAAGTGATTGCCATGGACCAAGCATTATGAAGACACTACACTAATTAGCTGAGTGTCATCCACCCCTTTACAAGGGTGACATTTGACCAAAACACTTTCTTCTCTTCCTTTCTCTCTCTGACACACACACACACACACACACACACACACACACACACACACACACACACACACACACACACACACACACATATATATATATATATATATATATATATATATATATATATATATATATATATATATATATATATATATACAGAATCCCCCTCATTTACACACAATTACACTGCATGCAGCATGCTCTTTCTCATGAGCTTCTGCTGCTGCACTTTACTCTAATAGGTCCCTGAGCGCTGTTCGGGGCCCAACTTAACCAGTGATTGATGCCCACTCTCCTCTCCTTCCACTCCATCTCTCCAGCCCCATCTCCCCCAGCAAGACCTCCCTCATTACTGGGCCCTGTCTATAGAGGCTGTCAAACAACATGTGTTGTATTCTCCCTCTAGCTATAGGACCAGTAGGATGTATAGGGACTAGGGAGTGATACTGATCTAAGGTCAGTTTTGCGCTTAAGGGTAAGCATGGGATTGGGTGAGGGCAAGCTGATCTGAGATCTGGCAACTTCTACCTATTGGGGAATAGTCTATTGGGAGCCCATTGACTAATAAAACAATACATTTAGGTGCAATATGTTGCTGCTGGTAGAACAAAAGTTGTCTCCAAGGACTATCTCCCATGGGGGGAAAACAATGCTGAGATTACTATTCACTTTCAATTGAGTAGAAATCTTAGCCTGAGATTGCTTGACGTGGGCCTTCTCCTATTCCACTTATCAAACATATAAAGTTAAAGCTTCTGACGGATAACGTAGCTGCTGCTGTCACTCGCTGTGCTTATCTAAGCGTATTGAGTGCCTGTCAGTTTAGTGTGTGGATCCGATTGCAGGCTTCCCGTGAAGGAGATGGGGCTGAGGCGTCACTTTCTCTTTCTCCCTGTTTCTCTCTCTCTCTCTCTCTCTCTCTCTCTCTCGCTCTGTATCACCCCTATATCTCTCTCATCTTTCTCTCTCTCCTCTCTTTCTCCTTCCCCCTCTCCGTACACATTCAAGTTGAGCGCATGGTCCTCGCGTGTAGCTCGGTCCGACAACCGTGACCGGCCCGGAGTTCTGATAAGCCTACCGCCGCCGAGCGGTCAACAGCATTGGTCACAGAAAAGACACCGACCTCGATTCTGCATTGCTTGTTTTCAGTCTGAGGACTAGGAGAGAGGGAGCGGGGAAGAGAATGAGATCTAGATTTAGAATCACTGAGCGTTTGAACTTGTTCAAAGTTGTCACCTTTTTAGAGATTTTAAACGGACGAGGTACAGTAGTTAAAAGGAGGAATAGCTATACGGTTGAGTAATGATACTCTCACATTTTTGCTTCTTCCTTTTCCCTAAAGATGAAGAAAGTAGCCTAGACAACAAGATTTACCAAAAATCAACTCCCATTCTCATCATGCGCTATTACGCAGTCAGAGAGCTGCACAGCCTCTGTATTAGGCTTAGTCCAGTCAGCGTTTGTTGTCAATGGGCTTTAAAACACAATTACATAACATAATTAGTCATCGTCGTGACGATAATGATCCGAGACAAACCATAACAATATTCCCCATAACAATATTCCGCCATGCGGCGCTAAATACATAATTCCCACAAAGCAGTGGGGAGGCTTTGTGAGCAGTAATCCGATGGGCTGTGCTCTGACTTGGCTCTCTCAGGTGTTTTTAGGCGCTCTAGCTAGTGGTTAGCGACTGTTAGTGACTCTCTCCCTTCCGCTCTCATTAGGATTCTGAGGCTAACCGGCCCGACAGGGCTAGCAGCGAGCACAATCAGGGAGAATCAGGAAACAGCCATCTGAATGTGTGGATATGCATATGAGTGCAAGGAAATAGGGGGTAGAGAGAGGTCATGTCTTCCGGATGACTGAGCATTGAACAGGACTAGAAGTGGATCACGACTACTGAGACAGACAGGACAGGGTGTCTCACTCAGAGTGTTGATTCATGAAGATTAGTAAGGCAAAGGTGGGGGGGGGGGGGTAGATCTCATTTGAATGAGTGAGGGGAAAAAAAGACTATCAACTGATAGAAAAGAAGGGGAAAACACAGTACGGAGTATCCTACATCAATGAAACAGATAGCTCTCAATAGCCTACAAAGATAAATAAAGATATGCATGCTCCAAGAAACTAGAACCTGATTCAATTAAAATAAAACAGAAGACTTAAAATTGTAATTTACTCCGAGCCTTATCTGCTGAAATATCACTTATGTTATAACAAATGACACATTTTATTAAAAATCATCTATCATCTTGAACGCGCTTCATGGCAAACAATCAATTATGCTATCATTTTGCAGCACCTCTCGCCGCCACGTGCACAAATTATTATTAGCGCCCAAGGGATCATGTAGGGATGGAGAGAAATGGGATTTGTCAGTTTAATTTAGACTGCAGTGCTCAACAGTGGGTTTGGCAGTCCAGGGGTGCATCTCAATACTCTAGAGTGGCTTCCTCTCCTCATTTCCTCGCCTTCATCTGCACTAATTTGAAAAACTGGACTGTTGAAAGTAAAGATCTGGATGCCAGTCACCATATTGCTTTCAAATTAGTGCAGAATGAAGAGAAAAGTAGGTCACTTAAGAGTATTGCGATGCACCCCAAGTCCTGCATTCGGTACTTATTCATTATTCAGCAGTCAGCGATTCATAGCATATGTAAGCACCACATTGTTCTTACACTTTATTCATAGCAGCTTGTTGGTGACAAGGCCAGAGAAAAGCATCTCTCCTAAGTCACAATCCTAATATAATGCTGCGTTTTCAGCCCAGAAGTAAATTCCACCTCTGTATCCCTTCACGCAAGCATTCTCCTGAGTCAGCATTCACTAGCATTACAGCCTTCACCTTCTCCCATGAGTTCATGTAATTTAGATGCATGACAACTAATGCAATACGGTTGTTATATACACACACACACACACACATATACAGTGCATTCGGAAAGTATTCAGACCCTTGACTTTTTCATCATTTCTTTATTTTACAGCCTTATTCTGTAATTGGTTAAATTGTTTTTTTTCCCTCATCATGACAAAGCCATTTTTTGCTGAAATATCAAATTTACATAAGTATTCAGACCATTTATTCAGTACTTTGTTGAAGCACCTTTGGCAGTGAATACAGACTTCTTGGGTATGACACTACAAGCTTGGCACACCTGTATTTGAGGAGATTCTCCCGTTCTTCTCTGCAGATCCTCTCAAGCTCTGTCAGGTTTGATGGGGAGTGTCACTGCACAGCTATTTTCAGGTCTCTCCAGACATGTTTGATTGCGTTCAAGTCTGGGCTCTGGCTAGGCCACTCAAGGTCATTCAGATAATTGTTTACGAAGCCACTCCTGCGTAGTCTTGGCTGTGTGCTTAGGGTTGTTGTCCTGTTGGAAGGTGAACCTTCACCCCAGTCTGAGGTCCTGAGCTCTCTCAAGAAGGTTTTCATCAAGGAACTCTCTCTACTTTGCTCTGTTCATCTTTCCCTCAGTCCTGACAAGTCTCCCAGTCCCTGCCACTGAAAAACATCCCCACAGCATGATGCTGCCACCACCATGCTTCACCGTAGGGATGGTATTGGCCAGGTGATGAGCTCTGCCTGGTTTCCTCCAGATGTGATGCTGGGCATTCAGGCCAAAGAGTTCAATCTTGGTTTCATCAGACCGGAGAATCTTGTTTATCATGGTCTGAGAGTCCTTTAGGTGCCTTTTGGCAAACTCATGTGCCTTTTATTGAGGAGTGGCTTCAGTCTGGCCAATCTACCATAAAGGCCTGATTGGTGGAGTGCTGCAGAGATGATTGTCCTTCTGAAAGGTTCTTCCAACTCTACAGAGGAACTCTGGAGCTCTGTCAGAGTGACCATCACCTCCCTGACCAAAGACATTCTCCCCCGATTGCTCAGTTTGGCCGGGCAGCCAGCTCTAGAAAGAGTCTTGGTGGTCCCAAACTTCTTCCATTTAAGAATGATAGAGGCCACTGTGTTCTTGGGCATCTTCAATGCTGCAGACATTTTTTGGTACCATTCCCTGATGTATGCCTCGGCACAATCCTGTCTCTGAGCTTTACGGACAATTCCTTCAACCTCATGACTTGGTTTTTGCTCTGACATGCACTGACAACTGTGGGATCTTATATAGACAGGTGTGTGCCTTTCCGAATCATGTTCAATCACTTGAATTTACCACAGGTGGACTCCAATTAAGTTGTAGAAACATCTCAAGGATGAGCTCAATTTCGAATCTCATAGCAAAGGGTCTGAATACTTATGTAAATAAAGTAATTTTATTTTTTATATATTTGCAAAATATTCTAAAAACCTGTTTTTCTTTGTCATTATGGGTTAGTGTGTGTAGATTGATGAGGGGAAAAAACGATTTGGTCAATTTTAGAATAATGCCGTAACATAACAAAATGTGTGAAAAGTAAAGGGGTCTGAATACTTTCCGAATGCATTGTACATTGTCTTCACTGACCACGAGAATCCATATATGTCAGATCAGGTTTGCAATGAATAACTTCAATCATACCCCCTTTCACCAGTAGAAGGGGGAGGAAAGAACTAGTGGAGTTGACACTCACGTCCTGTAGTAAATCAAGGGAGATGATCCAGGTCTGTGCTCTCCAAATTCACCAAATGAATGTGCTTTGTCTCAACAGACCTTTTCCCGCTGAAACTCTAACACATTCAAAAGCGAATACTGGAACAATATTTCGAACTTAGAACGTGGGGAATGGTCAGAGGCGATCTATAGAACACTAATATAATTGTGTTTATTTTGTGATGTTTCAAGGAAATACTGTAACTTGGAAAGTATACCCACTACAAACAGTACCAGTCAAAAGTTTGGATACACCTACTCATTCAAAGGTTTTTCTTTATTTTTACTAGTTTCTACATTGTAGAATAATAGTGAAGACATGAAAATTATGAAATAACATATGGAATCATGTAGTAACCCAAAAAGTGTTAGTGTTTAACAAAGCATTTATTTGCAGCCCAAATAAATGCTTCACAGAGTTCAAGTAACAGACACATCTCAACATCAACTGTTCAGAGGAGACCGCGTGAATCAGGCCTTCATGGTCAAATTGCTGCAAAGAAAACACTACTAAAGGACACCAATAAGAAGAAGATACTTGCTTGGGCCAAGAAACACGAGAAATGGACATTAGACCGGTGGAACTATGTCCTTTTGTCTGATGAGTCCAAATTTGAAATTTTTGGTTCCAACCTCCATGTCTTTGTGAGACGCAGAGTAGGTGAACGGATGATCTCTGCATGTGTGGTTCCCACCGTGAAGCATGGAGGAGGAGGTGTGATGGTGTGGGGGTGCTTTGCTGGTGACACTGTCAGTGATTTATTTAGAATTCAAGGCACACTTAACCAGCATGGCTACCACAGCATTCTGCAGTGATACGCCATCCCATCTGGTTTGCGCTTAGTGGGACTATCACTTGTTTTTCCACAGGACAATGACCCAACACACCTCCATTTGACCAAGAAGGAGAGTGATGGCGTGCTGCATCAGATGACCTGGCCTTCACAATCACCCGACCTCAACCCAATGGAGATGGTTTGGAATGAGTTGGACCGCAGAGTGAAAGAAAAGCAGCCAACAAGTGCTCAGCGTATGTGGGAACTCCTTCAAGACTGTTGGAAAAGCATTCCAGGTGAAGCTGGTTGAGAGAATGCCAAGCGTGTACAAATCTGTCATCAAGGCTACTTTGAAGAATCTAAAATCAAAAATAAATTGTGGCATACAGCAGGTTAGCCACCAGGGAGAGACTCGTCGAGGCCTGGTGACAGACGGAGTCTACATCATGCTGCGATGGCTTCCTCTGCTGAACGTGCCAGGTCTCGACTGGCTCTCCGGCCAGGACTAATTGGGGCTGATTGTGGTTGGTGAATAATCAAGGGGCTGATTGCTCACCAGCTGGACGAGTCCCATAAAGCTGCCAGAAGGGCAGCACACGGGGGTGGGGACTGGGGGAAGAGAGGTTACTCCCGTATAGTCGTGCTCAGGACCAGAGATAATGGAGGGAACTTGTTTTTGTTCCCCACAGGATACAGCAAGACTCCGGACCCCAGAAGACGCTATCCCGGAGGAGACCTATTCTTTTCTTTTTGTTTGTTATTTAATAAACACCCTTGAAACCGAGCTAATACAATTCTGTCCGTGTCTGATCTGTGTAAATGTCTTGACCAAACCCCCTAGTCTGACATTTTGATTTGTTTAACACTTTTTTGGTTACTACATGATTCCATATGTGTTTTTTCATAGTTTTCATGTCTTCACTATTATTCTACAATGTAGAAAATAGTAAAAATAAAGAAAAACCCTTAAATGAGTAGGTGTGTCCAAACTTTTGACTGGTACTGTAGATGAAGTTTCCATACTATGGGTTGTTCCTGTAATATGAACAGTTATTGAAGTGTTTTTGTTAAGAGAGGGATGTGATTTGAGAAGTTATACTTGTTTTGCATAACTTTGCATAGTGAGTAATCACCGCCCCGAAGTGAAGTCAGGGAGCGTGCCAGCCTGCCGGAACCACCCCTTTCGAGCAAAAGATATGAATGATGGGTTAATAAATTAACACATTATACCAGGAAAGTGTGAAGCTGCATATGCATGTGTTTAAAATGGTCTGAACTTTGAATCTCAACACGAGGTGGAGACGATAAACTCACCTCCCGGACAATCACTGGTACGGCTGATTAGCTGTGCTAAGTAAAGTATCTTTGAAAGCGAATTAAGTAGGACCATCCTGTTACTCCGTTCAAACCATCGTATTACGCTACTCTCATCACCCCACTGGGGAACCATTGATACGGCTGGCTAGACTATCTTCAAAGAAGCATCTTCAAGAGCGAATGGAAGGAAAATAAAGTCTGTAGTTCTGTTCAGGACTACACGACAATGCACCGGATACCGGACAACTACAAAGAAGGACAACAGGAGAAGAGTTGTTGGAAACATTTTGGACAATCAGAGCCTTACAATTGTGCCACGAAAGGGCCAAACCCCTTTCCAAGGCTGCCCCGTTCACCGAGAGATCCCAGGCATATGTAAATACATTCATTCATGATTTCTTGCTCAAAGTGGGCTGTGGTTTGTGTGCAAAATATATGGTTATTGTAGGTGAGAGTAGTTTCTGAATGTGGCAATTTTATGTCTCTGTCCCTCTCTCTCCATCGCCATCTCTTCTTTAACAAGCATCCGTGTTGTTGTCATTCCGCCTGGGACCTGTTCTCAGCGTATTAAGTCTCCAGTCAATAACTGGTCCAGAGTGTGTGTTTATCCTGTGTTCCCATTTAATTAGCTAGTAAATAAATAAACACATTTGTGTAGTACTGAATCATAAATAAGGCTCAGGTTTTTGTAGATGCAAGGAGGTTACGACTGTTCAGAATGGTGATATGATACGAGTTTATGATTAATAAGTTGACTGTTTATAGACGTGATAGGTAAAGACCTTTTAGAGTTTAATTTAAAGAATCGCTCTCGTGGTGCCCCAGATCCTAATGAGTTAATTGTTACATTATTAATTTAATTGGGTAACAATTAAACATAGTTAATTAGACAGTCTTCAGATTAATGTTAAAGACAAGCCACGACAACATACACACACACACACACACACACACCAAAAGAAAGCCTACTACACAGGGCACCCTCATCTAATTACACATTGTCCCTTGTTACTGTTGACAAGCCCATCAAGGCCATGATTGGTGAATCACTGATCCATTTCCAGCTCTTTGTCTGTTGGCAATGTTAGGGACACAAACACACAAACAGTACTTTTAACATGGCGTTTTCAACTTACATATTTGACGTACATGATTGCTTTGTGTGTGCTTATTTACACAGTAATTATTATTGAACATGTCCTGGGATTAGAGCTAACGAATTTGTCTAAAACATCCCAATGCCGACAAAACAAAATGGGCAAGACAAGGTGGGATAATCTTTTGGGGCCAATTGCGGTGGAAATGCTTTTATACACAAATATTGATATAAAACCCATCCTATTGCTGGAAACTTGGAGTCACCCAATTTTGTATTTTGTTTTATCACCACGATGTGGAAAAGCATGCAGAGTTTATAGGCACATGAAATATGTTTTGATGAGCTTTGTAACTTATTTCATAACTAAATAATCGATGGCGGTTAAGTGCACGGCGATGAGCTTCATGCAAATTTCCACTAAATATCAAGGGTAGGCTATTATTTTAATAATGCTGCTGACAATGATCAAATATAAATGATCTGTCTGTTATCCATACATCATCAGCAATTTTGCTATATTATCGCAACAGAAAGCCATCGGTAGAGTTGAAAATGTGATGAAAATGTAACTTAAAAAAATATATATATTTGATGCATTTGAATTGAACCACAAAAGTCATTTGTATTTGCGCTATGTCATCACATACAGCTTTTTATCCACAACAAGTCAGTTTGATGGAAACACCCCTATGGTGGAATATGTGGATTTTGTTTTTATGCAGATTTGAGGATATTTGCATGAAAATCTGTCGCCAATTGGATGGAAACTTGTTCTACACTTTGCACATCAAAGTGAATTTCGGCTCAGTTAAAAATACACTCAAGAAAAACGTTTTTATTTATCAATAATCCCCACCTACATTAGACAACTATACAGAAAACCTTCAAATTGCTGAAATAAGTCAAGTTAGATAAACTGATAACTAGAATAGCAGTGCAGATGGCACGTGCAGAGATGCATTATAGATATTGAATGTGTAGGGGACCTATGAGAATGCTACAGACTTTGTGGTGCAACAGAAAGATCCACACACTCCAAATCCAGAGGTTGTGAGTTCAAATCCCTTTTATTTTACCTTTATTTAACTAGGCAAGTCAGTTAAGAACAAATTCTTATTTTCAATGACGGCCTAGGAACAATGGGTTAGCTGTCTTGTTCAGGGGCAGAACGACAGATTTTTTTACCTTGTCAGCTCGGGGATTCGATCTTGCAACCTTTCGGTTACTAGTCCAAAGCTCTAACCACTAGGCTACCTGCCGCCCCGAAAAGTAAGTACTAAGAGATTTTTGCAGAACATAGTACCACTTACCTTAAAACCAGAGAACGTTCCCTGTGTTTCGGGTCACCACATATCCAGATTGGATGCATTAGTTTGTATTCATGAAGCTTCCCATATCGGCACAGTTGACCAAGAAGGAATAACGCCATGTCAAGGAGGTCCGATAGTTTTTTTTTTATATACTGTATTTATACTCCAGACTCCGACATTGCTCGTCCAAATATGATATATTTCTTAATACGATTTTTGTACTTTTATATTTGTGTGTATTGTTGTGAATTGTTACAGTAGATATTACTGCACAAGCATTTCACTATACCCGCAATAACATCTGCTAAATATGTGTATGCGACCAATAAAATGTGATTTGATTTGAGATGAATACTTATGCAATGACTGTATTTGAGGTATTTCATTTTTAGGACTCTTTGACATTGGAGTATTTTGTGTAGATTTTTGACCCAAAAATATACTATTAAATCAATTTGAATCCCCCTTTGTAACACAACAAAATGTGAAAAAATCAAAGGGGTCTGAATATGTGTGCATGTGTGCCTGTCTGCTTTCCTGCTTCTGGATGCGAGTATGTGCACACACATAAGTGTCCTTGTCTTTTTTAAGTGTGTGTTCCCCTGTCTGAAAGTGCAAGAGTGCGTGTCTGTGTGTGCGTATGCATGCAATAGATGGATGGAGGGAGAGGTGCGAGATGAGGGGAAACGAGGTAGTGAGGGAGTCATTTGGAGGCAGTGGAGGGTGAATAAGCAGATAGGTGAATACTGATGATAAACTCATCTAGTGGCCACTCACTCTTTACCCAAGATGCACCTGGGTGCATATCTTACCAGTGCACCCTGTGGACTACCTCGCCGTCTGTCTCTCTCTCTCTCTCCATTTCCCTCTCCCACCCCTCTCTCTCCTTCTCTATATCCCTTTCCTCTGTATGTCTCTCTCCCTCTAGCCTCTCTCTCCCCCTCTTTCATCCTCTTGCTTGCTCTCTCCTTTTTCCCCTCTCTCTCTCTTCTATTCACTCTACATCTCTCTCTATCTCTTTCCCCTTTACTCTGTGTTTCTCTCTCAGTAGCTGTGTAACTAACAGATACATCTGGTACGTGTATCTACTAAATATGAGATAACAGCCCTAAAACTTCCTAGAAATGGAATGGTTGTTTTATGCCAGTGGTCTTCAACCTTTTCTTGCCAAGGGACATTTTTGTAGAATTTTTTTTGTTGAGCTTGTGATGTATCACAATGCATCTTTGAGAATGATCTACGACATGCTTAATGAATACAACACAGCTTTGGTGAAACCCCCGTCTGAAAAACAAACGTTTTTTTACCGCTTCGAACTCTCGGAAATGAAGCTTCTCCCCCCAACCGTGCCGTTCTGCTTGTAAAATGATTACTATCTTTACCCACTTCATATAAAAATAGAAAACTGCTGTTTGGTAAACTATATTTATTGAGTAAACTCCTAAAATGAATGTATTATGATGAATATTACATGATAATTCTGCCAGCTCTACTCCAAACACATGGTCGCTAATAGCAGCTCTTTAGCTGATTACCCCATAATGACAACGCAAAAACAGGTTTTTAGAATTCTTTGCACATTTATTAAACATTTAAAACAGATACCTTATTTACATACAGTTGAAGTCAGAGGTGTACATACACCTTAGCCAAATACATTTAAACTCAGTTTTTCACTAAAAATGTCAGAATAGTAGCAGAGAGAATGATTTATTTCAGCTTTTATTTCTTTCATCGCATTCCCAGTGGGTCAGAAGTTTACATACACTCAATTAGTATTTGGTAGCATTGCCTTTAAATTGTTTAACTTCGGTCAAATGTTTCGGGTAGCCTTCCACAAGTTTCCCAGAATAGGTTTTCAGAAGCTTCTAAAGCCATGACATAATTTTCTGGAATTTCCCAAGCTGTTTAAAGGCACAGTCAACTTAGTGTATGTAAACTTCTGACCCGCTGGAATTGTGATATAGTGAATTATAAGTGAAATAATCTGTAAACAATTGTTGGAAAAATTACTTGTTTCATGCGCAAAGTAGATGTCCTAACCGACTTGCCAAAACTATAGTTTGTTAACAAGAAATTTGTGGATTGGTTGAAAAACGAGTTTTAATGACTCCAACCTAAGTCTATGTAAACTTCTGGCTTCAACTGTAAGTATTCAGACCCTTTGCTATGAGACCAAAATTGAGCTCAGGTGCATCCTGTTTCCATTGATCATCCTTGAAATCTTTCTACAACTTGGTTGTAGTTCACCTGTGGTAAATTCAATTGATTGGTATTGATTTGAAAAGGCACACACCTGTCTATATAAGGTCCCACATTTGACACTGCATGTCAGAGTAAAAACCAAGCCATGAATTTGAAGGAATTGTCCGTAGAGCTCCGAGACAAGACTGTGTCGAGGCACAGATCTGGTGAAGGGTACATACCACCAAGACTCTTCTTAGAGCTGGCCGCCTGGCCAAACTGAGCAAACGGTGGAGAAGGTCCTTGGTCAGGGAGGTGACCAAGAAACAAATGGTCACTCAGACAGAGCTCCAGAGTTCCTCTGTGGATAGGAAAACCTTTCAGAAGGACAGCCATCTCTGCAGAACTCCACCAATCAGGCCTTTACGGTAGAGTGCCCAGACGGAAGCCACTCCTCAGTTAAAAGGCACATGACAACTCGCTTGGAGTTTGACAAAAGACACCTAAAGGAGAAACAGGAGTCTGATGAAACCAAGATTGAACTCTATGGCCTGAATGCCAAGCGTCACGTCAGAACAAAACCTGGCACCACATCCCTACGGTGAAGCATGGTGGTGGCAGAATCATGTTGTGGGGATGTTTTTCAGCGGCATAGACTGGGAGATTAGTCAGGAATGAGGGAAATATGAACGGAGCAAAGTACAGAGAGACCCTAAGCACACAGCCAAGACACCACAGAAGTGAATGTCCTTGAGTGGCCCAGCCAGAGCCCGAACTTGAACCCGATCGATCACCTCTGGTGAGACCTGAAAACAGCTGTGCAGCGACGCTCCCCATCCAACCTGACAGAGCTTGAGAGGATCTGCAGAGAATAATGGGTGAAACTCCCCACATACAGGTGTTTCAAGCTTGTAGCATTATACCCAAGAAGACTCGAGGCTGTAATCACTGCCAAAGGTGCTTCAACAAAGTACTGAGTAAAGGTTCTGAATATTTTTGTAGATGCGATATTAATTTTTTTTATTTGTATACATTTGCTAAAAAAAAAGTTTTGTGTGTAGATTGATGAGGAAAATGTTTTATTTAATCCATTTTAAAATAAGGCTGTAACGTAACAATGTGCAAAAAGTTAAGGGGTCTGAATACTTTCCGAAGGTGCAAGTGTGATTTGCTCAATATTAGGAGTTGAGAAATAAAGTTTATATCATTAGAAAGAGGATATTGCCCTATTTTTTTTATACTGTAGGTAGGTATTAATAATTGGTTTAGTCTGTTGTTACAAGAGATATTCATAAAAACATTTAAATAAATAAAAAAGTGTTTATATGGCACTGGTGCTCTTTCTACAGACCACACACACACACAGTAATTCAAGCCCACACACTATATGTTTTGCTATCCTCCTGAGGACCTAAAGTCTATTTTGCATTCAAAATCACATTTTTCCTTACCCTAACATACTGTCTAGACCGGGCACTCGCTTGCGCCATCTCGCAAATGTTGATTTGTTCATCCACACCAGACACGATCCAGACACGCAGGTTGAAATATCAAAACTCTGAACCAACTATATTAATTTGGAGACAGGTTGGAACTCAATAAACATTCATGGACATTTAGCTAGCTAGCTTGCTGTTGCTAGGTAATTGTCCTGGGATATAAACATTGGGTTGTTATTTTACCTGAAATACACAAGGTCCTTTTGTCGGCATCTTTGTAGAATTCTGACCCGTTATGAGGGTGCAGGAAAATGTTATGTTGGTGCTTTTCTAATAACCCATTCGACTGGGTTCATGCATGTCACTGATTGATCGTGCCTGGGAGGAATCCTCACTATTAGTATCTGTAATTTGGCAGTAGGCCCAGAACATTGTTTTGAGAACCGAAAGGGGTGTCTCAGTTTCAAGGTCTCAGCTTGGCGAGAAGAGGCCACGTGAGGTATTGGTCGGTCACATGCATGAACCAAAAGTGAATGATTTATTAATTATGAATAAAGAATAATGTAAATCATGCAAATATAACTTGTCTGTATAAGCAGTATATGAGAGTACTAATGGGACTACCCCAACAGTCCCACTTCAGACCGGTACTTTATGCATCTAAGTTTGACTGGAAGCTCTCCAGCTTGCTGATAATAAAGAATGATTCAATTTAATATTGACGTCAGGTGTCTCTCGTGGTAATTTCCACGATATGAGTCACACAAAATTGTGTGTTCTCTACGCCGACATCCACAAATAATATGGGAAACTAATTGGTTCTAGTTATTTCTCCTCCTTCAGTAGTAGTCTTCTTCTTTTTCTGTGTACTTTATATCTCGGTTGGCAACCAACTTTAAGGTGCATTACCACCACCAACTTGACTGGAGTGTGGACCTCAGTTCATCCTTCAATCACCCATGTGGCTATATGCTCCTAAAAACCAATGCGGAGATAGGAGAGGCGGAACTTGGAGCGCGCCAAGCGTCAAAAATAGAACCAAGTTGTATTTTAGAGCCTGGCTACGCAGACGCGCGTGAGCAGTGTAGAGAGTTTAGATGAAATGATTGAATAACATGTATGTGTACATTCACTTTGCAATGCTTGCGCACACAATGCGAGTGGTGTGGTCAGCATGTAACTCCTAAACCTAACCACTAAGCTTAAAATAGCCTTTGTCCTAGTGGGGATGTGGGAAATGTCCCCACAAGAGAGAACTTTCACTGTTTTACTATCCTTGTGGGGACTTTTTCAATTTTCTACAATATTGGCTTCAATTCAACTGTATCATTGACTGGGTCTGGACATTTCACTGTCGAGACTGGTGTGTGTGCGTGAGTACATGTGGGTTTTTATTACTATCCTCGTGGCTACGGGAAATCCCCAAGAGGACAGATTGTTAAATGGCTCTCTATAAAATGGAAATTGAATGTTATGCTTTTATCATTTAACCTTATGCATTGTCTTATAAGACCGCATTCACAGGCCATTTTGTACAACTCAGCATTGAAGTTATGGTGTGTGCCTATAGAGGTTATCCCCGTATGCAGGCTGTAGGGCTGTAGTGGAGCGGGTCGACAGTTTCAAGTTCTTTTGTGTCCACATCACCAACAAACTATCATGGTCCAAAAACACCAAGAAACGCCTTTTCCCCTAAGGAGACTGAAAAGTTTTGGCATTGGTCCCTAGATCCAAAAAAAATTCCACAGCGACACCATTGAGAGGTGTATGGCAACTGTTCGGAATCCGACCATAAGGCGCCACAGAGGGTAGTGCGTACAGCCCAGTACATCACTGGGGCCAAGCTTCCTGCCATCGAGGACCTACAGTTGAAGTCGGAAGTTTACATACACCTTAGCCAAATTTAAACTCAGTTTTTCACAATTCCTGACATTTAATCCTAGTAAAAATTCCCTGTCTTAGGTCAATTAGGATCACCACTTTATTGTAAGAATGTGAAATGTCAGAATAGTAGCAGAGAGAATGATTTATTTCAGCTTTTATTTCTTTCATTGCATTCCCAGTGGGTCAGAAGTTAACATGCACTCATTTAGTTTTTGGTAGCATTGCCTTTACATTGTTTAACTTGGGTCAAACGTTTTGAGTAGCCTTCCACAATAAGTTGGGTGAATTTTGGCCCATTCCTCCAGACAGAGCTGGTGTAACTGAGTCAGGTTTGTAGGCCTCCTTGCTCGCACACACTTTTTCGGTTCTGCCCACCAATGTTCTGTAGGACTGAGGTCAGGGCTTTGTGATGGCCACCTTGACTTTGTTGTCCTTAAGCCATTTTGCCACAACTTTAGAAGTATGCTTGGGGTCATTGTCCATTTGGAAGACCCATTTACGACCAAGCTTTAACATCCTGACTGATGTTTTGAGATGTTGCTTCAATATATCCACATAATTTTCCTCCCTCATGATGCCATCTATTTTGTGAAGTGCACCAGTCCCTCCTGCAGCAAAGCACCCCCACAACATGATGCTGCCACCCCCGTGCTTTACGGTTGGGAAGGTGTTCTTCGGCTTGCAAGCGTCCCCCTTTTTCCTCCAAACATAACGATGGTCATTATGGCCAAATAGTTCTATTTTTATCAAACCAGAGGACATTTTTCCAAAATGTACAATCTTTGTCCCCATGTGCAGTTGCAAACCGTAGTCTGGCTTTTATATGGCAGTTTTAGAGCAGTGGTTTCTTCCTTGCTGAGCGGCCTTTCAGATTAGGTTGATATAGGACTAGTTTTACTGTGGATATAGATTATTTTGTACTTGTTTCCTCCAGCATCTTCACAAGGTATTTTGCTGTTCTGGAATTGATGTGTACTTTTCACAATAAAGTACAGTCATCTCTAGGAGACAGAATGCTTCTCCTTCCTTTTTTTACCGTTATTTTACCAGGTATGTTGACTGAGAACACATTCTCATTTACAGCAATGACTTGGGGAATAGTTTCAGGGGAGAGGAGGGGGATGGATGAGCCAATTGTAAGCTGGGGATGATTAGACAGCTGTGATGGTATGAGGGCCAGATTGGGAATTTAGCCAGGACACCGGGGTTAACACCCTACTCTTACGATAAGTGCAATGGGATCTTTAATGACCTCAGAGAGTCAGGACACCCGTTTAATGTCCCATCCGTAAGACAGCACCCTATATTTCCCTCATTAAAATGCAAATCAATTTATAACATTTCTGACATGCGTTTTTCTGGATATTTTTGTTGTTATTCTGTCTCTCACTGTTCAAATAAACCTACCATTAAAATTATAGACTGATCCTTTCTTCGTCAGTGGGCAAACGTACAAAATCAGCAGGGGATCGAATACTTTTATCCCCCACTGTATGTAAACTTCCGACTTCAACTGTATATACTAGGCGGTGTCACCCAAGTCCTACCACACGAGAAGCGTTACCGGAGCACCAAGTCTATGTCCAAAAGGCTCCTTAACAGCTTCTACCCCCAAGCCGTAAGATTGCTTAACAATTAATCAAATGGCGACCTGGACTATTTGCATTGACCCCACCCCCTGCTGCTGCCACTCGATAAGCTGTACCCCCGCACATTGACTCGGTACAGGTACCCCCTGTATATAGCCTCAGTATTGTTATTTTAATTAGTTTTTTTATTTTCATTTTTTACTTTAGCTTATTTAGTAAATATTTTTTTAACTCTATTCTCTTAAAACAGCATTGTTTGTTAAGGGCTTTAAAGTAAGCATTTCCGGTAAGGTCTGTTGTATTCGGCGCATGTGACAAATACATTTGATTTGACTTTGTTCTCTAGTCTTTCTATTTCTCATTCATTCACTCTCACCCCCCTCACCCCCTTCACCACAAGCATGCACCTTTCTTACAGCATCCCACCTCCCTTCTCTCCCCCCTCAGCAGGCCAGTAATGAATGTTAGCCACATCTTTTTGTCTCTCTCTCTCTCTCTCTCTCTCTACTTATCTTTCTCTATCTCTCCACTCCCCCTCTCCCCCAGCAGGTCCTAACTCCTCTCACGTGACCACCTGACCGGTCACCCTCTCTTTCCCCCTGTCTCTACCCATCTCTCTCTCCCTCCTCCCACTCATCCCCATTCTCTATTCCTCTCTCTCGCTCTCTCCATCCTTTCCTCCATTTCTCAGCAAGATTTCTAATGAGTTGTTAGATAGCATATATCCTTCCCTTACTCGAGCCCTGACATTTCACACTTTCACTCTCTACCCCAACCATCCCCGCTCACACCTGTCTCTCCCTCCTTCCCTCCCTCTTTCAGTGGGGTCTATAATGAGTTATTGCATACCTCCTTCCCTTATGCGAGTGCTCAACCTCTCACCCTCTTGCCCTTTCTCTCTCTTGGTTTCTACCCATCTCTCTCTCCCTCCTCCCCTTTCTGCCTCGCCTCCCTCCCTTCCACACCTCTTTCTCTCTCTCGTTCTCGGTGGGATTCTAAATGAGTTGTAACTCCTCCTTCACTCGAACGCTCTACCCCTCGACCTCTCTCTCATAAACCCATAGTCTGTGGCATTGTAACCCTCACAATGGCAACGGCCCTGGTCCTGGAGTGTGGGCCCAGAAAGAGAGGACTGTAACCATGAGAAGACCGTAACCATTTAATTGTTTTTAATTTAGCAGATGCTCTTATCCAGAGCGACTTAAAGTAGTGAGTGCATACATTTTCATACTTTTTCATATTGGGGGGAAGAGAAGGATGGAGGATGAATGCTACAGCTCAGCCAAGGAAAGAGTGTTTATCTCAGTCGAGATGGTGTAACGAGAGGGTGGGGGAGAAGATGTACGGAGAGAGGTGAGAAGGTATAAAGAAGAGTGAGGGGGAGATGAGAGGGAGTAAGTACTCTTCTGTTGTGTTGTAATAGGCAAGGAAGAGAGAGACGAAGGAGATGTGTCTTCGAGTTGAGGGATCGGTGTTGTCTGAACAGAGGTTCCCATTGTCACTTTTTTACTTCAGTGTGTGCATGCATGGGTGGCTGAGTGTGTATTTTATTGGATTATGTTTCGTATGAGGACAAAACAAGACCATACATGATGTTCTTATACTCCAGGAAAAAGAAGATATTTTTGATCTTGTGATTGGTTAAATGGTATCTTCTGTCTTTGTGGTGACTAGCTGTTAAAACATTGTGGTGGAAAGTGCTTCAAAGCATTACAATAAAACGCCTGTAAAATAATCTCATTCCAGACCGCAAGCGACCTTGTTTTGACCAAAAAATATTTGTTCTTGTAACCCACTTGGTGACTTTGTGAAATTGACTCCAATGTATTAATCTGACAATTATGTTAAATTTAAATTCAGCGCTCAAGGGTCTGTGTGCAATTTATATGTCATTCAGATTTAATTTCAGAGCACACTGGCTAAGTTTAGCCTCCGTTCTAGGTCGTTGTAACTTGCTACACTCTACTTTATACTTCCTTTTTACCCAATTCCAAATCGACCCCCTAAGCATTTCTAATAAATCTGAAAGGGCAAGGTAGTTACTACCATATTTCTAAAACCTGTTCAATCCCTTCATATCTTCACAAAGGGCCAGGGGATAATAGCTAAGGACCATTTTGAAATTGGGAACCCAAGTAGTGTTCCATAGATTCAAGATATGATTAAACATTTTGAAACAGACATGGTACTACCTGAACAACCTTTGGCGATATCTGATGATGTCACGCATTGGAATTGAGTTGTATATCCTCTCTCCTCAGGTAAGATGTTCAAGTCCCTTGACCTGTCGCTGATTGTGGAGTTTATGCTAATGTTTTACAAGGACAAGCCCATTGACTGGTTGCTGGACCACATCATGTGGGTCAAGGTGTGCAACCCAGAGAAGGACGCGGTAAGTGTGGTAACCACTGTCTTAAAACAAGTTTTTCTTTGGACTCAGTCATGTTCAATCAGTGATTACTTCCAGGGAGGGAGGAAAGAAGGATGTATTGCAGATTATCCAAGCAGGGAGCAACAGGTTACTGCAAAAATAAAGTGAACGCTTTAGTAAATGAGTCTGTATAGCACACTGTATTACTTATACAACTAATATAAGGACAGGACATGAGACGGGAGTAGAAATTAACGTGGGCATTGTTTAATGCGTTTCACAGGAAGAACATTCCAAGCATTTCAATGTAGGTAAGCAAGGGGGGGGGGGGGGGGGTTACAGGTGCCCTAAAGGGACAAAACTAGAATATCAATACACAACAATGAGGGATACAAAGGCTGCGTTGACACAGGCAACCCAATTCTGATATTCTTTTCACTAAGCTGATCTGATTGGGCAAAAGACCAATTAGTGAAAACAATATCAGAATTGGTCTGTCGGTGTAAACGCAGCCAAAGTATATTGAAAATAGGTGCTTCCAAACAGGTGGGGTTCCTGAGTTAATTAAGCAATTAACATCCCATCATGGTTGCAGTCATTATAAAAATACCTATTTCACCAATATTTTGGCTACCACGGCTAAAAGAAGAGATCTCAGTGAATTTGAAAGAGTGTTCTCAAAGGAGCATAGGTGATTTAAAGGATGTGTTTGTGTATCACCAGATCTCAACCCAATTGAACACTTATGGGGGATTCTGGAATGGCGCCTGAGAAGGCATTTTCCACCACCATCAACAAAACACCCAATTATAGAATTTCTCATGGAAGAATGGTGTTTGCATCCCAGACACTTTTAGAATCTATGCCAAGGTGCATTGAAGCTGTTTTGGTGGCACGTTGTTGCCAATCACCCTATTAAGACACCTGATGTTGGGGTTTCCTTTATTTTGGCAGTTACCTGTACATATACTACATGACCCAAAGTATGTGGACGTTGAACATCTCATTCCAAAATCATGGGCATTAATATGGAGTTGGTCCTTCCTGCTGTTATAACAGCCTCCACTCTTCTTGGAAGGTTTTCCACTAGATGTTGGAAACTTGTTGCGGGGACTTGCTTCCATTCAGCCACGAGCATTAGTGAGGTTGGGCACTGATGTTGACGATTAGGCCTGGAGTTCAGGTCAGGGCTCTGTGAAGGTCAGTCAAGCTCTTCCACACCGGTCCATTTCTGTATGGACCTCGCTTTGTGCACGGGGGCAATGTAATGTTGAAACAGGAAAGGGCCTTTCCCAAACTGTTGCAAAAAGTTGGAAGCACAGAATCGCCAAGAATGTCATTGTATGCTTTAGCGTTAAGATTTCCCTTCACTGGAATTAAGGAGCCTGAACTATTAAAAACAGCCCCAGACCATTATTCTTCCTCCTTCACAAACTTTACAGTTGGCACTATGCATTGGGGCAGGTCGTGTTCTCCTGGCATCCTCCAAATCCAGATTCGTCCATAGGACTGCCAGATGGTGAAGCGGGATTTATCACTCCAGAGAATGCGTTTCAACTGCTCCAGAGTCCAATGGCGGCGACCTTAACACCACTCCAGCCAACACTTGGCATTGCTCATGGTGATCTTAGGCTTGTGTGCGGCTGTGCGGCCATGGAAACCCATTTCTTGAAGCTCCTGACAAAGTTATTGTGCTGACGTATTTGTATTTATTATTAATCCCCATTAGCTGCTGCCAAGAGGTTGCTTCCAGAGGCAGTTGGGAACTCTGTAGTGACTTGTTGCAACCGAGAACAAACGATTTTTTTGCGCTTCAGCACTCGGCAGTCTCGTTACGTGAGCTTGTGTGGCTTACCACTTCACGGCTGAGCCATTGTTGCTCCTAGACGTTTCCACAATAACAGTACTTACAGTTGACCGGGGCAGCTCTAGCAGGGCAGATGTTTGACGAACTGACTGGTTGGAAAGGTGGCATCCTATGACGGTGCCACGTTAAAAGACACAGAGCTCTTCAGTAAGGCCATTCTAATGCTAACGTTTGTCTATGGAGATAGCATGTCTGTGTGCTCGATTTTATACACCTGTCAGTAATGGGTGTGGCTGAAATAGCCGAATCCACTAATTTGAAGGTGTAGCCACATGCTTTTGGCCATGTAGTGTATAAATACTAATGGTCTCAGTCTCAGAAAATTGTGGAACTCCCACACACTCCTACTCTCTTTCTCTCTCCCTGCTCTTCTCTCTTTCTCAACTCTCCCGTCTGCCACACACACAGAAACACTGCGACAGGCAGAAGGCCAACCTGAGGATTCGCTTCAAACCCTCACTCTTCCAGCATGTGGGCACCCACTCCTCCCTGGCCGGAAAGATCCAGAAACTCAAGGTATGTACGTCGCGAGCATTGTGTGTTTCTGTATCCCACTGACTCGCTAGCCAATCAATACATTTTGTATACTCTAGCATCCTTTCACTGTGCATGTCAGCTTATCTTATCTTATCTGAATATGATATTAGCTTTCATGTCTCTGAGCACTGCAGCACTGATATACATTTCAAGTCACCACACAAATTCCAGATTTTTTACTACAAAGTAAAGAATACTGTGTTTTAATGTCTCCGATTGTTAAGATCAGTGGATATCAGCCTGAAGACTGCTACTGCAATCTAACCCAATCAATTCATTATCAATACGCCCAGCACTTTCTCAAAGTAGAGATTCTCCACCAAGCAGGCATGGCCTCCACCACTGAAATGAATAGTATTTTATCAGTGCTTACAACTCTCACGCAATGAGCGTGAGACACACGCATTTGACCCTCTTCACACACCACACGTTTCTCCACATTTCTCACGCATTGAAAAAAGTAACACTTTTATTTTTCGAATTAATCCAGTGTATATTCAGTGGGTTAACTGTCTCCAAATTGTTTGGAAATTGGAGCATGTGCGCCTGCAGATCTACATCACAAGCATTGTAACTGAGGCAGCTTCACAAGGGAGATCCATAATTGTTCTACCACATCAGATTGAAGCGCGTGATTGGTTTAGTAAGGGTAAGGGACCAAGGCGGTTGGATGCGCGTTTGTAAAGAAATGCCCCTCATGATTTGTTCTTTGTGCTGATCAAAGTTTATGAACTTTTCCCACATTTTGTTACGTTACAGCCTTATTCTAATATGGATTCAAAAATATAATATCCTCAGCAATCTACACACAATACCCCATAACGACAAAACAAAAACAGGTTTGTAGAAATGTTTGCAAATGTATTAAAAATAACAAGCAGAAATATCTTATTTACATAAGTCTCGAAATTGAGCTCAGGTGCATCTTGTTTCCATTGATCATCCTTGAGATGTTTCTACAACTTGATTGGAGTCTACCTGTGGCAAATTCAATTGATTTGGACATGATTTGGAAAGGCACACACCTGTTTATATAAGGTCCCACAGTTGACAGTGCATGTCTGAATGAATGAAAACCAAGCCATGAGGTCAAAGGAATTGTCCATAGGGCTCCGAGACAGGATTGTGTCGAAGCATTGATCTGGGAAAGGGTACCAAAATATTTCTGCAGCATTGAAGGTCCCCAAGAACACAGTGGCCTCCATCATTCTGCAGTGATACACCATCCCATCTGGTTTGCGCTTAGTAGGACTATAATTTGTTTTTCAACAGGACAATGACCCAACACACCTCCAGGCTGTGTAAGGGCTATTTTACCAAGAAGGAGAGTAATGGGAGTGCTGCATCAGATGACCTGGCCTCCACAATCACCCGACCTCAACCCAATTGAGATGGTTTGGGGTGAATTGGACCGCAGAGTGAAGGAAAAGCAACCAACAATTGCTCAGCATATGTGGGAACTCCTTCAAGACTGTTGGAAAAGCATTCCTCATAAAGCTACTTGAGAGAATGCCAAGTGTGTGCAAAGCTGTCAAGGCAAAGGGTGACTACTTTGAAAAATCTAAAATCTATTTTGATTTGTTTAACACTTTTTTTTATTTACTACATGATTCCATATGTGTTATTTTATAGTTTTGATATCTTCACAATTATTCTACAATGTAGAAAATTGTCCAAATAATGAAAAATCCTTGAATGAGTAGGTGTGTCCAAACTTTTGACTGGTACTGTGTGTGTGTGTGTGTGTGTGTGTGTGTGTGTGTGTGTGTGTGTGTGTGTGCGCAGTTGAAGTCGGACGTTTACATACACCTTAGCCAAATACATTTAAACTCAGTTTTTCACAATTCCTGACATTTAATCCTAGTAAAATTCCCTGTTTTAGGTCAGTTAGGATCACCACTTTATTTTAAGAATGTGAAATGTCAGAATAATAGTAGAGAGAATGATTTTTCAGATTTTATTTATTTTATCACGTTCCCAATGGGTCAGAAGTTTACATACACTCAATTAGTATTTGGTAGCATTGCCCTTAAGTTGTTTAACTTGGGTCAAGCGTTTCGGGTAGCCTTTCACAAGCTTCTCACAATAAGTTGGGTGAATTCTGGCCCATTCTGACAGAGCTGGTGTAACTGAGTCAGGTTTGTAGGCCTCCTTGCTCGCACACGCTTTTTCAGTTCTGCCAACAACTTTTCTATAGGATTTGTGGTCTTTGTGATGGCCACTCCAATACCTTGACTTTGTTGTCCTTAAGCCATTTTCCACAACTTTGGAAGTATGCTTGGGGTCATTGTCCATTTGGAAGACCCATTTGCGACCAAGCTTTAACTTCCTGACTGATGTTTTGAGATGTTGCTTCAATATATACACAACATTTTTTTCCTCATGATGCCATCTATTTTGTGAAGTGCACCAGTCCCTCCTGCAGCAAAGCACCCCCACAACATGCTTCACGGTTGGGATGGTGTTCTTCAGCTTACAAGCATCCTCCTATTTCCTCCAAACATAACAATAGTCATTATGGTCAAACAGTTCTATTTTTGTTTCATCAGACCAGAGGACATTTCTCCAAAAAGTATGATCTTTGTCCCCATGTGCAGTTGCAAACAGTAGTCTGGCTTTTCTATGGCAGTTTTGGAGCAGTGGCTTCTTCCTTGCTGAGCGGCATTTCAAGTTATGTCGGTATAAGACACGTTTTACTGTGGATATAAATACTTTTGTACTTGTTTCCTCCAGCATCTTCACAAGGTCCTTTGCTGTTGTTCTGGGATTGATTTGTACTTTTCGCACCAAAGTACGGACATTGCAATGTATTGCCCTGGCCACATCTGCAGTCCTCATGCCTACTTGCAGGTTACCTAAGTCACGTTCACGCAGATGAGCAGGGACCCTGGGCATATTTTGGTGTTTTTCAGAGTCAGTAGAAAGGCCTCTTTAGTGTCCTAAGTTGTCATAACTGTGACCTTAATTGCCTACCGTCTCTAAGCTGTTAGTGTCTTAACAACCGTTCCACAGGTGCATGTTCATTAATTGTTTATGGTTCATTGAACAAGCATGAGAAACAGTGTTTAAACCCTTTACAATGAAGATCTGTGAAGTGCTGTGAAGAGCTTCATTAAATAGTACCTGCAAAACACCAGTCTCAACGTCAACAATGAAGAGGCGACTCTGGAATGCTGGCCTTCTAGGCAGAGTTTCTCTGTCCAGTGTCTGTTATTTTGCCCATCTTAATCTTTTATTTTTATTGGCCAGTCTGAGATATGTCTTTTTCTTTGCAACTCTGCCTAGAAGGCCAGCATCCCAGAGTCACCTCTTCACTGTTAACATTGAGACTGGTGTTTTGCGGGTACTAGGACTTGTGAGGCATCTGTTTCTCAAACTAGACACTAATGTACTTGTCCTCTTGGTCAGTTGTGCACCGGGGCCTCCCACTCCTCTTTCTATTCTGGTTAGTGCCAGTTTGCGCTGTTCTGTGAAGGGAGTAGTACACAGTATTGTACGAGATCTTCAGTTTCTTGACAATTTCTCACATGGAATAGTCTTCATTTCTCAGAACAAGAATAGACTGACAAGTTTCAGAAGAACGTTCTTTGTTTCTGGCCATTATGAGCCTGTAATCGAACCCACAAATGCTGATGCTCCAGATACTCAACTGGTCTAAAGAAGGACAGTTTTATTGCTTCTTTAATCAGAACAGTTTTCAGCTGTGCTAACATAATTGCAGAAGGGTTTTCTAATGATCAATTAGCCTTTTAAAATGATCAACTTGGATTAGTTAACACAACGTGCCATTGGAACACAGGAGTCATGGTTGCTGATAATGGGCCTATGTAGATATTCCATTAAAAATCTGCGGTTTCCATCTACAATAGTCATTTACAACATTAACAATGTCTATACTGTATTTCTGATCAATTTGATGTTATTTTAATGGACAAAACATTTGCTTTTCTTTCAAAAACAAGGACATTTCTAAGTGACCCCAAACTTTTGAATGGTAGCGTGTGTGTGTGTGTGTGTGTGTGTGTGTGTGTGTGTGTGTGCGTATATTTATTTTCATTATTTCATTCAATCATATTCCTAACCAAAAACAAATTTAATTCAATGTCCCCCAGTTAGCATACTCTAAATGTCATGTACAAATAATCTCAAAGTAACACTAATTTATTTAAATAGTTCTAATTGTATGGATCCCTATGACAAATTGATAAAGATTTGCATATATTTGATGCACCATCATCATTATCGTATGAATTTGAAGTACAGTACATTTGCATAGGCCTAAAAGGAAGCTAAAAATATGTACATTGTTATAAGTCATCTCACAGAGATTTGATGTGACATCCAGTGTTAGGAATATACAATTCTCTGTTGTGATGACGTTGCATGAACTCCATGTGAGATTGCATCATTTTTGCCAACAATAAGAGAGCATGACTTGCGTTCATTTTCAAGTAAATCATGTAAACTGAATAACTCAGTTCCTCGAGGATTCTGCAACATAATTATTTTTGCTAAATCAACAATTCCCTGCATATTATGCGAAGTTGGCAAATTTGGCTCATCACGGCACTATTTCCGCGTAAAACAGTCAAATCATCACAATATTATCGCATAAAACTGACCCATCACCGCAGTACAAGAAGAGGGCTCGCATTTTCAACCAATAAACACACATTTAAAGCACAATATGGTTATATCAAGCCATACGTCAACAGACTTTGTCCCTGATCAGCGCATTGTCACGACAAATTGGATCAGGTCATTGCATAATGCCATGCAAAATGTCAGAATTGCCACAGCAAAATCAAGGATCAAGAAAAATCAAGAGTTGTCACGCTCCCAAATATAAAGTTAGAATTCATCCCTGTGTCTTTAGCTAACTGCACCCTCAAAGTCAATATGAGAGCTTAGTGATAGAAACAATTCTATCTCTCCCCTCTCTGACCCCCCTCCTATGGTCTAATGGTTTGCTTCAGGACAAGGACTTTGGCAAGCAGACCCTGCACAAGGGCCACGCCAACCCGCTGGCAGAGGTGACCACCAGCCTAAAGACATACCAGCACTTCACCCTGGAGAAGGCCTACCTGGGAGAGGACTTCTTCTGGGCTTTCACCCCCGTGGCTGGAGACTTCATCCGCATCCGTTTCTTCACACCTGTCCGCATCGAAAGGTGTGTGTGTGTGTGCACTCACATGCTCGGATACACACATACATGGCATGCTTGAATACAGACACATATATGGACACACACACGTGTGTATGCATGGACATAAACACTTACACACATGCGGGCGCACACACACACACACATACACACACAGATTTTTGTGCACATGCACACATTTCACACAAACTGTCTCTCTCTCTCTCACACATTTCACCCAAACTGTCTCTCTCTCTCCTTCTCTCCACTAGGCCCATATGAATAATATTTCTTCCCATTACTGTCAGGGCAGATGGTCTATCTACTCTGGACCCTCTAACTGTTAATGACTAATGACCATGCTGTGGCTCTTTGGTCACCCCTGTTACCTCAGAGGCGCTTTTGGGGGTAGCGGACGGTTCAGGCTGCTGTTAGGTACTTGGTGGCACATGCATTTATAGAAAGCAAATGGAGATAGAGATTGAACTTGGTGACTTCCTGGCTGGCTGACTGATGATGATGATAATAATGGTGGATCAATTTTTGTTGAATATCAAATTGACATCCCCCCCATTTGTTATCCTCTCTTATCTTTCTCTTTCTCTCTAGGTATTTCTTCCGGAGCGGGAACATTGAGCACCCAGGGGACAAGCTGTTCAACACCTCTGTGGAGGTGCTGCCTTTTGACGTGAGTCTCATCACTATTCACCCGATTCATTCCCAGCACATTATTATCGGTTTCATTTTACATAACCTTTTATACCAAATATTATATTTTAATACAAAGCTCGCCGCTATAAGCCTGATTCATCTTGCCTCGAGGGGCGGCAGGTAGCCTATTGGTTATAGCGTTGGGCCAGTAACCGAAAGGTTGGTGGAGGTGGCTTATTGTTGGAGGTGGCTTATGATCGTGAAATGAACATTCAGTTCTCTGGCAACAGCTCTGGTGGACATTCCTGCAGTCAGCATGCCAATTGTACGCTCCCTCAAAATTTGAGAAATGTATTTTTGGGGGGTTTGTATCATTTGAATTACACAACATGCCTACCAATTTGAAGACAAACAAGAAATAACACCAAAAAAACAGGAAAATTGAGCGTGCATAATTATTCACCCCCCCAAAGTCAATACTTTGCAGAGCCACCTTTTGCAGCAATTACAGCTGCAAGTCTCTTGTGGTATGTCTCTATAAGCTTGGCACATCTAGCCACTGGGATTTTTGCCCATTCTTCAAGGCAAAACTGATCCAGCTCCTTCAAGTTGGATGGGTTCTGCTGGTGTACAGCAATCTTTAAGTCATATCACAGATTCTCAATTGGATTGAGGTCTGGGATTTCACTAGGCCATTCCAAGACATTTAAATGTTTCCCCTTAAACCACTCAAGTGTTGCTTTAGCAGTATGATTAGGGTCATATTTTCTTCTGCTGAAGCCATTCTGTTTTTGATTTACTTCAGTGTTTTGGGTCGTTGTCCTGTTGCGTCACCCAACTTCTGTTGTGCGTCAATTGGCGGACAGATAGCCTAATATTTTCCTGCAAAATGTCTTGATAAACTTAGAAATTAATTTTTTCCGTTGGTGATAGCAAGCTTTCCAGGACCTGAGGCAGCAAAGCAGCCCCAAACCATGATGCTCCCTCCACCATAGTTTACAGTTGGGATGAGATTTTGATGTTGGTGTGCTGTGCCTTTTTTTCTCCACCTCTAGTGTTGTGTGTTCTTTCCAAACAACTCAACTGTAGTTTCATCTGTCCACAGAATATTTTGCCAGTAGCGCTGTGGAACATCCAGGTGCACTTTTGGAAACTTCAAACGTGCAGCAATGTTTTTTTTTGGACAGCAGTGGCTTCTTCCGTGGTGTCCTCCCAAGTGTTTTACGTATCTTAGACTCGTCAACAGAGATGTTAGCATGTTCCAGAGATTTCTGTAAGTCTTTAGCTGACACTCTAGGATTCTTCTTAACCTCATTGAGCATTCTGCACTGTGCTCTTGCAGTCTTCTTTACAGGATGGCCACTCCTAGGGAGAGTAGCTGAACTGCTTTCTCCATTCATAGACAATTTGTCTTACCGTGGACTGATGAACAGAAAATGCTTTTAGGGATACTTTTGTGTAACCCTTTCCAGCTTTATGCAAATCAACAACTCTTAATCCTCTTCTGAGATCTATTTTGTTCAAGGCATGGTTCACATCAGGCAATGCTTCTTGTGAATAGCAAACTCACATTTTGTGAGTGTTTTTTATAGGGCAAGGCAGCTCTAACCAACATCTCCAATCTTCTCTCATTGATTGACTCCAGGTTAGCTGACTCCTGACTCCAATTAGCTTTTGAGAAGTCATTAGCCTAGGGGTTCACATACTTTTTCTTGCCACTGTATACAGTACCTGTCAAAAGTTTACTTTATAATAGTGAAAACATCAGAACTGTTAAATAACACATATTGAATCATGTAGTAAACAAAAAAGGGTTAAACAAATCAAAATCTATTTTATATTTGTAGCCACCCTTGGCCTTTGACAGCTTTGCACACTCTTGGCGTTCTCTCAACCAGCTTCATGAGGTAGTCACCTGGAATGCATTTCAAAATTTGTGCCTTGTTAAAAGTTCATTTGTGGAATTTCTTTCCTTAACACGTTTGAGCCACTCAGTTGTGTTGTAACATGGTAGGGTTGGTAAACAGAAGATAGCCCTATTTGGTAAAAGATTAAGTCCATATTATGGCAAGAACTGCTCAAATAAGCAAAGAGAAACAACAGTCCATCATTACTTTAAGACATGAAGGTCAGTCAATGCGGAAAATGTATTTGAACTTTGAAAGTTCCTTCAAGTGCAGTCGCAAAAACCATCATGCGCTATGGTGAAACTTGTTCTCATGAGGACCGGCACAGGAAAGGAAGACAGAGTTACCTCTGCTGCAGAGGATAAGTTCATTAGATTTACCAACCTCAGAATTTGCAGCCTAAATAAATGCTTCACAGAGTTCAAGTAACAGACACATCTCAACATCAACTGTTCAGAGGAGACTGGGTGAATCAGGCCTTCATGGTCAAATTTCTGCAAAGAAACCACTACTAAAGGACACCAATAAGATGAGTCTTGCTTGAGCCAAGAAACACGAACAATGGACATTAGACCAGTGGAAATCTGTCAATTGGTCTTAATCCAAATTTTAGATTTTTGGTTCCAATCACTGTGTCTTTGTGAGAAGCTGAATAGGTGAATGGATGACCTCTGCATGTGTGGTTCAAAACAAGATTCATGACGAGAAACGCTAACCTGCCTAAGATCCCTCCCAACGTGTTCTCCAATCGCAAAAAACAGGTTGTTAACCTACTAAGGGGAGGGTGCTAGAGTGCTGAAAACAGGGGTGCCAATCATTTCGACCTGTATCTTTTTTTTAATATATATTACTTATTAAACCAAAAAAATTCTCTGAGCGGTATAAGTATATTTTTGGGGAGCATGCAATGTAGCTCAGTATTTATATTATTTATTTTATAGTCTTTTTTGCTCATCTTTATCAAGGGTACCAATAGTTATGGACTGTAATTCTCTCAAGTGGAAAGACATATGACGTCAACTTCCATCTTGTTGACATAGGAGCACATAAGCCATGTTGAAAGGCGAGCACCCACAGTGTTAAGCCCCAGAGGCTACAGAGAGAGAGAGAGGTGAAGAAAAATAGATGAGAAATTACTCAAGACAGAGCAAGGTTTCTCTCTCAGAAAAAGAGCGAGAACGAGAATGTTGAGGAGAAAGAAAAAGAGGACTCCCGGGCGGTGGTAATCAGATCTGTCTCCCGCCAGCTACTGTTCGAGAGCCTTTGCCTTAAAATGATATTTCATCCGGCAGGAGGGCTAGGCGAGGCGGGGATTTCAGATTATGCCCTGCAAACCACCGCTCTCCACGACAGATTAATAGCTGGATTTTGCAGAGGCTCGAGCAAGATATTCATCTCCTCCTGTCTCTCCTCCCTCGCTCTCGGTCTCTATCTCGCTTATATTCTTTCTTCTCCTCCCTCCTGCACTCATTCGATCTACACTTCAACCTGATTGTCATTGAGACCCTGTAATGGTGCTAGAGAAAAGGGGGATTTCGGGAAGAGAGCAAATAGGGTGGAGGTGTTGCTGTTTTTGTTGTTGTTGTTCCTCCTACAGTATGGGAAGAATACAGTGCATTTGGAAAGTATTCAGACCCTTGGCTTTTTCCACATTTTGTTACGTTACTGATACTGTAAATATTCAGACCCTTTGCCATGATACTTGAAATTGAGCACAGGTGCATCCTGTTTCCATTGATCATCCTTGACATGTTTCTGCAAATTGATTTGAGTCCACCTGTGGTAAATTAAATTGATTGGATATGATTTGGAAAGGCACACACCTGTTTATATAAGATCCCACAGTTGACGGTGCATGTCAGAGCAAAAACCAAGCCTTGAGGTCGAAGGAATTGTCCGTAGGTCACCGAGACAGGATAATGTCGAGGCACAGATCGGGGGAAGGGTACCAAAATATTTCTGCAGCATTGAAGGTCCCCAAGAACACAGTGGCCTCCATCATTCTTAAATGGAAGAAGTTTGGAACCACCAAGACTGTTCCTAGAGCTGGCCGCCCGGCCGAAGTGAGTAATCAGGGGAGAAGGGCTTTTGTCAGGGAGGTGACCAAGAATCCAATGGTCATTCTGTGGAGATGGGAGAACCTTCCAGAAGGACAACCACCTCTGTAGCACTCCACCAATCAGGCATTTATTGTAGATTGGCCAGATGGAAGCCACTCTTCAGTAAAAGGCACATGACAGCCCGCTTGGAGTTTGCCAAAATGCACCTAAAGGACTCTCAGTCCATGAGAAAGACCATCCCTACGGTTAAGCATGCTGGTGGCAGCATCATGCTGTGGGGATGTTTTTCGTTGGCAGGGACTGGGAGACTAGTCAGGATCGAGGGAATGATGAATGGAGCAAAGTACAGAAAGATTCTTAATGAAAACCTGCTCCAGAGCGCTCAGGACCTCTGATAAAGTTCACCTTCCAACAGGATAACGACCCTAAGCACACAGCCAAGACAACGCAGGAGTGGCTTCGGGACACGTCTTTGAATGTCCTCAAGTGGCCCAGCCAGAGCCCAGACTTGAACCCGATCGAACATCTCTGGAGAGACCTGAAAATAACTGTGCAGCGATGCTCCCCATCCAACCTGACAGAGCTTGAGAAGAATGGGAGAAACTTCTCAAATACAGGTGTGCCAAGCTTGTAGAATCATACCCAAGAAGACTCTATGCTTTAATCGCTGCCAAAGTGCTTCAGCAAAGTACTGAGTTAAGGGTCTGAGTATTTATGTAAATGTGATATTTCCGTTTATAAAAATCTGTTTATGAAATTGTAAAAAACCTGTTTTTGCTTTTTTCGTTATGGGGTATTGTGTGTAGATTAATGAGGATTTTTTCTTATTTAATCAATTTTAGAAAAAGGCTGTAACGTAACAAAATGTGGAAAATGTCACTATGTGCTAATGGAAGTGTTGCATGTCTTTAGACCCATGACAAGTTGAGAGAGAGAGAGAGAGAACCTCGCTGTCAGGTGCAGTTCAACGGTGGGTGGGAAATGTAATATTTTGACTACCATAATCACTTGTGTGGTCATCCCGCATTGATTTCTATTTAGAGCAACAGAATAGGAAAAACCTCTTTAAAAGATCAGCTTATTTTTCCTCTTTCCGTCCTCCCGTCCTTTCTCCTTCATTGCTTTAGGTAAACAAGTCAAACCGATACTGTATTTCTCCAACAGTCAGATTGGATATGACACAGCAGCAACACTAGAGTCCCGCTTCCTTCGGCTCCCTTTACTATGAAGACTCATTGATATCTCTACTCTTTTATTATGTTGTGAAACAGAGAGATCGTAGATAGGTTGGATCTGAGCTCATGGCTAGTGCTGTGAGGTGAAAAGAGGACAATAGAGTAGAGTTTGCTGTTCTGAATGCATTGGTTGATGATGTATAGATTGAAGCTGTGATCTGAGTGCAGATCAGGGTTGCTGCCTGCATCGATCTTGGTGTATTGTGCGTACCTGTATTGTGTTCCTCACACACCTATCTCTTCTCCTACAGAATATCCAGTCTGAGAAAGAGGCCTTGAAAGAGGGGAGAGAGAAAACACCAAAATACCACAGAACAGAGGACGGCTTTATCAGAATAGGTGAGTATTAGTATGAAAAACGGCTTTGCCTGGGTCATGTACGCAAGGAAGGAATACATGGATTCGTCCAATTAGAAACATGTTTTTGTTTTCCGTTGCAAAACACTTTGTTACAGTACGTTCTAATGAAAACGTCCCAGAATTCAATTAGCACCATGCTACCGAGGACATGTTTCAATAGGTGGTAATTAGTACTGGGTATTTATTTACCAGTGGTGTTAAGAACTAGTACTGCAGACAGGATCACCCAAAGCCAACACTATTCTCCCTGCCAAAATATCCCTCAATGTCTTTCCCTATTGTTTTCATCTATCCATCCATCAATTCTCTCCTCCGTCTAACAAAAACCTTGTGGCAGATACACCAGCAAACAGGGACAGTTCACACAGACTGAGACAGGTCCTGACAAAAAACACACACAGGCCTCTGACTGTTAATTTTATTAGGATCCCCATTAGCCAACGCCAATTATCGAGGGCTCCAACGGTACCGATTGGTTGCTGCACAATCTAGCACTTTTACAGGATGATGGGTCAGTGGTAGGAGTGGATAAGAGCTAACTTCACAGTTTGAGTAGACCTTAGGTGCTCTTTCTGAAATTGTATGAAGTGCAAGGAAAGTGTTGCGCCGGTGTGCTTTAAAATGATAGCATTGTGCTCATTGAAGAGAACGGATGAAATTACATTACAATGTTCATATCATGTTGAAATAGGAAGACAGGTTAAAATGTTGTTAAAATATGGTGGGAAAAAGGGTTTGAGGTGAATTCCGTTACAACTGATGCAGTAACAAGTGTTACATACTTTATGGTTCCTTCCTTAATTACAGATCAGAGAGGGGTGGATTTGGTCAATGCAATAGGGTAGAAACCTTGCTTTCATTACAGTATTATCCAATGACATACAGATGATTGATTAATTCAATTAAGGAAGGAAGTAAGGGAGGAGGAAGCAAGTGAGGATGTATTCTTTCAGTTTTTAAGCAGGGCCCCGTGCCTGTCATTCAAGTCTCTGAAACACAGCCACAATGACCTCTTGTTCTCCGCACTAGCTTTTATCCCATTGAATATGGAACTCCTTATGACATTAGGGCTGGGAATTGCCAGGGACCTCATGATACAGTATCATCACAATACTTACAGCGCCTTCAGAAGATATTCACACCTCTTGACTTTTTCCACATTTTGTTGTGTTACAAAGTGGGATTAAATTTGTTTTTTAACGAGCGACACAAAAATACTCTTTCAAAGTAGAAGAAACATTATTATAATTGTTTTTATTAATTGAAAATAAAAACTAATATTTGGATTAGATAAGAATTTAACCCCCTGAGTCAATACGTGTTAGAATCAACTTTGGCAGTGATTACAGCTGTGAGTCTTTCTGGGTAAATTTCTAAGAGTTTTGCAAACCTGGATTATACAATATTTGCCCATTTATTCTTTTAGAAATTCTTCAAGCTCTGTCAAGTTACTTTTTGATCGTTGCTTGACAGCCATTTTCAAGTCTTGTCATAGATTTTCAAGCTTATTTAAGTCAAAACTGTAACTAGGGCACTCGGGAACATTCAAAGTCATCTTGGTAAGCTACTCCAGTGTATATTTCGCCTTGCGTTTTAGGTTATTGTCCTGCTGAAAGGTGGATTTGTCTCCCAGTGTCTGTTGGAAAGCACACTGAACCAGGTTTTCCTCTAGGACTTTGCTTGTGCTTAGCTCTATTCCTTTTCTTTTTATTAACAAAAAAACTCCATAGTCCTTGCCGATGACAAGCATACCCATAACATGATGCAGCCACCACCATGCTTGAAAATATGAAGAGTGCTCCTCAGTGATGTTGTTTTGGATTTGCCCCGAACATAATGCTTTGTATTTAGGACACATTTTTTGATGTTTTACTTTAGTGCCTTATTGCAAACAGGATGCATGTTTTGGAATATTTCTATTCTGTACAGGTGTGCTTCTTTTCACTTTGTCATTTAGGTTAGTAACTACAATATTGTTGATCCATTCTATCACAGCCATTTAACTCTTTAAATGGTTTAAAATCACCATTGGTGAAATTCCTGAGTGTTTTCCTTCCTCACCGTCAACTGAGTTACAAAGGGCGCCTTATCTTTGTAGTGAGTGGGTGTATTTATACACCATCCAAAGTGTAATTAATAACTTCACCAAGCTCAAAGGAATATTCAATGTCTGTTTTTTTTTACCCATGTACCAATCAGTGCCTTTTTTTTGCGAGGCATTGGAAAACCTTCCTGGTCTTTGTGGTTGAATCTGTGCTTAAAATGTATTGCTCGACTGAGGGACCTTACAGATACGGTAATTGTATGTGTGGGTTGAACACCTTTATTGCACACAGAGTTAGTCCATGCAACGTATTATGTGACTTGTTACGCACATTTTTACGCCTGAAGTTATTTAGGCCTGCCATAACAATGGTCTTGAATACTTATTGACTCAAGACAAAACAGTTTTTCATTTTTATTAATTTGTAAACATTTCTAAAAACATAATTCTTACATTATGGAGTATTGTGTGTAGATCAGTGACACAAAAACTACATTTAATACATTTTAAATTCTGTCAGTAACACATCAAAATGTGGAAAAGGTCAAGGGATGTGAATACTTTCTGAAGACACTGTAGGTGCTGGTACGGTATGTATTGTGGTTATCGCGATTCTATGTATTGCAATTCGATACTGTGTTTTTATTGCACTTTGATATGTTAACCATATTGCTCACTAAATGTCTGTTGCATAGAGATGAGAGCATGAGAAAATTCCTTTTGATCATTTGTGGAATAAAGTGCTGAAAACATTTTCGCTCACTATTAAAAAAGATGGAGAACAAGCTATAGGATGAAAAATACCAGAGGTTTGTTGCAGGTAGAGCTTACTAGCGCTAGCTAACTCTGCTTAGTATTGGTATAATATTGTCCAAAATAATATTGGGAGATGTAACTGTATCGATTTCCCCCTCCCCCCATCCTTATGACATCAATTAAATTATTACAAGCGCTCCCACTCATTCATTATTAGTTCGTGCAGGAATGAATATCAATCTGGCACAGCAGTTCACGTTTGGACCAAATAAATGAATTGTGTGATATTGCGATCAAATGTTCATCAGGTTATATTTCTCCTTCCAGCTCCACTCAGTAGAATATTAGCTTTCAGGTGTAGTGTAACCTAAAGCACAACTCACTCTATCCTCCCCATGTTTGATTTGATACTCTACGTTGTGGAACTAGATTTATAGGAGAGAGAATTTATTTTGTATAGGTAGCATTTCTGTAGTAGAGCGCAGTGGCGATTTTAGCATGTAAATCTTGGTGGGGCAAAAATAAATAAATGTGGGATGCATGCCAGCAAAGCCACTACACAACACAACACTAAACAGTACATTAATTGCACTATAACGGTGACAAACGGTTGCCCACGAACTGTTAGGGCCTACATAAAGCTGTCCCAACAGCAGTCCCAAAATCTTACCACTGCTAAACCTGGCTTTCAGTGGAGCTTGTCTGTCAGCGGAAAAGTTCATTCAGACTCATTTACTGCCTTTTAAAAAACATAGCTGATATGGCTGACTTGCTTAAACAAATGTGGTTTCTACTGACAATTGAGATGTACAAACTATGGCATAAGGAGACGACATGTGGATAATTGAAATTACGGATTGCCTCTTAAAACATTAATGAGCGAGCTAGGACGGACGTAGTCAATATAACTATTTGTTCAGCACTTTTGAAATGTACAGCAACAGAATTCAGAACACGGGCCATTCTTATAGTGTTCTCCCTGTACACCTTGTCAGAACCATAGGATAAATAAAGGGGGCATATAACCAGACAATGAAAGCTCTTACAATATTCGATGATTACATTTCTCAAAGACAGGTTATAATCTACATGTGCACCACCAAGTCAGAACAGTAGACGAAAATAGACAAAATTATTAGGGTGAGGCAACATATTGTGTAAGTATTCCTTTCTTAGCTACAGTATACATATCTCCCTGGCATATTACATAATTTATGCAGCAGCATACAATACATTTTTGGACCTTGTTGTGCTGTGCTCACTTGAACAGGAAGGTGTCGCGACGGTCCTTTGGGGGCAAATTTTGTCATCAAAGTCTGGCATTCTCTGGATTTATGGTGCTTTCAAGACAACTGGGAACTCGAGAGAAGAAGGGAAAAAAAGTGGAATCATGATGACATCAGTGATCTACAGGTCATAGCTCTAGAAAGAGGCCCGAGTTGGATGAAAGTTCAAAACTTATTTTCCCAGCCGAAGCTAGTTTTTCCCAAGTTCCCAGTTTTCTTGAACTCACTAAAATCCGATTTTGCAATTCCGAGTTAACAGTTGTTTTTGAGCGTGGCACAAATCATGCTTCATTTGACAGCATGGTCAATGTTGAATGTTTATAATTTTAAACTAGGAAAAGAGACACTTAATCTTAGACTTGGGACCACACAGCCACTCCACTGAATTGCAGGCTAATGATTGCTTTGCAATGCTTGCAGTTAACCACTGATTCCTTCCAAACCACTCATTGTTGAATTAGCGATTTCCAACTTGTTGTGTATTGTATGTGCAATGGCCGATGAGCATCAATACGTTTTATCTATAATTTCTCTTCATTATTTCTCTTCATATGACAAGGATTAAAAAGGATTTGCCAGTAGACTGTGGACTTGATTCATGATGATGACTGCTAGCTAAGATTTTGAAAGTATGATGTTGACATGAACAGTCCAATCAAAGCTACTGTAGATTATAATGTGATTTGATGTCACTTTATTTGTGGCCAATGACCTTGAACCTTCTTGGATGGGCACTTCTAATGTAACTATATGGCAGCACAGAAGGGACTTGCATTTTCTAGCTCTACCCTTAGAATTGGTGGTGACGTAGTGTCCCCATGAGTGACAGAACATTGAGCCAATCACGATGCAACGCTCTGTATTTTCTGCCCGGCTTGCCCCACCATCACAAAAAAGTACTGAGCTAGGCTGAAACACATGCATTTTGGAGCTGCCTTACTGAAGATAACATAAAAGAGACCATGTTTGTATGCGGCTTTATTAACTCAATGATATTTTGATTTTTTTTTACATTGTTTGCAAACTGCTATATATGTGACAGGTATTAATGCCAAAATAACATACAAAACAGGAAAGCCCCCCTCCCCCCAAAAAAAGAAAATGTGGGGCTGAATGTGCCCTGAATGACGGGTCGCCACTGGTAGAGCGAGAAAGAAATGAAAGCAAAGCATGTTATGGTCGTATTTGATACAACCTCTTTGGCTTGAACCAATTGAAATGTCAACACAACATATCTTGACTTACATATCTTGACTCTGTTATAATTTCAGAGCTTGAAGTACAAATGCAATACAATGCTGCATCATGACTATGGTGTTTATTGAGGAAGTCAATAGATTTCCAGCCACAGTCCATTAGTTATATTGGTTTGATATATTGATCCTCTCTCTCTGTCCTCTAGGAGTGTTTCATAATGGGATCGCCGAGGGGGAGGTAGACCCCACGTTTGGGCCCCTGGAGGCTCTTCGTCTCTCTGTGATCACAGACTGCCCCGTCTGGGTGATCCTGAGTGAGGTAAGCCGGCCCAGCCATCACCCATTCAACACAGAGCCTTGGGCGCATTGTCTCATAAAGAACCGCTTGAATTTTAGTTAACTTAAAGTGATAGCTACCTGAAAATTCTTAGTTGGTCAGATGTTTTCAGGCCTCAAAAGTGGTCTAATGTCAAGTTTAATCTATTAATCCATTCAAAGCTATCCTTTGTGCAGGTAAATGTTTTAAACAGATGCCTAGGATTTTGTCTCAAATGCCATGTCTATTGCACTTCAGATATTCATCAAGAAAGCAGAGTGAACTTCAACACCCCGCAGCAATACCTCAGTCATCTGTTTATCCGTTCCGCAGAGGAACATAGCCTTCACAAGCCATACTCATTCCTTGGCTTTTGGCAATGAGTTTCTCGAGCGCGATCAGAGTGCGCCATCTTCTGACGCGATCTTGCCATCGCAGGGTACTACTGAGACCGTCAGCCCAATTCACGGTTGACAGACCTCATAGGAAGATCTGCCCAGACGCGAAATCGGAGAACGTGCGGCTCCGCGTGGACGACACACAGACTACGCTGTATTTAGGAAACTGTATTTATGTGTACATAAAGGTTTATGTTTTAAATAACTGTAATTACACTGGTAATTGTCAAATAGCTGGCGAGATTGCCTCTCCCCTTTTGATGACAATATGACAATAAAATATTGCTGCTTCAGAATCAAAGACTTGGCAACACAGTCACCCAGATATGACAAAATTGTGCAACTTCAATATCATTTAATCATGTATGACAAATGTTCCTGGTTTTACCCAAATATATACATAAAATACCTATGTATGTGGATATAGGCCTAATATGCATATTTATGTAACACAATCATATGAATGATCTCTGTTGTGTGTTGATATGTATATACAGTGAGTGAATGTCCACAAAAGTCCGTCAGAAAAGTAGCCTAGGCTTATACAGTGTAGAAGGAAATTGAACTTTAGCTAAAAAGTACATACTTGTCTGTTTGAATAAAATGTATTTATATGGTCAATTCTAAAGCCAGAAGTCAATGTAGGAACACTATGATTATGGTTCGAACATCTGTTTGTTGTTTATTTCATGAACCATCATTGCTTACATACACCCCCCCCCCCCCCCCCCCTCCGCCTATCAATTTGCCTTAATGTGACATGGAGTAAACCCGGTTGTTGGGATAAATCAATGTAAGCCATGGCCAGACATGAGCTCCTCTATTGCATTAGCTAGGAAACCAGAAAAGACAGCTGTCTCAATAATACAGGAAACATACTGTATATCTGGCTTCGCTGTTGGATTTGCTCCGTCTGCCAAATATCAGATACATGTAGTTAGTTGTATCCAGGGGGCCACTGGAGATGCACGTGGCTACAGAGTAATTGTTTGGACTGGTCGGATGTAAGAGAAATATGTAGCTCTAACCAATGCATGAAGAATCATCTTTACTGTCAATTGGATCTTTGTTTCTCATAATGACCATGAAGAAGTCAAGGAAAGACCCCTCTGTCTGATTTAAGTTCCACTCAAGTGAGGTCTGAAAGAGAGAAACTGTCCAATATGACAACCCCTCTCTTTCCACATAGTCTGCACTACTATTACATTGAGTTGGAAGTCGAACTTATACAAGGACTGTAATTGTCCCGACACCAGACTTATACAGTACATCTTCCAAATAGGCTCTGTAAATGCAGGGGCTACACTCAACTTTTATGCATTACTACGATGCAAAGGGTATATAGCAGTAAAGGGACACATTCATTTGCTTTTGTATACTTGGATCCACATACTATTTTTTTTCCCCAGAGCCCTACCACAAAACCATTGAAAGCTCTTGATCGAAAATCTAAAAGAGTTGTGTCGGCAAAGAACAATATTATGGGATTTCAGCCAATACACGTGTCCTGAACAATAATACGCTGGGAACTTATAGCAGCTTCGAGGCCGCTTTCCTATCGAATACCGACAGGCAACAGTTGCTAATTCTGTTCAACATCAACACAGTTTCTCAGCGACGACAGAAATAAACTGGTTTTCCGTTCATTGAGGTGTGCACTCCAGGGTCAGTCAGCGCAAACTGGAGGTTGTGCCAAAAACGATTTGTCTTAGCAGCCCCATCAATGTTGTTGGTATGGCCGCTATACAATAGCAGGTGCACGGTTGCATTAAATCAACGGAGGGCAATGGACAGACAAATCTGAACTGTACCCAATGACTCTGACCGGCCCTGTGCTAAGAAGGAGAAATTGTTTTATTTTCTTGTAAGAGCCACTGGAATGCATTGCTATTATACGTTGTATTTTGTATTGTTTAGATAAAATATATTTAATGACGTTATCTTCTATCCAATCTGTGAATTGTAATAAAGACAGAATTTCAATTGACTTGGCTTTGTTTTTGTTTTTTCAAAGTTAATCTCTTGTCAATTCAATGCAAATCTGAGTATGCTAATCTCACCTATATGTGGATTAGTTTGCTGTTATGAATGTGCAAGGGTCACATTCCTTGCATACGTCATCAATGGACCAGCAATGTCCCATTTATTGCAGTAGGTTGGATGCAAGAGAGTATGTGTAGTTATTACTATGTGACAATCTTTTGTGATGTTTTGTAGGGTAGACTATTTAATATTTTCATTTAGCTGCATACAGTCAGTGGACTTCAGAATAACAATGTATAGAATACAGCATTTATTTTGAAACATTATCCGTTACTATGGGGCTCGAACACACCTACATTTGGCCAGGAGGGGGACATGCAATATGAATTTGGTGGTTTTTGATAATCATGGTGAGGAAAAAGAGTGGTATTCTAATTAATTGTACCTTATTGAATAAGTATCCACCATATTCACTACCAGGTAGCCTAATGGTTAGAGCATTGGACTAGTAACTGAAAGGTTACAAGATCAAATCCCTGAGCTGACAAGGTAAAAAATCTGTCATTCTGCCCCTGAACAAGGCACTGTTCCTAAGCTGTCATTGAAAATAAGAATTTGTTTTTAAATAAAGGTTAAAAAATCTAATTCAATAGACCTAACATTCAGAAACATCAAATCAGTGCTTTAGTTGATCAATTATTTACACTTTACTGTTTCACTCACACCTCTTCTTTCTCTTTGCTTCAGCTCTAGCCAACTTCACAAAGTGCATACATCATTAATTGATGATACATTACAAAATGTCATCAATCATCAGTAAATGCTGTCCCTGCTGCATTATAATTTGTTTTTCCCTGTTTTATGGTCGTCACTTATTAACACTAGTTAACACAGCCACAAAATCATAATTATGGCTCACCTTATTCCTAACCCTAACCTCACATTTTCTTGTTGCCCATTCAGACTTTGTGGCTATGGAATCTTACTTTGTGGCTGTGTTATCTAGTGTAAACCCTGTCGTACTAAAACCAATCAGCATACATTTCCTCTTACAGTTGGACAAATCATCGCCGTCCACGGGGTTCGGATTGGGGGCGGAGACCATTTACTATGATTGACATGTAGCACAAGCAATCCAATTCTTAAAATTCCCGGAAAACGTCAACGTTTTCACTTCAGCAACCAATAAACAATTGGAGAAGGTGTGGCTACTAATCCAAAGTGCATGCCCCAAAGTCACACGTGATCCTACTGTAGTTCAAGGTGTCACATCGAAGCAGGAGGTACGTAATGACGAACAAATGTCACTTCTTTCAAATATAGCTACTTCGCTTAATTATTCTTTCAGTCTACATTTACCCAGCTCGTTCAGTTGCATGCAATTCTGTCCAGTATCTTTTAACTGTTTTTATCATAATGAATAAGCTCGAGAAACGGTGCGTGGTCTTAGCTTGGACTGGCTAACGTTAGTAGCTGACAGAGGCCAGCTATTTAGTAGGCTAATTTAGCTAACGTTAGTAAAATAAAGATATCTACTGTTATCCAACAAATGAACGTTGAAATGTTCTGTTAGTAGCACACAGTTGCTCGTGTGTCCCTTTGCCGTCTTTTTTCATTGTGCAACGTTAGTTAGCCAAGACATTTTGAAAGTGTATTAGTCAGCTAACGTTAGCTACTGTAGGCAAGGATACATTGTGGCATGCATCTAATGTCAGCAATTAAGTGGTTAAATAAAAACCCGCCTCGAGCTGAAGTAAGGAAATTGACAAGTATTTCCTTGGTGTGCACATGTCTGAACGTTTGTGTAACAAAAATCACGTAGGTATATTATCAGAAAGAAATGTAAGTCATGATGGAGTAGTCGATGTGTCATGGTGAGAAACTAATGTATAGTGATTAATTTGCCATGGCTATTTAAATCTCGAGCACAAGGAAATTAACGAATGGATTAATGTAACATTGTGCCCTAACGTTAATTACCTATCGGTATGTCCTTTTTAGTTTGGTCATTGTTATCTCTTTGGCTGTGTTGGATATTAGTGGGTGACAAGACCTACGCACTTCAAATGGGGGGTTATCAAGTGAGGAGTTAGCTACAGGTAGTTATTGTATCTGAAATAATTTCCCTTAAGACGTACATGAACCTGCTTGTAGGAATGGCCACATGGAAACGGGTATTGCTGGTAGGGATGAAACGCGTTGAAGTCTGACCAGTTTTTCAAACCCACTTCCTCTTGATGCATTCGACACCCTCTTGGAAATGTAGCTTTGAAAGTTAACACATCTGAACAAAGGACTTGGCCTGTGTTATCTTATGGAATGGTTGACACATTCTTTAGCTATCTGAGAAATGGAAATGGCCTTCCAGAGTTGAATGGAAAATATTTATTTATATGAATGGGAAGTTGGACGTTTTATTGTTTACCCATGGTTATATAACAACTTCTAATTTCTGGTGGGTAATATTTATGGTCACAGGAGAAGCTGTTACATTTTGTGTACATTGACAAGATGATTGCACCTTTAACCCACTCTCTTGTTGACCTAATCTAGCAACTAATGTTGAATGGTACAATAGACTTGCATGTTTTTAAAATATTTTTGCTTTTATTTAGTCTTAAGTCTTTTCCATTCTCTCTTTGAGACAGTCAAGGCACATGAGGGTCATTGGGTCCTTATCCTTCCTATCTGCTTAAACCCACCGCACACCCACACTTAAATCCCTACAGTATGATCTAGACTGGACTTCATAGCACAGATTAGTCTATCCATTATCAGAGGCTGAATGTTGCTTATCCATGAGGGGATACACTGAGAAAGCACTGTGCAACGTCTTGCGCAAGATGTCTGTTTCTGTAGTAGATGGCACTGTTTTTCCCCAAATACCGAGTGAACTGAATGGAATGAATTCAGAAGACTGGCTGGCTGATAATAGTCTTTGGTGTGTTGATTGAGCACTGATTGATTATACTGTCCCCTCCCCCTCCTTGTATCTCCTCTGTCCCCTCACTTGAATGCATGTGACCACTGAGGCATGACATGAATGGGGGAATGGTGTCCACTTGGCAGCATAACAAGGCCTCCCAGGTCTCCCCTCCAGTGTGGTGGTTTGTTTTGTTTAGCCCCATGACTTCTTCAGCCTGTGGTGAGAAAGTGAAATTTGCCACTCCTCTCACGTTTATCCATCCGTCCCTCCCCCCCACCACCCCTGGCCTACAAGGTACCTCGACTTTTCCCTAGCCCCCCCGGACGGCAGCCACCCTTCCAGCTCCTATCTCCCACAAAAGAGAGAGGAATCTGGGCCTAGCTAGTCAACAACAACTCCTTTGCCTTACCCACCCCAATAAGACCTGTATCTCACCCCTCACGCTCACACTCAGTCAGTTGATTGTCAAGTTACATGCATGGTGCTTTTTGGTGGTGAGCTCCCCTCTGGTTATCCCCTCTTTGTTGGCAGCCTGACTTGTTGCAGGGGAACACGCTAGTCACAGTGTACAAACAGACACATGGCAGAATCCTTTATTGAAGAACACACCAGCACTGTCACCGGGCTTGGAGCTGTTCAATGAAAAGTTGTGAAGTTTTAGGTTAATTTCTCCTCCGACACTGGCATGACAAACCCATGTGGTCACTGTGAAGTTTGTCTCATTTATGTGTATTGTCAATGTGCTCAATATATATTAGCTTACATATAACCTACCTAGATATATTAATGCATAGCCTTTTTGCGAAGGTAAAACCTTAACTGTGTTAGCCTACTGAAATAGATATGACACTGAAATGGGCTACTACTTTACTTTATTCCCTGATGGCTTTTCCTTACGATAGTCTGCATCAGGCTGTGTACACACACACACACGTTGTGTTTGCAGCTCCTCCTCAGGACACTCCCTAGGGGACCTGGCTCTAGAGGTGACATATCCCTTGGTGGTAGTGCCCTGGTTACAATTCCTGAAAGGGGGGGGGGGATTTCTCCACCCTTACCTTATAGGCTACTCCAGTGACCACAGTCCCTTAGGAAGACCCTGTGATCTGTAGAACAAGCTCAACGTAGGCTTATAGATCAGGGTTTCTGTTAGGAAAATGTGGTGCCGGACACTTGGACTGGCAGCATTTTAATTGGAGACATTTGAGAAATGTCCCGGACCCATATGCATTGGTTGCGTAACCTGATTAGGGTGTACACCACAATTCACAGAATGACAGAAAACCATATTCGAAATGTGATATGTCTTAACAGAACATGCAACTCAAGGATGCAACTGCGTGTTTCCTTACTGAATTCCAATGCAAACTTTTACCATTTTACAACTGCCACATTTACTGTTCCTCAGCCAACAAGATGAGTAACAAATAGCAAAATCACTAGCCTATGCCAATCTAATATCCCCCATAAAAGTTTACCTATTCTATTGGTCAGCTTGTCGTTCTGCACGAGAAAGAAATGACCTTTTCCAAACAGACTCTGGGACAGTTGTGGGAGATAAAAATACACTTTAAAAAGCAATGAGGTTGATGCAACAGATCAGAACGTTTAGCTTAGGAAGTTAACTATTTATTCACATAAGGACAGCAATGCGCACAAGGAAGTAGGCTATGTGTGAATTTTTGTTTCATAACGCAATTAGCGGGAAAAACACTTGTCAAAGCTCACCACACAGAGATTAAAATATTTGAGAGGGGTTATCTAAAGATGCAGCAACTAGCATGGGTTGCTAATATGACTAAGATTGTGCCTTTGGCTACCGGACAATGAAACAAAGTTGATTTGAGAACCAATAGAACATGACAGAAATAGACTACTGGTTTCAATGGCATATGGAAGTCTTTGTAAAATAATTGCCTCCACGTTTCTATGGTTGGCTTTTACTTTGAAGCTAGGAAAGACGTGCCTTATTTAGATTTTACCATTATTTAACTAGGCAAGTTGGTTAAGAACAAATTCTTATTTTCAATGACGACCTAGGAACAGTGGGTTATAACTGCCTTGTTCAGGGGCAGAACAACAGATTTTTACCTTGTCAGCTCGGGGATTCGATCTTGCAACCTTTCGGTTACTAGTCCAACGCTCTAACCACTAGGCTACCTGCCACCTTATAATACGAAGTATAATGTCCAGGTTTAAAACAAGTCCTTTTTTTTTTTTTTTTTACCAAAATGCGTTCTGCCTCCAGCTCATTGCAAAGGTGTGTGTGACACGCTGAAGCCTGCCTACCGTTGCACTTGACTGGCGAATGGGAAGCATCCTTCAATTACCAGTTGACAAATAGAAGTAGTAGCCCCTTACACTTCAGTGTTGTGATGCAAAATGTATAGTGCATAGAATTTTAAAAGGTTTTGTCGGACATTATTCATTCTAATCAGACATTTACATTTTACATTTACATTTTAGCCATCTAGCAGACGCTCTTATCCAGAGCGACTTACAGTAGTGAATGCATACATTTCATGCATTTTTTGTACTGGCCCCCCGTGGGAATCAAACCCACAACCCTGGCGTTGCACACACCATGCTGGCGTTGCAAACACCATGCTCTACCAACTGAGCCACAGGGAAGGCTATTTTTATATACATCTTTTTTTTTTTTACATGGTCGATACATTAGGCAGGTACTGGAAAAAATAGAACACTAATGTAAATCTGGGAAACCAGGCCTGCTATTCATAGCTGACTTTGAAAAGGCTTTTGATCAAGTACGACTGGAGTTTATATATAAATGCCTGTAACATTTCAATTTTGGAGTATGTCTTATCAAATGGGTTAAAATCATGTAACCCTAGGTGTAAAATAGTAAATAATGGCTACTTCTCAAGTTTTAAACTGTCAATAGGAGTAAATCAAGGTTGTCCACTATCAGCATATCTATTTACTATGCCCATCAAAATGTTGATTGTTAAAATCAGATTCAACAATAATATTAAGGGATTAGAAATCCAGGGCTTAAAAACAAAGGTGTCATTGTACGCTGATGATGAATGTTTTCTTTTAAATCCACAACTTGGATCCCTCCACAGCCTCATAGAGGATCGAGATACTTTTTCAAACCTTTCAGGATTAAAACGAAATGGTAAGTGTACTGTATTACGTAATCGATCACAAAAAAATGCTAATTTTAGAATTACTGTGTAGTTTACCTATATTATGGTCTGACGTGGATATACTTGTTATACATATCTGGGGGGGGGAGAATAACAAAATAAAAAACATTCCCCTGATTAACTCTTTAGTCGTAGCAAATAGGTAAACTGGGATAAGGGTCTTGCCTACACCTAGCGAACAGTTATATACATATATTTATTTATTTATTTTATTTGGAAACGGCAAGCCTGACAACATTTAAAAGGGCTTATTTATATAATGAATTCGGAGGGCAGAAATTATTCAATATTCAAGCATTAGACCTCTCACTAAAAGCTTCAGTTATACTTAAATTCAAACAGTTAATCTAGAAAATTTGTAAGAATGTCTCACCCTATGTTCAAGAATGGCCTTTTCCCTTTATTCAGATTACAATCTCTCACTTTCAGTTATTTGAAAAGGAAATCATCTCCCAAATATCGCTATTTTTAAAACAAGCCATAGGAAGTTGGCTGCAATTTCAATTTAATCCACCAGAAAAGACAGAACAAATAATACAACAAATATTGTTGTTAAACTGAAATATTTAAACTCATTTTGATTAAAAAATATATACCTTTATTAAACGTTTGTTAAAAAATTATCTTCATAAGTGATATCAAAATAGGACTGGTGGAGTTATGTCACACGTAGCATTACTGCAAAAATGGAAGTGGAAGGGGGAAAAGTAAGTAACTTGTCTGTCGGCCCTGCATTAAAGACCATAATTGGTTAAAGAAAATTGTGATGAATACAAAAGTATACCAGTTTCATTTAAGACCCAAAAAATTCACAGCCGTGCCATATATATTGCAAAATAGTTGGGAAGAGATTTTTCATCTGCTGATTCCATGGGACATGGTTTATGAACTGATATGCAAAAAGGCGCCGGATTCAAATGTTTTTGAATTTAAATTTAAAAATAAAAAATATTATCCAAAATTCTTGCAACCAATAGAATGTTATTAATATAGGGGATACTACCTTCCCAGCTCTGCAGATTTTGCTGCGACGAGACGGAATCATTAGATCCTTTGTTTTGGTACTTTCCATATGTAGCTTGTTTTTGGTCACAGGTCCAGGAATGGCTGAAGAATTGCAATATTTACCTGGAGCTAACCCTGCAGATGGCACTACTGGGTGATTTGAAAAGTCATAGTCAACTGATCAATAATATAATACTTTGAAAATATATTTTCAATGTACAATCTGTAGAAACAATGAGAATAGAAAGGTTCAGTACTTTTGTGAAGCATCACAGCACAGTTGAAAAATGTATGGCAAATAGAAATCCAAAATGGATGGTGTTAAGAGATAGATGGGAGGGGTTGAATGAAGCTGAAGGTTGGGACTAGATAACTAATGTAAAACATACTGTGTCCGTAAAACCTAATATAGGTTCAGAACTTGTGTGAAAGAGCACAGTTTTGAAAGATATGGCAAATAAAAATCAAACTGGATGGACATCAGAAATTGATGGGAGAGGTTGAGGGTAAAGGAAGGACGGGAGTAAAAATAGACAAAATTTAAATATTGTATAATAGACTGTATCCATAAAATGTAGATGGTATGTATAAGCTGGAAGTAGAGGCCTAAGCATTGTTGTTTACTCCAGTTAGGGGAAGGGTGGTAGGGTTAGAAAGTAATAAAGGGAAAGTTGTGTGTGTATATTTTATTTATTTGCAAAGAAAGATTGGGGGAATGGAAGTGATGCACATAATTACATTGATGGAAGCTACAATTTTATCAATAGTTATGTAGTTGCTCTTTTTAATAGTGGCCATCAGAACTGTTTTTAATATGCGATTGCGTTTTAGAATTGTTGTGCAATGGTGGGGCTTATGTTTCACTCCAGAGGCATCAAATTCGATTTTTGAAGAACTGTAGCAGCATCTGTCTCAACGATTTCCCCTCAAATATGCTATGCGTGTGGCACATAGACCAATGAAAATGCACAGTTCCACAAAATGTTAAGGTATTTTTTAAAGGACTGGGGCAGTCCCACTCTGAAAGCTTTCTATTGCTGGCGAATGGAAATCCTGCTATAGATATGCTACATTGTTAATCCAAATGCCAAGTGGGAAGTAGAGCATTATGGTCATCTTGGCCTGATAATAGCCACTCTGGTAAACTAGCATGACTGTGCTATGCTATGGGAAGCGTTAGACGGTGTGGCTACGGATGTTAATCCCGCGTGGGGTTAAACTCATTAATGGAACAGTCTGCTATGTGCATGGTATGTACAGTAATACGTGTGCAACTGCATGCTAGCATGTAGACACCGGTAATCTCATGACAAAAAGACAGTTGGGAACTTTGGTTAGTTTGTTAATAGACTTTGAGGCCCTCTAAATTATGAATTGATTTAAAATTAATTATAGTCATAAAATATGGCCTATATATCAGTTGTCTGCATATGGTAAGGTGGACCTAATAGTACTCTCACATCCCCCCTCACTCCGTACCCAGCCCCACTTATTTGGCTAATGGTATCAGAACATGTCGAGGGGTTGAGAATAGGATGGAATTATAACAGACTGCGATCTCATTGGCATTATCTGATTGGAGAAGACAAAGACCCAATCTCAAATCGATACTTGCCCCCTAGGTGTTTCGGAATATCTAAGTGGATTTTATAGGCTTAAGAAACATTGTAATTGTTCCACCTTGCCTTCTGATTAGGGGAGGGTTTACAAGTAGGCCGTCATTGCTAGTAAGAATTTGTTCTTAGCTGACTTGCCTAGTTAAATAAAAAATGATAGTTAGGCGGAAGATTTGCCTTATTGCTTAAACACCTACCCAGTCTTCTCAATTAGGTTTGGGATAGTGTTGGAGGAACCAATGTCTGTGTGCACACAGCCTGTCCTAAATTGTTTGTATGGTGTTGAGTAAATTGCCTGTGAATAATATGAAAGGTAAATATGTGTGTGTGTGTGTGTAAACTCCGTGTGTGTCTGTTACATGGTGTGCTAGTGTAATCTCATTAGGGGAAGGGGCTGAGGCTGCATATGCCTCAGGCTCGTCGCTATGGCAATGGGTGCCAGTGAGGCACTGGGTAACGGCATGGCGACCATATGCCTGGCAACAGTCGGAAGGAGTGTGCGTTCTGTAAGCATGAAAAGGATAAAATGTTTTTGAAAATTAGGAGGGAGCCCAGTTGTAGAACTAATGGTCAATCTAGTTCTCATAAGACCAGGTTTGTATTTTGATTCCTGCATGTACCGCCTCTACCAGTAGGCTTGCTCTAATAGGATAAGAAGCTGTAATTTAACCTAATGGCCACCTGCTCGGAAATTATCCCTTTTCTCCAGCTCAAATTATATGCTAGGTTGCATTGTCAGTCGCCCCCATATTTTTGTCTCTGTTAGACCGTGTCTCTCTTGTAGCCCAGTGACGCCCACCCATCTCTCTCTCTCTCCCCCCAGAAGCAGCCTCTCTTTTTCATATCTTATTCTCCTGTATCCCTCATCTCATTTAACCCCTTGTTTACGCTTTATTAAATGGCCACCTTCTCTACTCACTGCTGTCATTTTCCTTCCTCCCATAGCCTCTATTTTTCTTTCTCTTAACCACCGTTTGAAATCAGCCTCTACTCTTAGACGTTTTGATCTGAAAGGAATGGATGGGTGTAACTAAGTAATAATACTGTGGCTCCGCTGCTCCTCCCTAGCCGTCGGGGTAAGGTGGCTAGGAATCTGTATGCCATATGCAACAACTGAAACGGATAAGGAGGGGATTCAATAGGAATCTAAATGAATGTAGATGCAGACCGTAACAGATTCCCACTTGTTAATCAGTAATTAAGTAATTAGTGTGCTTGCGTCAGCGAGACCACTACTGTTATCCGCCATACTTCTTATTAAAACACTTTTGAACAGCTGACGAGCGAACACATTTTCTTCAAGAAATTGGCCTAGTGTATTAATTACTCTCTCTTCTCTCCCCTAGACTATGGAGCTGAAGGTGAGGTATGTTCTGCTGCTGGCCGTGGGACTGTGGTCAACACTGCTACTGACCACGGTGTCCGCCCACCAGGAGGAGGAGGACGAGCCTATCGTGGAGATGGGGGGCGACATGGATGTGGAAGACGACATGGAGGAGCTTGACCATGGGGAGGAGCTTCTGGACGGGGAGGTGGAGGCCGACATGCCCCCGGGACCACCTTCAGTCCCTAAAGTAAGTCTATCCTAGACCAGTGTGTGTAAGGTTATAGTTTCAGTGATTGAAATCTCAGTTTTGGTAGAAAGCGTGGCTCTTCTCTTCCCTTCTAGCATGCCCAGATTGTGACAGCCAAGGAGAAAAGGTTAGGCCTACGTGGCTGCTCACTGTTATACACAGATTCAAGCCAACCTACCCATATTCAGTAGTTAAATGTCTGTTGTGAAAGGGCTGTAGAGTGAGTGGGAGGTTTGAGCTCATTTCAAGGAATGAATGTGATTCGCACAACACCACAAATGATAGAGGCTAAGCCTGTGCTGGGACTGCTTAGTGTACTTCCTTTCTCCACTAGCTCTGATATGTAGAGATATGACCTATAGTTCAGAAGGGATGAGAAGTTGGTGAATTAGCCCTGACGACTCACACTAAATTCTTCCGACGCACTGTCGTTCGCAACATACTTTCGTCTGAGACTGCCATCATTGAAGTCGTCTGTGGTGACGAGGGGCATGGGGGGGTGTTGTACGGTTTGAGGAATTTACAAACCACCGCTTTACCCCCGTGTGTTCTGGCTCTGGCCCAATCCATCGTTTTCCAGACCAGTCAGACCTCCCCGAATGTGTTCGCATCTGTAAATGTTCGGGGAGGTACTCCGATCCAGACTCACTGCGGAAAATAAACTAACATCTGTGGGCATAGCATAGTGTTTGGCCAGAGCAAGGAGTCTGGGTAGCTAGGCAAGTGGTGAATAGCTCAGTAGCCTGACATCAGTAAAAAAACAGATGATGCGTTGATTAGCAAGGCAGTGGAAGAGCTGACCCAGTGATCCACTGACCCCTCTCTGCTCCTCTCTAGGTGACCTACAAAGCGCCCGAGCCCACGGGGGAACACTTCTTCGCCGAGTCCTTTGACATGGGGACCCTTGACAGGTGAGCACTCTGTTTTTTTTTTATTCAACTTCGAAATTAAAGCAGGCACCGTTATATATAATTTATTATACACATGAAGTCTATATCAGAGAAGATACGATATTCAAACATGCTGCCCTGAAACTAAATCGCCTAGGTGGTAGAAACTGTGTCTTGTCTTCTTTTCATGTGCCACAATGTGCTGGGTAAGTGCTCACCATAGGACCAGCTGCTATTTAGACTTTTTGTAAGGATAAACACGAACCCAGCGCCTAGGCTATTCCCCCGGCAGCTTCCCCTATGGTGTCCAGGGGCTACCATGTTTACTTGACTCTCAAGTCATCTCGCTTCTCCTGTTTATTTCAGCTGGGTCCTGTCAAAGGCCAAGAAGGAGGACATTGATGAGGATATCGCCAAGTATGACGGTAGGCACCAAGACAATTCCTCTCTGTCACATTAGAACATAAAGCATTCTTCTGGGTAGTATTCCTTAGGGCACAACTTAGCAAAACATTTTACAACTAGAATTTTGGACAAGTCGAGGTAGTCTTACATTTCAGTAAATGTTCTTCCGTTTAGTGCCTCATGAATAAGACCCTAGGTTAGGCTCCATTCAGACATTTATCAAGTGAGTACTCTACTTGCGTGTTCGACCTCCGTCTTGCAGGTAAATGGGAGGTGGAGGACATGAAGGACGGCAAGCTGCCCGGCGACAAGGGCCTGGTCCTCAAGTCCCGTGCCAAACATCACGCCATCTCAGCCCAGCTCCTCAGGCCCTTCATCTTCGACACCAAGCCCCTCATCGTCCAATATGAGGTCAACTTCCAGCAAGGGATCGACTGTGGCGGCGCCTACGTCAAACTGCTCTCCCAGACACCCGACCTTAACCTGGTAAGAACATGCACACCGTGGTATTTAAGATGGAAACATCAAGTACAACTGCAGACTTCCTTTGTACATGCTCCCAAAGGTCTTTGTTTTTAATAGATCATGTTTACACCCGAGCTGTGTCTTCATCAGTACAAACATATTTTTTACCCAATACATCTGCACGTAGACTGCCTCCTTGAGGTTAATGTAGTTCTTCTGCCCTTCAGGATGAGTTTGTTGACAAGACTCCCTACACCATCATGTTCGGACCAGACAAGTGCGGCGAGGATTACAAGCTGCACTTCATCTTCCGCCACAAGAACCCCAAGACTGGCGAGTACGAGGAGAAGCACGCCAAAAAGCCCGACGCAGACCTGCGCACCTACTACACCGACAAGAAGACCCACCTTTACACGCTGGGTAAGACATTTCAACATGTTCTACTCACGAGGCCTATATACTCTTTGATGGTCCACTAGTCTACACTGACAAGAAGACTCGCCTAGGGAGACAACACGGTCAACAAGACATTTTCACATGTTCTATGAATCAGGTATGCGAATTACATTTCCACTTGTATTCCTCTAAACATCTCTACCTACCTCTCTCCTCTTTCTCTCTCCTTCCTCCTAGTGGTGAACCCAGACAACAGCTTTGAGGTGCTGGTGGACCAGGCGGTGGTGAACAGTGGTAACCTGCTGACAGACATGACCCCCCCCATCAACCCGGCTGCCGAGATCGAGGACCCCGATGACCACAAGCCAGAGGACTGGGATGAGAGACCCAAGATCCAGGACCCTGACGCAGTCAAACCCGAGGACTGGTAAGTGTGCATATTTAAGTGTAGGTGAAAAAGGGGCTATTTCGCCAGGGTTTCTTGCATGTGCTTTTCAAATGTAGCTGTGGAAAATGTGTGTGTCAGCTGTCGACAGTTGTTGCTTTTTTTTCTCTTTCAGATGCCAGGTGTGCTTATGTGTGTTAGTGTGTGTACCCTCTGACTCTCCCCTGTCCCATAGGGATGAGGATGCACCGAAACAGATCCCGGATGAGGACGCAGTGAAGCCAGACGGCTGGCTGGATGATGAGTCCGAGTATACCAGCGACCCCGACGCGGTCAAGCCCGAGGACTGGTAACTACGATACCTTTACTCTCTCGTTCCGCTCATCCTTCCCCACATACCGTCCACCATGGTACTCCATCTCTTCTCTCGCTCTGCCCTCGTCTGCCACTCTATTCTTCGCCCCCTCCCTTTCATCTCTCCCCTTCTTTCTGCCCTTCATCTACCACTCTACTACCTCCCCTCTGTCTTTTCTGTCCCGTCGTGGTGTACCCTCATCTGGTTTAGCCCACTCATTTCTTGGAAGCTAATTGCTAGTGTTTGCGGCAGCTCCTCCTCTTCTCTGTGGAGAGAGCGGGCTTCCTGGTGAGAGTAGCTAATATCACACTGCGCGCTTTGCCTCAGGACAGCCAGGCCTGGTTTTTGGGCTCTGTAGAGCCGCCCCCCCCCCCCCCCCCCCCCCCCCCCCCCCCCCCGCTCTCACTGTCTTTGATGTCTCACTTCTGTGGCGGAAATTAAATTAGAGCCCCCAGAGAAGAGGAGGAATGGGGCACAGTGGATAAAGGGGATTTATAGAAAGGGAGGAAAAGGAGATGCTGTTATTTTTCACTTATGCCTTCATGTTCTCTCAATTGGATCTTTTTTATTTATTTTTTGGGGTCTTTTGCTTTCTCACACCTACAGTAACTTGTAACCATATATCATCTTGTTGAACACTATGGCTTTGTCTGTATTGTGATCTGTGATGTTTTTCTCCAGGGATGAGGATATGGATGGTGAGTGGGAGGCCCCTCAGGTCCCTAACGCCCTCTGTGAAACCGCCCCCGGCTGTGGTGCCTGGCAACGGCCCATGATTGACAACCCCAGCTACAAGGGCAAGTGGAAGGCCCCCATGATCGACAATCCCAACTACCAGGTAACCCTTCACACCTCCCAGCGTGTACCATATACCAAAGCATCAGCCGCTTTAGGAAAATGTTTTACCCCAGTGCAGTGTGAAGCCTAAATAACATACACACAATCGTTGCACTTGCTCTTTCCAATTCGGTATTTGTATTGATGAGAGCCTACTATTTGCGCTTTTTCTGATCTTGCATTGATGACGTTGTGTTCTTGTCTTTCCAAAAAAAATCTCCTACCTTTTTTTTTTTTTTTACTACTGAGCTCTCGTTGCAGAGAAATCCAAATGTATGTACTTACAAATGGCTCCCCAAAAGAATAGTTTATGAATGCAACTCTCACGATACTGTACACTCAACCCTCAATGTACCTCCCAGGGGGTGTGGAAGCCCAGGAAGATCGCCAACCCAGCCTTCTTTGAGGACCTCCATCCCTTCAGAATGACCCCCTTCAACGCCGTGGGCCTGGAGCTGTGGTCCATGTCCAGCGACATCTTCTTTGATAACTTCTTCATCACCAACGAGAGGCACACGGCCGATCACTGGGCCAACGATGGTTGGGGCCTGAAGAAAGCTGCTGAGGGAGCCCTTGAGGTGGGTGCAATAGTGCACACGCACACAGAGGGACGGGCACACAGAGGGACGGGCACACAGAGGGACGGGCACACAGAGGGACGGGCACACAGAGGGACGGGCACACAGAGGGACGGGCACACAGAGGGACGGGCACACAGAGACTCCTTGTGACTAGTTGATAAAACTTCTCATACATTTTTCACATAAAATATACAGACATTTGATAAGGAACGAATATGCAGTGCAATCATCTGACATTTCAAGCAGGTCCAGAAGATCTTTCTTCGCTCCATATCACACTTCTATCCTAACCATAGAACGAACGTTCAGCTTCTTATTTGCATGCGATTCCTCTTGCGTCTAAGATGTTCCCATTGGACAGTTTGTTTTGAAGCACCTAGAACCTATCCTTGTATCCAGAGACTTCTTCAAAACCTCTTCAGGGAGCAATGTGGATATTTGTAGCATTGCTGTTTTTAAATGATGCAAGCCTATAGTCTCTGGGGTAAGCAATCAAGTCAGATTAACTAGCGGTGACAAAAATATAAACACAACATCCAACAATTTCAACGATTTTACTGAGTTACAGTTAATATAAGGAAATCAGTCAATTAAAATAGTCATTAGGCCCTTATCTATGGATTTCACATGACTGGGCAGGGGCGCAGCCATGGGTGGGCCTCGGAGGGCATAGGCCCACCCACTTGGGAGCCAAGCCCACCCTCTGGGGAGTCAGGCCCAGCCAATCAGAATTAGTTTTTCCCCACAAAAGGGCTTTATTACAGACAGAAATACTCCTCAGTTTCATCAGCTGTCCCGGTGGCTGGTCTCAGACAATTCCGCCATTAAAGAAGCTGCACATTTTAGACTGGCCTTTTATTGTCCCCAGTACAAGGTGCACCTGTATAATAATCATGCTGTTTAGTCAGCTTCTTAATATGCCACACCTTTCAGGTGGATAGATTATCTTGTCAAATGTGAAATGCTCACTAACAGGGATGTACACAAATTTGTGCCCAAAAATTTAGATAATTTTTCCATTCGTACAAAAAGCTTTTATGGGATAATTTATTTCAGCTCATGAAACATGGGACCAACACTTTACATTTTGCGTTTTATATTTTTGTTCAATATACATGCCTAGGATCAGGGGCCGTATGTATCAAGTTTCTCAGAGTAGGGATGGGCACGGATAATTAAATATATCTGAACGAACGTTAGTATTCGATTACTTGAGTGAGTGTTCATTTTTGGAGAAACAAAATTGTGGGCCTATTTGTAAAATGCAAAAGCGTTGTCCAAATTTAAATTATCCTTGTGACATTTTTACCTCCAAGGATGTACCATGACTAGGGCCCTATAACATGGACGAAATAACAGAATGCAGACATTAAAACCGAGTTCAAAAATGTATTGAACTTAGTAGGCAATCAACTAAATGTATTGAACATTTTATAAATTCGCCCAGGTTGATCATAAGACATGAAACGAAGGCATCAGTGATTCGTATTTCCTGTGACTTTCTGAAGAAGCAATGAGAATCTCCCCAAGCTGTGTATGTGCGGTGCGCACGTTTACCACTTTGTGTAGCCGTTAGCGATGATGCTAGTGAAAACTTTTGGTAGATGGAAAGGCTTTCCCACAACCTTTTCAATTAAATGTTAACTACAATGTAGCCTATGCTTACCTTACAGAATGATATGATGATTATTTGCGTCAATTCAGTGGGTATTGGTGGTGTTAACTCTACCATCACATCTGCATTATAAAAAAAATGCTATACAGAAGCCTCTTGCTAAGTGCACATTAAATGGTATCAACATTTCAAGACATTTTCCCAGACCTCAGAAGTGGTCTCCTGATGTGGTTTAAGCATTGTTGTGGACTTAGAACATCCATTTGAGTTGTTTTTCTATTTGGGGGAAAAAAACTTTATTTAAAAAAAAATGTAAAGGGAAAACCTGAAAAAGCAGGGGAAAACTTGGAAAAGCAAAACGGAAAAAAACAAATTTAGGAAAATATACACGGAATCAGGCAAAAAAATATTTTATAGGGCCCTACATGACATTTGAAATTCAATAAAACAACAATCTTTAGAATGTAGCTTTTATAACGGTGTGTTGAACTACATCTGCGCTAGCCTACTGCTGCGCATTTAGTCCTTTAAAAAGAAGAAAAATATTGAACCTTTTAACTAAGACGGTCAGTTAAGAAGAAATTCTTATTTACAGTGGCAGCATACCACCGGCCAAACCTTAACACGGATGACGCTTGGCCAATTGTGCGCCACACTATGGGACTCCCAATCATGGCCGGTTGTGATACAGCCCAGGATCGAACCAGGGTCTGTCGTGACACTTCTTGCACTGAAATGTAGTGCCTTAGACCGCTGCGCCACTCGGGAGCCTTTAGGCTACCCTGACATCGGTATGCTATTTCCACTACTTTGAATAGCAATTACAACACCTGACACAGATCAATGCAAAACACACAACAGAAAAACTTTTTGTAATGGGATCAGTTCTGTCATGGTAAAAATTGGAACTTCTCTTTTGCTGTTGCTGTTAGCCAAACCACCGGAGAAAAGCAGTGTGTCCACTGTTTGTGCGGTTGTGTCATTCTGATTGGTCGAGAGTCAATAGCAATTTCTATTTATTGTTTTTCAACTATCAGGATATTGGAGTAAAGGTCATTATTTGAATAGTAAAATAATTACAAAATGCCCAGCTGATCTCTTCATTCCATTTAATCTTATTCATTATAATCTAAAATGCCTACCCCAATCCTTACTGTAACCATTAGGAAGGTAACAATTAGAAGGGGATGAGAAAATGTCTCTGTGTTAGTGGTGACTTCTCTGCCTGTGTCTTCTCATGGGGACTCCAGACCAGACACCCACACCCTTCAGAGGAATGCTGCTGGCAAGCCTGGCTCTGTGATATATGGAAAACCCTTCCCTGCCCCGCCCCTAAGTGGAAACAGACAACATGTGGAACCCAAGGGGGGGAGAGGCTGAGCAGTAACAGTGGAACAGTCATTGTCACCGTGCTCCAGCTGCTCCTCTGTATAATGAGTTAGCTTTAGTTGAAAAGCTTCTTGAGCTGGTCCAGCATGACTCGCTGGTGGTTGGCGCATATTTAAACCGCTAGAGTACACTGTTCCATAAAACCGAAGTTACAGCTGAAACTGTGGCACTATTGAGAAGCCATGGCCCTGCTTCACACACAAACGCACACATACGTCTTCTACTGAGGTCACCCTCTAAGTGATGGTTTCACTCGTTTGAGCTGTCATAAGTGTGTGTGTGTGGAGCAGTAGAGTTGTGGTGAGTCCAGGGGGATGATGGTGGCTCGTACCCAGGGATTAACGGACTAGCCGTTCGTTTGGCCGCCTCATCAAAATTCCTTCAGCCCCGGACCGATGCTGCCTTTTTTTCCTAAAGGTGAATTCCTGGGATGCCTGGCATGTTGGGCTTAATGGCCCTCTCTCTCTACACAGCTAGGCCGCTCACTCTCGCTTTCTCTCAGTTTTGAGCACTCTTGCTCATTTTCTGCTCCCCCTCTCTCCCTTGTTCTCTCAATTTTCTGTTCTCGCTGTTGCTCTGTTGCTGTCTAGTTTCCTCTCTCGCTCTCTTTGTCTCGCTCACTCTCTTCCTGGTGGACACGTTCTCTTACGCGCGCTTGACTGCATTTTCTCTTCTCGTCCTCTTTCTTGCTGTTCTCTTACACACATTCTCTCCATCAGAGCATCACACACACACACGGCCATACTAGCTTTAGGACCTGCAGAAAGTATTCAAACCCCTTGACTTTTTAAGCCTGAATTTAAAATAGATTTAAATTGCCTTTTTTCCCCACTGGCCTACACACAATACCCCATAATGTTAAAGTGGAAATATGTTTTTAAAATGTTGACAAATTCATTAAAAATGAAAAGCTGTAATGTCTTGCGTCAAGTATTCAACCCGTTTATGGCAAGCCTAAATAAGTTCAGGAGTAAAAATATGCTTAACACACATTAGTTGGATTCACTCTGTGCAATAATAGTTTTTAACATGTTTTGTGAATGACTACTTCATATCTGTATCCCACACATAGTTATATGAATCTCAGTGCTAGAGGCGTCACTACAGACGCCCTGGTTCGAATCCAGGCTGTATCACAATCGGCTGTGATTGGGAGTCCCATAGGGCGGCGCACAATTGGCCCAGCGTCGTTCCGGTGTAGGCCGTCATTGTAAATAAGAATTTGTTCTTAACTGACTTGCCTAGTTAAATGAATAAATAAATAAAATATTTAAGGTCCCTTAGTTGAGCAGTGAATTTCAAACAGATTGAAACTCAAAGACCAGGGATGTTTTCCAATGCTTCACAAAGAAGGGCACCTATTGGTAATTAAAAAAAAAAAGAATGCAGACATTGAATATCCCTTTGAGCATGGTGTAGTTATTAATTACACTTTGGATGGTGTATCAATTCACCCAGTCACTACAAAGATACAGGCCTCCTTCCTCACTCGGTTGCCGGAGAGGAAGGAAACCACTCAGGGATTTCACAATGAGCCCAATGGGGACTTGAAAACAGTTATAGTTTAATAGTTGTGATAGGAGAAAATTGTAGTTACTCCACAATATTAACCTAATTAACCCACAATATTAACCTAATATTAACCTAATTGACAGTGACAAGAAGGAATCCTGTACAAAATACAAATATTTAAACATTCATCGTGTTTGGAACAAGGCACTAAAGTAATACTGCAAACAATGTGGCAAAGCAATTAACTTTATGTCCTGAGTACAAAGTGTAATGTTTTGGGCAACTCCAATAAATACATTACTGACTACCGCTCTCCATATTTTCGAGCCTAGTGGTGGCTCCATCATGTTATGAATATGCTTATAACAGTTAATGACTGGGGAGTTTTTCCAGGATAATAAAGAAATAAAATGGAGCTAAGCACAGGCAAAATCCTGGAGGAAAACCTGGTTGTCTGCTTTCCACCAGACACTGGGAGACTAATTCACCTTTCAGCAGGACAATTACCTAAAACACAAGGCAAAATCTACACTGGAGTTGCCTACCAAGAAGACAGTGAATGTTCCTCAGTGGCAGAGTTAGTTTTGACTTAAATCTATGGCAAGACCTGAAAATGGTTGTCTAGCAGTGATCAACATCCAATTTGACAGAGCTTGAAGGATTTTGAAAATACTAATGGGCAAACGTTGCACAATCCAGTTGTGGAAAGCTCTTAGAGACTTACCCAGAAGCACTCACAGCTGTAATCGATGCCAAAGCTGCTTCTACAAGGTATTGACTTGGGGTGTGACTGCTTATGTAAATTTGATATTTCATTATCTATCAATTAGCAAAAATGTCTGAACATGTTTTCACATTGTCATTATGGGGCATTGTGTGTAGATGGGTAAAAAACAACAACATTGAATCCATGTTGAATTCAGGCTGTAACACATCAAGTAAGTTAAGGGGTATGAATATTTTCTGAAGGCACTACATACCACTCAGTGAACCACGGAGCTCGCTGAGAATTCCACTGGTTTCACAGCCTCATTGTTTGCTCTACGGATAATTTGGTTTTACACCGGTAGCACTGCCGGGGCAGTTGGCTGCCACTGTTAATATGGAAATGCTTGTCTCAGATCTGCCATTGCAGTATGCATGGAATTGGGGGACACAAACTCCTGTGCATTGTCACTGCTACAAACAGTCTGAGTAGACAAGACTTTAGTTAGTACTTAACTATTTAACTTAATGGTTTAACTAAGGGGGTTCTTTTGTGCTAGTTTCTTTGTTTAATAAGGTTTGCTGGTACACAAGTGTGTTGTGGTACTGGTACAGAGTAGTTTGTGGGGACTTCCGGAGATGCACTGTGAAACAGGAATTCCCCCAGCCCTTATAAGGACTTTCAGGAAGTGAGAGAGATGTGGGGAGAAACCCTCAGGCACTGGTTTTTCATAACACAATACACATTTTGGAGTGCATGTGAAAGATACAGGAGTGATGTTTTTCTTTTTTTGGCATATGTGTTCTGACCAGCGATGTTTTTACAAACTTGTTACAAGTAAAGATTTTCAACGGCATCCAATAGTGCAATCCGCAACCTGCTTTTGTGATGCAGTTGATGGTGGTTGGTTGTGGTCGATGGTTCCCAGATCTTGACAGTTGCGTGACCGTGTTCTCCCCTCTCCTCTAGCCCGGTCTGGTGAACCAGATGATGACCGCAGCAGACGAGCGTCCCTGGTTGTGGGTGGTCTACGTGCTGACCGTGGCCGTGCCCCTCGTCCTGATCATCGTCTTCTGCTGCACTGGAAAGGTGAGGGACCACACAGTGACCACACTGTGACCACAGACCATCAACGGTTGCATCTCAACAGTGCCCACACACACACATCATAGATAATGTTTTGATCTGTGTTAATGTGTATCTTTTCTCTGTCCCAACAGAAGACTGCTGCAGCCGACTACAAGAAGACAGACGAGCCCCAGCCAGACGTGATGGAGGAGGAAGTGGTGGAGAAGGCTGAGCCAGACCAAGTCAAGGAGGAGAAGAGCCAGCCAGGTAAGAACTGTCACCGTTTCTCCCCCCCTCTCCTGATGTAGGATCACAAATCTGTTGACAGTGTGTGTAATTGACATTTATTTTACAATGCGTGCTGTCTTGCATCACTCAATGCAAGAGCAACAAGTTAGCCCGTCTCAGTAAATGTTAACTTTGGTTTCCATAGCAGCAGCAGAGAAGAATAGTGATGCAGAAGACAGTCCTGCAGAGAAAGAGGAAGTAAATGAGGAGGAAGGGGAAGAGGACGAGGAGGAGGAGGAAGACGAGGTCAATGAAGAGGTACGGGAACAGTAAGGCATGACTTGGTGAGCATGATGTGGATCGTTGTGACTAGAAATCAAAGCTTGCACTGTAACAGCACTTTGACAACTGCTGATGTAAAAGGGGCTGTGTTGATGATGTACTTTATTGTTCAGAATAGAGACAATTATGGCTTGTGTGTAACCCAAAGCCCCCTCTCCTTTCTGCTCTCTCCAGAAACAAGAAGATGACCTCAGAAGGTCCCCCAGAAACAGGAAATTGAGAAAGGACTGATGTGGCTTTCACAACCCTGGATCTCTGATTAAAACCAACAGCCCTGACCCAGGGTCACTCCCTAACCCCACCCACCCTTCCAGTCGCCCCTATCTTTCTCCCCTGGGCCCTCCCTTTCCTCTCCCTCCCGGGGCGATGAAGCGAACCCAACTAGACCACCATCTCTCTTGTCAGGATCAACAGAAAACAATCATGACTGCCTCACAATATGGACGACGATGATTCCTCTATGGTGGTGATGAAGACTGATGCGTTGTTAGTGTAGAAAAGGTTTTTATTTAACAGTGAAGAAAAAAAGAGAATGAAAAAATGATTTTCCAATACCATTCTGTAACACTAACCTAGGAACCCCTTCTGTCTTCTCACTCAAACCTCCACCACCCTTTGCTCCCGCTAGTCAGACCCCCATCCATCCATCCCGCAGATCTAGACAGTATTTATCAACCTACTTTTCTGGGCAACACTACAGCTTGTAGGTTTTAGCCATTCTGCCTCTTGATGTCTTCTTGCTTGGTCCAGTTTAACAGTCCCATGCGTTTTGTATGTGTCATAGGGGTAGATGGACGTAGCATAAACGTTTCTGTTGAGGTTCGACAGAAAAAAAACATGGCATTTGGATGTCTTATTGTCTGCAGTTGTGTTTTGGGGGGGTTTCAAGAGACTCATTTTCCAATTGTGCACGGGTCTCAACGTTTCATTCCATGTGGCTTTCACCATGTTTTTTAAAGGTGTTTTGGTTGTAGGAAGACCCCTCTCAAGTTGTTCTTACTACGGTGTAGCTGGGAGTGGTGGGGGGGGATCCATTGCACATGCTCAGTTCCCCGCAGAACTGTGGGGCAGGCGAAGTTCGAAGCAGAGGGAGGGAGAGAGCCTAGTAAGTTGGCTTCAGTAGGTTAGAATACGCTGCCTTAGACAGTCCTAGAGAGCAAGGTTTTCTGAAATAGTTTTTTCTGTGAATGTACTGTGACCTTTTTTTAATACTATGTACATAACTTTTTATTTTATTTTTGATTCCATTAATGGTTTAGTTTTTTTCTTTGGTCTTGATAGATAATGTAAGGATGTACTGTACATGTACAGTAACGTGTGCGGGAGAAAAGAAAAGCTGGTACTCGGAGAGATGACGGTTGGTTGCCGGCAGGCTTCTAGAAGAGATGTCAAGGTTGTCCGACTGGTGGCCAGCTCGTGCAGCCTCCTCCCTCATTGGTGGGATGAATCAGTCTCCCGCCTAGCTATTGGTAGATGAATAAGCACATCCTATGACTGCATTTCCTGAGTCAAAAGCAGCAGCAACAGAATTTAACACATCTTTCAGAATTTTACTTTTTTTGTGTCTCATGACAGTCTGACTCTTTTACAAGTCGCTAAGAGTAATCTCAGGGTGTCAAATAAGCTTCCGGCCTCACTACTTTCTCATTGCATGATTCATTGATATCTTAAACTTACCCCATACAACATGAAAAAAGCGCTAAGGAGAAAACATTGAGACTGCTCATTAGCCGTTACCTATCTGTGAACTACAGTCTTTAAGTTCCTTATTTCTTACTTACGTTTTGGTGAACCTGCCCACTGTTTTTAGAACTTCCTAAAACACAGTGAAAGTCAAAAACCATTAGAGGTTTGCCCCATGTAAAAATAGTTGTCACTGTTCAAGGTAACAGACACACATACCAGGTAATTAGCTGTTGCTGTCTGTTTGCATGGATCCCATTTACAGTTTTGTGCTCTGACTCCTTGGTGGTGTCACTCAGTCGTGTTTGGAATGCCACAATTCTTTTGTGTGCCATGGTGTCTTTGAGTGACCAAGGTGAATGGGGATTGGTTCTCCCGACAAACCAAGCTGCGTGTGATTGGGTGATGAGTGTAGTAGGTTGATTCATCTATATCTACTACATTACATGTTGGAGGGGGGGGGGGGGCGAAGATGTAGAACTTGCTATGATGTTACTTACAAAACAGAAATAAAAAGATATTTGACTAAGAGATTGGAGGTGGGCAATGTTTTTCCTGTATTGGTCTCATGGTTTTGTGTGTGGGGGGGGAGATTGTCATCCCCTGAAATTGAGATGGCATGTACAGCTTCTGCCTCAAGAGGAAATGGAGGTCTTTCCCTAGAATTTCTCATTTTCTTTTTTCTTATTGTGGAAGATGACCTATGTCATAGGGTATGTGAGGTAGTTAGGTCCCACTGCACTGTAACCTAACTAGCCATTTCTTTCTCGTATTTTGTACTTTTGTTTGAAGAAAATGAAATGGTAAGAAAATGATCCTTTTGAAAATGTTAAGGACATGCATTTCTCCTTCACTCTTTCTGGCTTCAAAAAATATTTAATTTTTAGTCAACAAGGTTTTAATTGTGCTTTTCCCCTTTGGTTCTGCCTAGATAAGACTCCTAGACTGAACAGTGCACTGTACTGTGTACCTTACGTACCTCTGACAGCTTTCCTGTGTGTGAACTCGGTCTGATGGGTCACCGAAACGACAAGGTTTAACCTAACTTAATCCTGTACACTAGAGATGGAAGAACCTATACATTTTGGTTCAGATTTAATCTCCCATGAGTAATGATGAATGTTGATTAGTGGAGACTTTTTAAAAATACTGATCACGAATAGCCATTGTGTGAATAGGGACTGCTCCTTTGACCCATGTGTATTGTAAATGCAGTCATCTATGAATAGGGATGCCATTTGTTTTGATGAATAAAAAGGCCTAATAGAAACTGACTGGGGGCCCGAGTCTCATTGCTGCTTGTCACTGTATCTATCAATTGACGTTCCACAGAGCGGATATTATGCCCAAGGCCCGGGCAGATCAATGTCTGCTGCTGATTTGAGAAGAATATTTTTGCTCACGGCTCACCACATTTCCAATTTGTTGTATTTTAAATTTGCATGCGTGTGATTCATGTAATGAATGGAGGGAACAAGCGACAAATTCAGAAACGAGATACAACAAAAATAATTGTTCATTCTTGCACGGTGCACTATGCGATCAATTATCAGTGATTGGTTGAATCTAAAAAAAAGAATTCTTTATGCTGCCTGCATCATGATCCATTTAGCCTGCGCGCATATATAACAGACCATTGGTTGGCGCTAATGGCTGTATGTACAGTGCATTCGGAAGGTAATCAGACCCCTTCACTTTTTCTACATTTTACAATAAGGCTGTATCAGCTACACACACAATACTCAGTAAAGACAAAGCAAAAACAGGTTTTTAGAATATTTTGGCTTATTTATAAAAAAATAAATGTATCACATTTACGAAAGTACTCGGTGCTTTGAAGCACCTTTGCCAGCGATTACAGCCTCGTCTTCTTGGGTATGACGCTACAAGCTTGGCACACCTGCATTTGGGGAGTTTCTCCCATTCTTCTCTGCAGACCCTCAAGCTCTGTCAGGTTGGATGGGGCGCATCGCTGCACAGCTATATTCAGGTCTCCAGAGATGTTTGAGCGGTTTCAAGTCCAGCCTTTGGCTGAGCCACTCAAGGACATTCAGAGACTTGTCCCAAAGCCAGTCCTGCGTTGTCTTGGCTGTGTGCTTAGGGTTGTCGTCCTGTTGGAAGGTGAACCTTAACGCCATTCAGAGGTCCTGAGCACGGTGGAGCAGGTTTTCATCAAGGATCTGTCTGTACTTTGCTCCATTCATCTTTGCCTAGATCCTGACTAGTCTCCCAGTCCCTGCCGCTGAATACCATCCCCACAGCATGATCCTGCCACCGCCATAGGGATGGTACCAGGTTTCCTCCAGATGTCACGCTTGGCATTCGGGTCAGAGAATTGAATCTTGGTTTCATCAGACCAGAGAATCTTGTTTCTCATGGTCAGAGTCCTTTAGGTGCCTTTTGGCAAACTCCAAGCGGGCTGTCCTGTGCCTTCTACTGAGCAGTGGCTTCCATCTGGCCACTCTACCATAAAGGCCTGATTGGTAGAGTGCTGCAGAGATGGTTGTCCTTCTGGAAGGTTCTCCCATCTCCACAGAGACACTAGGTTGATCTGTCAGATTGACCATCGGGTTCTTGGTCACCTCCCTGACCAAGGCCCTTCTCCCCCAATTGCTCAGTTTGGCCAGGGGGCCAGCTCTATCAAGAATCTTGGTGGTTCTAAACTTATTCCATTTAAGAATGATGCAGGCCACTGTGTTCTTGGGGACCTTCAATGCTGCAGAAATGACAATTCCTTCGACCTCATGGCTTGGATTTTGCTCTGACCATAAACTGTCAGCTGTGGAACCTTAATATAGACAGGCGTGTGCCTTTCCAAATCATGTCCAATCAATTGTATTTACCACAGGTGGACTCCAATCAAGTTGTAGAAACATCTCAAGGATGATCAATGGAAACAGGATACACCTGAGCTCAATCTCTAAAAACCTGTTTTCACTTTGTCATTATTGGGTATTTTGTGTAGATTGATGAGGAAAAAATGTAATTAAATACATTTTAGAATAAGGCTGTAACTAACTAAATGTGGAAAAAGTCCATGGGTCTGAATACTTTCGGAGTGCACTGTATCTAGCTTACTCGTGTGTGTGTGTGTGTGTGTGGGTGTGTGTGTGGCTCATAGAAAGTTATAGAAACATGGGTAATACCTTTATTGGAATTCCTACACTGATAATGCATTCGGTGCAGGATGGTATCAGCAGTGGTGTAAAGTAGTACTTTAAAGTATTTTACTTAAGTCATTTTTTTTGTATCTGTAATTTACTATTTTATACAATTTATACTATACTACATTCCAAAGAAAATAATGTACTTTTTACTCCATACATTTTCCCTGACACTCAAAAGTACTTGTTACATTTTGAATGCTTAGCAGGACAGGAAAATGGTCCAATTTACACACTTATCAAGAGAACATCCCTGGTCATCTCTACTCCCTCTGATCTGGCTCACTCACAAAACACATGCTTTATTTGTAAAAGGTAAATAAAATAAATAAACAATACATTTTCTTAATATTAGGAATTTATAGTTATTTATACTTACTTTTGATACTTAAGTGTAATTGCTAAAATATACATTTACTTTTGATACTTAAGTATATTTAAAACCAAATACTTTTAGACTTTTCTCTCATGTATTTTACTTGGTTAGTTTCACTTGAGTCATTTTCTATTAAGGTTTCTTTACTTTTACTGAAGTATGACAATTGGGCACTTTTTCAACCACTGGGTATCAATGGACATTCTACAGAGCAGTCCACCTGGCCGTGCTGCTGCTCCAGTTTCAACTGTTCTGCCTGCGGCTATGGAACCCTGACCTGTTCACCGAACGTGCTACCTGTCCCAGACCTGCTGTTTTCAACTCTCTAGAGACAGCAGGAGCGGTAGAGATACTCTCAATGATCGGCTATGAAAAGCCAACTGACATTTACTCCCGAGGTGCTGACCTGTTGCACCCTCGACAACCACTGTGATTATTATTATTTGACCATGCTGGTCATTTATGAACATTTGAACATCTTGGCCATGTTGTTATAATCTACACCTGGCACTGCCAGAAGAGGACTGGCCACCCCTCATAGCCTGGTTCCTCTAGCCTCTCTAGGGTATGTGGGACGAAATCGTCCCACCTACTCAACAGCCAGTGGAATCGAGTGGCGCGATATTCAAATACCTTAGAAATGCTATTACTTCAATTTCTCAAACATATGACTATTTTACACCATTTTAAAGACAAGACTCTCGTTAATCTAACCACATTGTCCGATTTCAAAAAGGCTTTACAATGAAAACAAAACATTAGATTATGTCAGGAGAGTACCCAGCCAGAAATAATCACACACCCATTTTTCAAGCTAGCATATAATGTCACAAAAACCAAAACCACAGCTAAATGCAGCACTAACCTTTGATGATCTTCATCAGATGACACTCCTAGGACAATGTTATACAATACATGCATGTTTTGTTCAATCAAGTTCATATTTATATCAAAAACCAGCTTTTTACATTAGCATGTGACGTTCAGAACTAGCATACCCACCGCAAACTTCCGGTGAATTTACTAAATTACTCACGATAAACGTTCACAAAAAACATAATTATTTTAAGAATTATAGATACAGAACTCCTTTATGCAATCGGGGTGTCCGATTTTAAAATAGCTTTTCGGCAAAAGCACATTTTGCAATATTCTGAGTAGATAGCTCGCCATCACGGGCTAGCTATTTTGACACCCACCAAGTTTGGCACTCACCAAACTCAGATTTACTATAAGAAAAATTGGATTACCTTTGCTGTTCTTTGTCAGAATGCACTCCCAGGACTTCTACTTCATCCACAAATGTTGTTTTGGTTCAAAATAATCCATAGTTACTTTCAAATATCCTCTGTTTTGTTCTTGCGTTCAAGACACTATCCGAACAGTGACGCGCGGACGCGTATCGTGACAAAACATTTCAAAATATTCCATTACCGTACTTTGAAGCATGTCAAACGCTGTTTAAAATCAAATTTTATGCGATTTTTATCGTAAAATAGCGATAATATTCCGACCGGGAAACCCTGTTTTCGTTCAAAGACTCAAAGTTGAAAATGGAGTCGTCTCGTGCACGCGCGCCCCCGTCTCATTGTTCTCAGATCGACCACTTACCAAATGCGCTACTGTTTTTCAGCCTGGGACAGCAGAGTCATCATTCAATGTTCTGGCGCCTTCTGAGAGCCTATGGGAGCCTTAGAAAGTGTCACGTTACAGCAGAGATCCTCTGTTTTCAATAAAGAGAGTGTAGAAGGCCAAGAAATGGTCAGAGAGGGCACTTCCTGTACAGAATCTTCTCAGGTTTTGGCCTGCCATATGAGTTCTGTTATACTCACAGACACCATTCAAACAGTTTTAGAAACTTTAGGGTGTTTTCTATCCAAATCAAACAATTATATGCATATTCTAGTTTCTGGGCAGTAGTAATAACCAGATTAAATCGGGTACGTTTTTTATCCGGATGTGAAAATACTGCCCCCTACCCTAGAGAGGCTAGGTTTCTTCCTCGGTTCCGGCCTTTCTAGGGAGTTTTTTCTTGCCACCGTGCTTCTACACCTGCATTGCTTGCTGTTTGGGGTTTTAGGCTGGGTTTCTGTACAGCACGTTGAGATATTAGCTGATGTAAGAAGGGCTATATAAATAAATTTGATTTGATATTATGGCCCAGGCAGATCAATATCGATTTGATGCTACTCATTTTTGGTCACAATCAGAACGATTGGGAACTTGTTCACACTGGGAAGATTTTTACATGACACAGGTCAGCTCTAGCCAAGTCTTACATATAGGCTATGTCACAGCAGCACATTGTCAGATGTGCATAGGTGCCGTCAAAGATTGGGCCACCAACAAAAATACAGGAGCAAATGCAGCCCACAACATTTACACATATAGGTACCGTGACCATCTTTCAGGGTCCAGGCACGACCGCCCGTGCTTCCAATGTCCTCATTCCATCCCAATGTAGCGAACTGTGACACCGCTTGGGGGTTTTGAGCCCTGGTCTCCAAGTCCGTAGGCAAACTTCATGCTAACCCCAACTAGCTACATTATTTCATCCTTTCCAGAGAGCAATTCCTCACATGTTCCTCACAATTCCTCACGTTTCTCACATGAAATTCCTCACAGTCCCTCACATGTACATGCCTCTCCGATGGCCTCACATGTGTCATCCAACTTCTGACACCAATATAGTGATTTGGGGGGAGAGGTGTGAGGTTCTGAGGTGAGCCACAAACTGCATCCTGAGGACTGGAGGCAGACCTGTTAACACTGCTCCAAGAGAGCCTGCTCTCTTGGGGAAGTGGTAATCGTTCTTGTCAATGCCTATCAACAATATATCACCTCTGAAACGTCTATAGTGCTCAAGAAATGACATGATGATTTGAAGCTATATGCATCATGTGATAACATTTCTTGCCGGACAACAAAAACATTTATGCAGTGACAAAACTACAGTAACAGTACCTTTTAGTTACCTTTTAGAAACTAGATAGCACTTTATGACAACTACTGATCTAAAAATGGCTTTATATAATGGTTTTCATTGAAAGTTGTTGATACTTTTAAGTCTAACTAGGGCTCCCAAGTGGCGTAGGGGTCTTAGGCACTGCATCTCATTGCAAGAGGCGTCACTATAGTCTCTGGTTCAAATCCAGGCTATATCACATCTGGCTGTGATTGGGAGTCCCATAGGGTGGTGCACAATTTACCCAGCATCTTACAGATTTGACCGGGGTAGGCTGTCATTGTAAATAAGATTTAGTTCTTAGCTGACTTGCCTAATTAAATAAAGGTTAATTTAAAAAAAAAATCTGTCACATCACATTATTCCAACAAGGAGTGTGTATCATTAGTTGAGCTTACTTGAATTCTGATAACTTGTCAAAGGACACACGATGTTACAAATGTTACTGTAAATTCATATGCAAATTGTCTCTCTGTTGCTTGTTTTCACTGTCAATCATTAAAATGAGGTGGGGACCATTCCATTTCTATGGTGGGGAAAGAGACACGGCTGTCTGGTGGTGACGCCTCTTGGTGTCGGTGAAGCAAAGCAAAGGTTAGGGAAAAAAGGAGAGAAAAAAACTTGTTCCAAAATGGCGACGAAGATCTGTCTGTCCATTGGAAAACAATAGAAATAGCAAAGAGAGGCAGTTTGATTGTTTGTTGTCGCAATTAGTTTTTTTGTTTTGCAGTCGACCTAACTGATTCGGAGACGGGTTGTGTGTGTTCTATATGGACTACTTGTGAGAATTATTTTTGAAAGTAGTCTGGGTATCATGCTTTTGTTATAGTTAGCAGGCTATCAAGCTAGCTACATCCGTATCTTGTTGCAGTGTCTGCTAGCTATCAAGTCACATTACTGCGATCTACGCCGAGGATCAGCTGTTAGCCAGGGAGAACATAGGCAACATTACTTTAGCTAGCTAGTTGCAACGTAACTACTTTTGTTATTAGCGAGCTAACGTTCTTAGTGTTTTATATGTTGACGGTAATCGGTAACTTGACGTTTTATCCTGCCTAGTTAGCAGAAGTTATATTCTAGATAAATTTAGCTGACTAGTTTAGTAGAAACGAACTGAGCGTCACTTGCTTTAGCTAAGTTAGCTAACTTTCACCATGAGACAGGAGTGTTTGTTGTAGACAAAGTTAGCTTTAGCCAGCAAGCTAACCAGCTCCGTGAAGTTGGGTAAGTAACGTTAGTCAGCGAGATTTTAATACATTTATAGTTTACTAATGTAAACTAGTGCAATGTTATGTTTGTTCTCACTAATACAGTCCAGTTTAGCTAGTTAGAAGCTAACGTACAAGTTGAAGGTTTTTCTTACTCGAACTTTGGATATGTTTGACCAGAGGAATGTTATGGAGACCCATTGATTGAATACTATAGCATTTTAGTAAGCAACTACCTACTGTAACGTTAGTTAGCTACATCTAACTAGGCACGTTATTCGTCAAACTCATAATGCGTATTTTCCATCAAATGAATTGAGCTCGCCTATTTAATATACATTACTTTGTTTGTAGTTTCAACTTTTTTTCATGAAAAGAGGCTTGAATGAATTTATTTCGAATTTGGCTAGCTAGCCAATGCTGGGGCCTTTTGCTAGCCAGTTATTGCGATACTTTTTTTCACGATGCGACAGATAAGGTGCACTAAATACTTTGCTAGTTAGCTAGGCAGTTTAATAATATATCTCAATCGTATTTTACGCCTGTTTTCTTCTGGCTAGTGAGAGTAAATGCCAACATTAGCAAGCCAAAGGTAGACTCTATGGAAGCACTAACGTTAGTTGATTCTCAAAGGTAGTGGGTATAAACGCCCACACTAAAAAGGAACATATTAAGCATTTTATCCGGACTGTCGAAACCCGAGTCCAGAGTTTAAAAACACACTATTTATTGATGATGGCGGATTTTGTAGTGCCGCGACACAGTGCGGTGATGGAGCGTCTTCGCCGTCGAATCGAGCTCTTCAGGAGGCATCACACCAGCTGCGAGAACCGCTACGACAACACAGCTATGGAGCGGCTGGAGGTGGAACGGCAGCAGACCTTGGATTTGCACCAACGGTGCCTGCAAACCAAGGCCAAACGGTCGAGTAAGCACCGCCAGCCACCGCCAACCTCAGACCATTCGGCGCAGAGAGGGTCAGGGACCGGGGGCAACAACGCAGACCTAGTGGAGGGTGGAACGCCAGAGCAGAGCAGAAACAGCACTTTGATTGCGGTAAGTGACTTATTTCTGTAATACAGGGGGTGGATGCAAATGCACGACAAAGCTGATAACAGCTCATTGGCAGTCATTGGATTATCGCATTCCTGTAGTATTTTTGTTGTGTGTGGTGATGGCAAGTAAATTTGTCTATAAGGAAAGCGCATTGCAATCATGTGCTTTGTGCTCTGCACAGTGTGCTGTGATTAGAACGGAAGAGTTGTAGCCAGTAACGTGCGTGCTGGCTGGTTGCTGTCACCTGATCTCAGTGGGCAAGTTCGTTTGGCATGGCCCGGTGCCCCAGTTGGCTGGATATTTATATTAAGGACCATTGGAGTGGTCTAAAATGTGTTTGCTCCGCTCAGCAGGGGCACCGGGCAATGCAGAATGAACTCGTCCAATGTTGTAATGCTGTGTTTACTAGGCGGTCTTTGGCTTGCTCCATCCATTCAGCGAATTCCACAAATGTTTTTCTGTGGCCAAACATACATGTCATGCAAGTGGATATGGAAAGAATTTAGGTTTTACAACAAGGCATATACTGTCTGTTTGCTTTGGGGATCAGACACAGTCTAGGATTTTTCAGTGTTTGTTTCTGGAAATGGTGCTTTCAGGTCCTCTACAAGCTGGACTGTTGAATAAAATTACATATGAACGTACTCTACATGTTGTCTCTGTGGTTGGTCCTCTTGTGAGTAGGAATTTGAGACAATATATCTACACGATAGTATAATTAAACCAACTTCGTCAAAAGCGCTGGAAGTGCGTTCTGATTTCTCTCACCTGAGGCATGTGCAAGACCATGTAAACACGTGCATGAGCTCGTCAAGTATGCATGCATTACTTGCATGTACATCCTATGCGCATGATTCGGTTGATAAAAATCCGAATGCGCTGCAAGTGTTTTGAGGAAGTTGGTTTAATTATACTTTCCTCTGGATATATTGTCTTAAATTCCTACCCACAAAAGAACCAACCACACAGACAACTGGTAGAGTAAGTTCAAATGTAATTTTGTTCAATATTCTGGCTTGTAGAATACAATTTCCAGAATCAAACACTGAAAATCCCAGATGTAGATTTAGAAATTCAAATTCACTCTAGTCCCCAGGCAAGCTCTGTCAGTGAAGTTGTTCTGTGTCACACAGTGAGGTGTCTGCTAGTATAAGTGGTCCATGTATTGTTGGCACTCATGTTTAATCACATCCATTTTTGTCATGGATAGTGATGTGGCAGTCATGAAATTGCCAGCCGGTGATTGTCATGCAAATAACTGCCTGGTCACACTGCAATTGACCTTTTTAATTAACATGTTTAGCATCTCTGGCTTCCATGCATAGCCTACAAGACACTGATGTGGACCTTTTTTGGAACATCTACAATTTAAAGTCTCAATCCATTTAATATAGCCTACACCATCACAGTAAATCCATTTAGGCAGGTCTAAAGAAACATTATGATATTGGGGCGGCAGGTAGCCTAGTGGTAAGAGCGTTGGACTTGTAACTGAAAGGTTGCTGTATCAAATTCCCGAGCTGACAAGGTAAAAATCTGTTGTTCTGCCCCTGAACAGGGCAGTTAACCCACTGTTCATAGGCCGTCATTGAAAATAAGAATTTGTTCTTAACTGACTTGCCTAGTTAAGTAAAGGTAAAAAAAAAAAGAAATGAAGAAAATGTAGTTAGACACATTTCGTTGGACAACTGACTAGGTATCACCCTTTCCCTTATGTTAGTCCCTTCACTGGATATGCCATATGGCTGTGGTCTACACTAGTTTATTAACCTCTCTAGGGTAGGTGGGACGAAATCGTCCCACCTACTCAACAGCCAGTGGAATCCCGTGGCGCGTTATTCAAATACCTTAGAAATGCTATTACTTCAATTTCTCAAACATATGACTATTTTACACCATTTTAAAGACAAGACTCTCGTTAATCTAACCACACTGTCCGATTTCAAAAAGGCTTTACAACGAAAGCAAAACATTAGATTATGTCAGCAGAGTACCCAGCCAGAAATAATCAGACACCCATTTTTCAAGCTAGCATATAATGTCACATAAACCCAAACCAAAGCTAAATGCAGCACTAACCTTTGACCTTCATCACATGACAATCCTAGGACATTATGTTATACAATACATGCATGTTTTGTTAAATCAAGTTCATATTTATATCAAAAAACAGCTTTTTACATTAGCATGTGACGTTCAGAACTAGCATACCCACCGCAAACTTCCGGTGAATTTACCAAATTACTCACGATAAACGTTCACAAAAAAACATAACAATTATTTTAAGAATTATAGATACAGAACTCCTTTATGCAATCGCTATGTCCGATTTTAAAATAGCTTTTCGGTGAAAGCACATTTTGCAATATTCTGAGTAGATAGCCCAGCCATCACGGGCTAGCTATTTAGACACCCACCAAGTTTAGCCCTCACCAAAGTCAGATTTACTATAAGAAAAATGTTATTACCTTTGCTGTTCTTTGTCAAAATGCACTCCCAGGACTTCTACTTCAATAACAAATGTTGGTTTGGTTCAAAATAATCCATAGTTATGTTCACATATCCTCTGTTTTGTTCGTGCGTTCAAGACACTATCCGAAGGGTAAATAAGGGTGACGCGCCCGACGCGTTTCGTGACAAAACATTTCTAAATATTCCATTACCGTACTTCGAAGCATGTCAAACGCTGTTTAAAATCAATTTTTATGCAATTTTTCTCGTAAAAAAGCGATAATATTCCAACCGGGAGTCTTTGTTTTAGTTCAAAGACAGAGAAAATAAAAACATGGGGTCGCCTCGTGCACGCGCCTCAGTCTAATTGTCCTCTGATAGACCACTTACCAAAGGCGCTAATGTCTTTCAGCCAGGGGCTGCAAAGACATCATTCAGCTTTTTCCCGGGTTCTGAGAGCCTATGGGAGCCGTAGGAAGTGTCACGTTACAGCAAAGATCCTCAGTTTTCAATAAAGAGAGTGAAGAAGCTCAAGGAATGGTCAGACAGGCCACTTCCTGTAAGGAATCTTCTCAGGTTTTTGCCTGCCATATGAGTTCTGTTATACTCAGACACCATTCAAACAGTTTTAGAAACGTTAGGGTGTTTTCTATCCAAAGCCAATAATTATATGCATATTCTAGTTTCTGGGCAGTAGTAATAACCAGATTAAATCGGGTATGTTTTTTATCTGGCCGTGCAAATACTGCCCCCTACCCCCAACAGGTTAACATTTAGCAGGCAAGATTTGCTTATTCATGTGACATGATTTCATATTTTATAGTAAGAACAATACAATTTAACATAGCTGAGTAAAATAGAAAGTATATTTTTCCCAAACGATTTCCGAGGGAGTGCGCACCTGTGGCTATTCTGTGTTGGGCAGTTAACAAAGAAATGGGTCCTTCTATATCAGTCATTTAGAGTTGTTTATGCAACTGTAGTTGTGATATAAAGGTTACACGGAACCCAAACCGGCTGCGCGTGTGCGCCATCGTGCATAAATGTATTTTGTCCCCCCACACCAAACGCAATCACGACACGCAGGTTAAATTATCAAAACAAATTCTGAACCAATTACATTCATTTGGTTGACAGGTCGAAAAGCATTAAACATTTATGGCAATTTAGCTAGCTAGCTTGCACTTGCTAGCTAATTTGTCCTATTTAGCCAACTTGCTGTTGCTAGCTAATTTGTCATGGGATATAAAGAGTGAGTTGTTATTTTACCTGAAATGCACAAGGTCCTCTACTCCGCCAATTAATCCAAACATAACGGTCAACCAAATCGTTTCTAGTCATCTCTCCTCCTTCCAGGCTTTTTACATTTACATTACATTTAAGTCATTTAGCAGACGCTCTTATCCAGAGCGACTTACAAATTCTTCTCTTGACTTTTTATATTGCGATTGGCAACTTTCATAAATTAGGTGCATTACCTGTCACTGACCTCGTTCGTCTTTGTCACCCACGTGGGTATAACCAATGAGATGGCACCTGGGTACCTGCTTCTATAAACCAATGAGGAGATGGGAGAGGCAGGACTTGCAGCGCGATCTGCGTCACAAATAGAACTGACTTTTATTTTAGCCCTTGGCAACGCAGACGCTCATTGGCGCTCGCAAGCAGTGTGGGTGCAATAATTGAATAATATAGATTTCTACATTTTATTTCGCAGTGCACGTGACTGAGCGGTGTAGTCAGCCTGTAACACTCTGTTTTGATTCCAAATTCAGTCTAAGGCTACAAGATGTGACTAATGATGATTTGAAAAAGTTGCGTGAAAGTCAATCGCTCTGCTCTGTTTCTTGCGTAGGCTGCACACACTTCAAATCAAATTTTATTCGTCACATACACATGGTAGGCAGATGTTAATGCGAGTGTAGCGAATGCTTGTGCTTCTAGTTCCGACTAAGCAGTAATATCTAACAAATTCACAACAACTACCTTACACACACATGTAAAGGGATGAATAGAATATGTACATATAAATATATGGATTAGCGATGGCACGCGGCAAACTGTTTTCACACATGATTGTGCAATGTCTGGGCTCATAGCGAATTGTGGACTCTTTTCCCGCGGTTCTTTTTTATGCCAGCCAGGTAGGCTACTCTGGTTGTAAAGCAAAACAATGTGCTATAATATTAGGAAAGTTTAGAAAAAAATATAGTAGGCCTAGCCTATAGAAAGCTGATGGGATCCTCCTCTTTTCAATAAAGGCCATCAACTGTTTTCGTATTCAATTGCATATGCGATTGGAAATGTTGTGCATAGTAACCCTTATTTCATTCCATGCATCAACCAGCTATGAGGAGCTGTCTCTCTGCGCAACAGGTGATCCTTTTCTCCTCCAAGTCTTAATGTCAGGGCTCTCATTAAGTGTTTGATATGATTTTCAATTGCTTTTGCATTGACATCAGAGTGATTAGAGGGACAGGGTGCTGAGTTACCCACCATTAGCGACTGGCCTCTAGCAAGTTTAGTAGGCTACTAATGACTATCAGAGAGCACTTTTTGAGAAGTTGCCTTAACCGTTGAGTCACATCGAATTTAACTGCGGTCATGGTTCGTGACTGTGGTGTGGCAGTATATACAGTCATCATAACGACCCTCGTCATGGATTTCTAAATGATCAGAAGGCTGATAGCACAGCCAAAGTGGTACAAAGATACACACGTCTCATGAGACGGTCACATATTAAAAGATTCTGCTCCTTTTTCTTGTGACTCAAAAGTGGCACTCAAGTATTCAATGAGTTCTTACACTTCCAGAACATTCTTGTCTTTTTCTATTACACAATGAACAAAAATATGAACTCAAATTTCAAAGATTTTACTGAATTACAGTTCAAATAAGAATCTGTCAATTGTAATTAATTAATTAGGCCCTAATCTATGGATTTCATATGACTGGGAATTCAAATATGCATCTGTTGGTCACAGATACCTTTATTAAAAATGGGTGTGGATCATAAAACCAGTCAGTATCTGTAGTGACCACCATTTGCCTCATGCAGCGTGACACAACTCATTCGATTAGATTTGATCAGGCTGTTGATTGTGGCCTGTGGAATGTTGTCCCAATTCTCTTCAATGGCTGTGCAAAGTTGCTGGATATTGGCGGGAACTGGAACCCGCTGTCGTACACGTCGATCCAGAGCATCCCAAACATGCCCAAACAAATATTATTTGTCACATGCGCCGAATACAACAGGAGTAGACCTTACAGTGAAATTCTTACTTACAAGTCCTTAACTTTTTTGGGCTAGATGGGACGTGACCGCGGGACACACTATTCAACAGCCAGTGAAATAGCATGGCGCGAAATACAAAACAGCAAAAATCTGAATTTCATTTTCTCAAACAATCAACTATTTTACACCATTTTAAAGAAACTTCTCGTTAATCTAACCACATTGTCCGATTTCAAAAAGGCTTTACGGCGAAAGCATAAAATTAGATTATGTTAGGACATAAACTTCACAAGATAAACCATACAGCCATTTTCCAAGCAAGGACATGCATCACAAAAACCAAAGATACAGCTAAAATATTCACTAACCTTTGACGATCTTCATCAGATGACACTCCTAGGACTCAATGTTACACAATATGTATGTTTTGTTCGATAAAGTTCATATTTATATCCAAAAACCCCATTTTACATTGGCCCGTAATGTTCAGAAAATATTTTGCCTCCGAAAGAGCACAACAATTTACAAAAATACTCATCATAAATGTTGATAAAATATTAAACTGTTATTCAAAGAATTATAGATAAACATCTTTTTAATGCAACCGCTGTGACAGATTTCAAAAAAGCTTCACGGGGAAAGCACACTTTGCAATAATCTGAGTACAGCGCTCAGAAAACCACCATTTTGGAGTCATCTAAAATCATAAATAGCATTGTAAATATTAACTTACCTTTGATCTTCATCAGAAGGCACTTCCCAGGTCCAATCCCAGGTCCATAATAAATGTTGTTTTGTTCGATAAAGTCCATAATTTATATCCAAATACCTCCTTGTTGTTTGCGCGTTCAGTAAGCTACTCCAAATGTAGGAAGCGCGCCGAAAATGTCACTACGAAAACTCCAAAGAAGTTATATTTACGTTCGTAGAAACATGTCAAACGTTTTATAACATCAATCTTTAGGGCCTTTTTAACATAAAACTTCAATAATATTCCAACCGGACGATTCCAATGTCTTGAAAAACGTTATGGAACACAGCTACCTCATCACGTGAAAGCGCGCCAATGAACTCATGTCATTTTCTGAGTCACCAACTTCCCAGCTTTTTTTGTTTGCTCTCTGTTCACTGCAAAAGCCTGAAACAAGTTTCTAAAGACTAATGACATCCAGTGGAAGCCTTAGGAAGTGCAAAATGAACCCTAAGTCACTCTGTGTTAGATAGGCAATGACTTGAAAAGACTACAAGCATCAGATTTCCCACTTCCTGGTTGGATTTTTCTCAGGTTTTTGCCTGCAATATGAGTTCTGTTATACTCACAGACATCATTGAAACAGTTTTAGAAACGGCAGAGTGTTTTCTATCCAAATCTACTAATAGTATGCAAATATCTGACTCTGGGCCCGAGTATTAGGCAGTTTACTCTGTGCACGCTTTTCATCCGAAAATGACAATACAGCCCCCTATACTTCATGCGGATTAGTGGGACGCAAGCGTACCATTTCAAAAACTTCCGGTGAAATTGCAGAGCGCCAAATTCAAATTAAATTACTATAAATATTAAACTTTGATATTGCACTTATGATTTCATATCAAAATAAAGCTTAACTTGTTGTTAATCCAGCCGCCGTGTCAGGCTTTACGGTGAAAGCAAACCATACGATTATTTGAGGACAGCGCCCAGCACACAAATGCATAACAAATAATTTTCAACCAGGGAGTTGCGACACGAAAGTCAGAAATAGCGATATAATATATGCCTTACCTTTTGAAGATATTCTTCTGTTGGCACTCCAAAAGGTCCCAGTTACATTACAAATGGTCCATCTGTTCAATAAAGGGCTTTTTTATATCCATAAATATATCCTTCAAAATGCATACACAATTAATCCCAAACGTTAGCAATAAACTTATCCAAACAAGTCAATCAACGTTTATAATCAAACAATAGGTACCCTAATACGCAAATAAACATTTAAGACGGAGAATCGTTATTGTCTTTACCGGAGAAAAATACCAAAGAACAAGCTCTCATCCACGCGCTTGGAAACACTACAGCCAAAATGGGAACCACCTAGAAAAACTACAATTTCTGGCTCATTTTTCCAAAAACCAGTCTGAAACTCTTTCTAAAGACTGTTGACATCTAGTGGAAGCCCTAGGAACTGCAATCGGGCATGATTTCGCCCTATTATAAAAGTGCCAGCCATTGAAATCAGTGGTAGGATGAAAAAGTTTTTGGGTATGGTTTGTCCTTGGGGTTTCGCCTGCCATTTCAGATCTGTTATACTCAGACATTATTTTAACAGCTTTAGAAACGGCAGAGTGTTTTCTATCCAAATCTACCAATTATATGCATATCCTGCTTCTGGGCCAGAGTAGCAGGCAGTTTACTTTGGGTACGCTTTTCATCTGGACGTCAAAATACCGCCCCCTGTCCCAAAGAAGTTAACCAACAATGCAGTTTTAAGAAAAATACCTAAAAATAAAGTTACAAATAATTAAAGAGCATCAGTAAAATAACAATAGCAAGGCCATATACAGGGAAAATGGGTGATGTATCTGAGTATGTAGGCCATGAAAGAACTGGGACATTTTCAGCTTCCAGAAATTGTGTACAGATCCGTGCGTCATGGGGCCGAACATTATCATGTTGAAACACCAGGTGATGGCGGCGGATGACTGACATGATAATGGGCCTCAGGATCTCCTCATGGTATCTCTGTGTATTCAATTTGCCATCAATAAAATGCAATTGTGTTTGTTGTCCGTAGCTTATACCTGCCCATACATAACACTACCGCCACCATTGGGCACTCTGTTCACAATGTTGACATCAGCAAACCGGTTGTGCAAACTCAGTTTCATCAGCTATCTGGGTGGCTGGTCTCAGACGACCCCGAAGGTGAAAAAGCCAGTGGAGGTGGAGGTCCTGGGCTGTGCGAGGTTACACGTGATCTGCGGTTGTGATGCCGGTTAGACGCATTGCCAAATTCTCTAAAACGACGGAGGCGGCTTTTGGTAGAGAAATTAAGATTCAATTCTCTGGCAACAGCTCTGGTGGACATTCCTGCAGTCAACATGCCAGTTGCACTCTCCCACTTGAGAGATCTGTGATATTGTTACGAAACGGCACAATGGAGGAGAACCTCCATTGTTTTCAGTGCTGATTAACCTCTAGGGGCTATGTGGGACGCAAGCGTGCCACCCCTGGTACACCCTATCAACAACAGGTGAAATATCAAGAGTGCCAAATTTGAAAACAATTAAATGTCATAATTCAAATTTCTCAAACATACAACTATCTTACACCCTTTGAAAGATAAACATCTCCTTAATCTAACCACGTCGTCTGATTTCAAAAAGGCTTTACGGCGAAAGCATAAAGTTAGATTATGTTAGGAGAGTACATTGACAATAGCTGTGTGTAATGTTTTGTCAATTCAAAGACAGGCGTCACCAAAAGCAGAAAACCAGCTAAAATGATGCACTAACCTTTTACAATCTCCATCAGATGACACTCCTAGGACATTATGTTAGACAATACATGCATTTTTAGTTCTATCAAGTTCATATTTATATCCAAAATGTTCAGGAAATCGTTTCCCTCCAATAACCGCCAGTCAAATCAGCACAACAAATTAAATAATTACTATTCGACAATACATGCATTTTTAGTTCTATCAAGTTCATATTTATATTCAAAATGTTCAGGAAATCGTTTCCCTCCAATAACCGCCAGTCAAATCAGCACAACAAATTAAATAATTACTATTCGAAAACATTGGTAAAATATTGTATTGTCATTCAAAGAATTATAGATTAACATCTCTTGAACGCAACCGGCTTGCCAGATTTAAAAATAACCTTACTGGGAAATCACACTTTGCAATAATCTGAGCACTGCGCCCAGAAAAATACGCTTTGCGATACAGACTAACCGCCATGTTGGAGAGATCTAAAATAGAAAATACTATGTAAATAATCCATTACTTTTGATTCTCTTAAATAATCTATTTCCTTTGATTCTCTTTATCAGATGTCACTTCCAGGAATCCCAGGTCCATAACGAATGTAGTTTTGTTCGAAAAAGCTCATAATTTATGTCCAAAAAGCTCCGTGTTGTTAGCACATGATCTATGCCCGTCGGACTTCACTTCATGAACGAGGGGGAAAAAAATATTTACGTTCGTTCAAACATGTCAAACGTTGTATAGCATGAATCATTAGTGCCTTTTTTAACCAGAACATGAATAATATTCAAGGCGGACGATTGCATTCTCTTTTAAAATGTATTGGAACGAGAGTACCCAACATGAACTCGCGCGCCAGAGTCTAATCGGCCACCACCGTTCCATGGCTCTTGTTTGGTCAGATCTCACAGTATAAGACTCAAAACACTTTGTAAAGACTGGTGACATCTAGTGGAAGCCATAAGAAGTGCTCAAAGATTAATAAGCCCCTGTGTGTTTCAATGGCATAGGCTTAAAGGTAATTCAACACATCAGGTATCCACTTCCTGTCAGAATTTGTCTCAGGGTTTTGACTGCCATATGAGTTCTGTTATACTTACAGACACCATTCAAACAGTTTTAGAAAATTCAGTGTTTTCTATCCAAACCTGAACAATAATATGCATATTCTAGCTTCTGAGTTGGTGTAGGAGGCAGTTAAAAATGGGCACATATTTTTTTCAAAATTCTCAATACTGACCCCTAGCCCTAAGAAGTTTTAAAGGCTTCTGCATGCTTCCCAGCCAAAACATTTCTAAAGAGTTTGTGGATATATAATGAGAAGATTTTGTGACGTTTTTGTTCATTTTTTACTTTGGCAAGGTTTTTTTCAGCTGTTGGGGTGCATATTTTTTTTTACTGGAGGTAAGCAAAAGTTCGAAGCCGAAGTAGGGATGCACGATATATCGGTAAACATATCAGAATCAAACGATATTAGCTAATGTCAACATCGGTATCGACCCGACATCTAGTTTAACGGCGATGTGAAAAACCCATGTCAAAGCTGATGTGCATACCGATATGATATAATGACGCCATGTAAAATTTTGCACGAAACGTGCAACACAGCATTCCTAAAAGAACCCACAATGTTTGCTGTGTGGATCGAGCAGTCATTTCAAAGAGTAACACAATTTCAGCGAGACAATTCAAAGGCGAAATCCATTAAATCCAAGATAATGGAATTCATTGCCATGGTCAATCATCCGTTGTTTGTCGTGGGTTATGTTGGCTTTCGCCGACTGGTCGAGAATCGGTACACACAACCTAGTGTTCTGTTTTTCAGATGTAGCCCTACCGGAGTTACACAGTAATAGCGCTACTGCTGTGAGCTTCACGACATACATACTATGGAACGCCGTTTGGGTCTTTGCGTGTCAAAGATACAGTAGCGCTGTCAAAGCTGGAAAAAAAAAAATTCTGCAAACACCGGCCAGGACCGATGTGTTTACAATACCACGTTGGTAATAAAACATAATTTGTTCGACCGCAACTTCTGGGCTAGCTAGCTTTAGCTTGGTACCTAGCTAGCACCAATACAACCATCCTGAAAAAGATGACCAGTAGAAACTGCAGTCATTGATTTAGGAATCCTTGTAAGTATTACGTAGGTTGCCACTTGTTGTTAGCCTATTGAAGAAAAAAAATAGCTAGCCAGCTACTTAACCCTGTTGCCCAAAGCTAATGTTATAAGCAGCCTGCTAGCTTCATCTGTCTAGTGAGGCTCGACCGCACCGGTTTATGTGTTGTGAAGCTAGCCGCGATAAGGATTAGGTACAATAGTGGAATTTGTGGTTTGCCTTCAAAATAAAACTGTCATTGACAGTGATGCATAGGAATATAAATAGTAGAATTATGCAATACTTTTATTTTGAAGGGTAACTGCAAATTCCACTTGTGGCTAATCCTTATTGTGGCTAGCTTCACATAGATGGGTCCGACCATTAATCAAATAAGAAATGTTTTATAAGTTAGGGTTATTTTAGACGATGACACCTAGCTATATAGTTAGCTTACTAACTATATAGCTATTGAAACAGATTGTCGTTTTGCTATGTTTTTGGGGAAGAACATTGTTTACATCCGTGAGCTAGCTAGTTTTTTTTTTATGACCAGCACTGTATGTGCGCGAGACAATTTTACCAGCATCATAGCATACGTATCAATGAATCGTCGTGACATATGAAATACCAGTGATAGTTATTACACATCGATTACACTATGTACAAAAATATATGAACGTGTTAAATTATGTGACGTGCAGTCATATTCAGGTCAACAATCTTATTTGACACTTGAAATAGTGTTATTTTATTATTTGTTTTGACACTCCAAGACCCAGACGGCGTCCCATAGAAATCCTGGTTGAAAATGAAACGACTGAACAAATGAACAACGAAACAGCACAGCAAATAAGTGAAAGAAATAGGTTTTAATTATGATTTACTGGTAATGGGGACATATGTAAATGCCAACAAAATAACTTGTTGGTCAGTGTGGTGTGTAACCTTTATTTAACTAGGCAAGTCAGCTAAGAACAAATTCTTATTTACAGTGACTGCCTTCCCCGGCCAAACCCGGACAACGCTAGGCCATTTGTGCGCCGCCCCATGGGACTCCCAATCACGGCCGGATGTGATACAGCCTGGATTCGAACAAGGGACTGTAGTGACGCCTCTTTCACTGAGATGCAGTGCCTTAGGCTGCTGTGTGTGTTAACTATTTAACTGTACTAGAATGCTGAAAAGTCCGCAAAAAATGTAAATATTGGTTATCAGTAGTTTTTTTTTTGGCAAGGAAAATATCGGATATCGGTAGCGGCCAAAAATGTCATATCGGTGCATCACTAAGCCGAAGTCTAGACCCCCCCCCCCCCCCCCCCCCCCCCCTCGTCGGTGATTGGTCAACAGTAGAGATTCTTCAATAGTCATTTTTTGTGATTCAACGAGACTACTTTTTTCATTGACTAATTTGGCACCAAACATATTAGTTTGATGTGAAATTGCACGACTAAGATCTCCTAAGCAAAAACATACATTTATGACAGCCTTCTTGAGTTGGATTAATTCAGACTATTTTGATGTGTATACTGGCTACAGTGGCTCAAAATGGACAAACAGTACTATGTCCTCATTTTTCAAGCGAAGGTCTTTTAAGGGAGCACACTCATTAGGCTTGGCGCCAGACAAACTGAAGCATGCTGACGCATGCGGAGCCCTTTAAAATCAGGTCATTTTTACCCGCAAATTCCAAATGTTACGTTTTATTTAACAAAAATATATACAGTACCAGTCAAGTTTGGATACACCTGCTCATTCCAGGGGTTTCCTTTATTTTTTATATTTTCTACATTGTAGAATTATAGTGAAGACATGAACTATGAAATAACACACATGGAATCATGTAGTAACCAAAAAAAGTGTTTAAGGAAAGAAATTCCACAAGTTAACTTTTTAACGAAGCACACCTGTTAATTGTAATGCATTCCAGGTGACTACCTCGTGAAGCTGGTTGAGAGAATGCCAAGAGTGTGCAAAGCTGTCATGAAGGCAAAGGGTGGCTACTTTGAAGAATCTCAAGTATAAAATAAACAAATCAAAATAACACTTTCGGTTACTACATGATTTCATAAGTGTTATTAAGTTTTGATATCTTCACTATTATCCTACAATGTAGAAAATAGTAAAAATGAAGAAAAACCCTTGAATGAGTAGGTGTATCCAAACTTTTGACTGGTACTGTACATACACAGACCGTGTCGTTTCAGAAAGTTGCTGGAAATTACGAAGTACTGATGGATTTTGTTCATGTCTTTATGATTAACTTGGGCAAATGTAATATATGTTCTAAAGTTCAACACATTTTGTTGATTTCCTACTTAATGTCAATACTTTTTTTTTTTTTTTTAAATGTACATACTTGAATTACGCTTTAATTCCGTGATTGCTTCTGAGTTTTCTGCAACGCAGATTTTGTGGGTAAATATCTGTTTGCTCAAGTTGCCTCCATTGACCCTTTTGGAATGATCACTGGCATAATTTTTACTCGAGGGAAACGCTAGCCAATGATAAAAGTGAAAATTAACCATTTGTATTACATTAGGCATCTTACCAGCTGCCTTTTTGTTAATTTACCACTCACTTCCAGCCTTGTGTTGTGGAAATTGAGAATTTTGTGTTTGGCTTTTGCCTGACATAATGGGACCTATGTCATCCAAAAAGTTTACCAAAAATAGCACCTGGATGATCAAGACTCTTGGAAGAATGTCCTATGGACAGATGATTAAAAAGTGGAACTTTTTGGATGACATGGGTTACATTATGCCTGGTGAAAACCAAACCCTACATTCCACAGTAAGAAGCCAACGGTCAAGCATGGTAGTGGTTGTGTGATGCTTTGCTGCCTCAGTACCTGGACGACTTGCCTTAAAGAGCAGAATTAATGGTTCCTTCTATTATCAGAGAATTCTACAGGAGTATGTCAGGCCATTGGTCTGTCAGCTGAAGCGCGCTGGGTCATGCAGCGAGACGGTGATCCAAAACACAATCAAATCTACATGAAAATGGCTAAAAAGCAACACATTAAGTTTTGAAAGGCCTAGTCAAAGTCCAGACCTAATCTCAATTGAGATGTTGTGGCGGGACTTGAAATGATCAGTTCATGCTTGAAAACCCACAAATTGTCGCTGAGTTAGTAGTTCTGCATGGAATAGTGGGCCAAAATTCCTCTACAGCGATGTAAGAGACTGATCAACAACTAAAGGAAGCGTTTGGTTGGAGTCATTGCAGCTTAAAGTGCCACTGTTTTTCACACAGGGGTAGTGGGTGTTGCAGCACATTTGTTTATGAAAAAATGAAAAGTATTTAATTGTTCACTCAGGTTCCCTTTATCTAATACTAGGTTTTGGTTTAAGATCTGATAACATTCCGTATAAAACAATATGCGAAAGTAGAGAATTAGGAAGGAGCCAAATATTTTCACAGCGCTGTACATGTAAGTGGGTGTAATGACCCCACCTGAAGCATTTTGCCTCTGTGACCTCTTCAGTCTCTGAGAAACAAGTACTGTTTTTAAGCCACAACCCAGGCCTCAGTCACGGCCCAGTAGAAATTGGCCGCTACCCACCATTTGGGCCACAGCTGCAATAGGACAATGACAAGCCTCTGAATGATGACTCGGGGGTATTAAATCCAACTCCGCCCACTGCTCTGAGCCTCTGGCTCATCATTGCTCTCAGTGCCCATTCCGGATGCCATATAATGCCATATTTGAGCGCTTCCACTGGGGTGTGTATCAAGCCACTGGGCGGAACTTGACTCTTTTGCTGATGCACATCATAACCTAGGCATCATGTCAATTACTAAAACATGTCTAAATTCCCAGTGCTAACTAGCCTGCTCGTGGCACGATGCTAGCAAGCCAACTAGCCTGTCAGTCTGTCAGTAACCTATTAACAGGGCTCCGCTCCAGCCTGGCCAGTCAGTATGAGGTTAAACGCTTGTACTATAAATGCCCCCCCCCAGCCCTTAGTTAGACAGGCTCGCCGCTCTGTTCCGCACCTGCACAATCCAGGGAGGCCCATTGTGGCCATGCCGGTGACTTCAAAGGCAAAATGGGCACGCTGTCAGTGCTGGCCCCGGTGTTTGTAATTCAGCATGCTCCCCTCCATGGCCCTGGCGCTAGCTCTTTTGTTGTATGTCCTACTCCGCCTATACACATGCTAATTAGTTTCATGTGGATTCAGGTTGGTGGTGGTGGTGGTGGTTGCTCAGAAGAAGGTGGGGTGAGGGGGGGTCGGAGGGGAGCAGGGGGAAGACGGACCAGTTTTTCAGGTTCATAAAGCACTGGAATGAGTCACTAGACTAGCTTCTCTCTCCCTTTCTCTCCTCCGGGTGTGTGAGGGTGTTAGACGATGCCAGATCAGCGTGTGGCCTATGATTTCAGTGGCAGTGTTGCGCTAAAAAAGAGATGGGTAACTTTAGGGTTGGGCCTCATTGGCTTGTGTCTGTATACCACATGCAGTCAGAGCCGGCCCTAAGTTAAATTTTGTTTAACGGCGCTGCAGTTCTACACCTTTAGCCATGGGCAGAGAGAAATTTGTGGTTTTACGGCAAATTTCCTTCAATTCTACTCATTTGCCATAGGATGGAGCGAAATCATTGGGATCCCCCCAGTCGTTAATTTGATCATGATTACTACAAGTTTAGATAGATGACTAGACTAATTTGCCAATCTAAAAAATGTTGGCTGCCATGGGCTGATTTGACTGACAAGAGAAACTGATACACAACCAGATTTTGAAATTGCTCCTTGTGTATTCCAACTCTCAGCATTAAGTTGAGACACCGACTGTGTCGTCCCCCCCCCCCCCCCCCCCGCAAAAAAACGCATTACATTTTCCCTGTAAATTTACAGCATTATACTGGGGAACCACAGTCGCGAACTTAATAATGTAATTTTGCTTTACAGCAGAGATGCTGTAATGTTTTACAGTACTATTTTCTTACTGTAAAGACATTAGAGCACCTTGCTGTAAATTTACAGGGATGCTGTAATGTTTTACAGTAAGGAAAATGGTACAGTAAAGCAAAATTAAAGTATTAAGCTGGCAACTCTGGTGCCAGGATGATGCTGTAACTTTACAATAAAATTCTACCTGGAATCTGAATGTAAGAAAAACAATACTTTTGTACAGAAAATAAATTTTATTAAAAGTGTTAACAACATAAAGAATGACTGGACAGAATTGACAGTAGGAACATATGTAACCAAATAAGAGAATCATTACAACACTGATGTGGGGCAGCAGGTAGCCTAGTAGTTTGAGCGTTGGGCCAGTAACCGAAAGGTTGCTGGATCGAATCCCCGGGCTGACAAGGTAAAAATCTATCGTTCTGCCCCTGAACAAAGCAGTTAACCCACTTTCCCGGTTGGCCGTCATTTTAAATAAGAATTTGTTCTTAACTGACTTGCCTAGTTAAATAAAGGTTAAATAACAAACTATTAGCTGCACATATCACTCTCTGAAGCGCCTTGTGGTGTTGCCGTACCAGGCTGTGATGCAGCCCAATCTATGCTCCAGGGCAACTCTGTTTGGATTAAGGGGGTCTCTCTTTCCCTTCATGACTTACTTTATTTTGCTGATCAACATTTGCAAAGAAGGAACCTTAACGTCTCTTTTATAAAACTGCTGTCTCTTGAAAACCCTTTATCATTAACATAGTTCGAGACTTGAGCAAATATTATCTTAACTGGGAGATATGTAAGTTGGGGCGACTAGGTGTCACCAAAAACTTTATTCATTCAATCAGCTTTGAAATCAGAAATAGTTTGCGTTATCACCAACAAGGTACTAGAGTAGTGAATTTATGTTAGCTTCAGCTGTAAGCTAGCAAGGAAAGTTAGCCTGCAGAGGTGGAAGCTACCGGTATCTTCTTGCGTTCAAATCTAATCACATTTTATTGGTCGCATGCACATATTTAGCAGATGTTATTGCGAGTGTAGTGGAATTCTCACCTTGTTGTTTCCCCCCGCATTGTAAAGTGTTCTAGCCTGTGTTGCAAACGACAATTAAGTTTCAACATTTATGCTGTGTTGCATTATTCAAGTGGGTTAACGTCTGTACAGCATAATTGGTGATGCAGCCCAGACTCCGAGCGAGTGCAGTGGTTCCTCGGGATAGGCTAGAGCTACCAATGAGTAAGTGGTGCAGGCACGGTGTGCTATAGCTAAGGGGACATTGGCTGCGCTGACGGACTTGATCCTCTCGATCAGTAGATTATAATTTATATATTTTTTTTTACCTTCTATTTAACTAGGCAAGTTAGATGGCCTAGGAACAGTGGGTTAACTGCCTTGTTCAGGGGCAAAACAACAGATTTTTACATTGTCAGCTAGGGGATTCGATCTTGCAACCTTTCGGTTACTAGTCCAATGCTCTAACCACTAGGTTACCTGCCGCCCCGTGACACACACTTTACAGTACCCAAAAAATTCTAGATTTTTAGTTTTGGTATACCTTGCAACACTAGTGATGTTCCAGGACCATTAAGCATATCTTCATGTGTTCACCCAGGTATTTATATCTTAGCTTTATCTCCACTTTATTGATTAAACTTGGCCTCTGGCGACGATCTCAGTCAAGCAGTGTGGTAGTATTCAGCATGCATGTTGATTGTATGATACTAATGTTGTGTCGTTGTTTGCTCTAGTTGCAGGAGTCGGTGAAGAGGAAGCTGGAGAGCGCTAGCTCCCCTGTTCAAGTCAACGGCTTCAGCGATGGCTACCCCCCGTCCAAGAAGTCCTGCCTGGACAATGACCCATCCAACGGCGGCATCCCCACGCGCTCGCCTCTGGACTCCAAGCACGGCATCGGCGCTGACTCTCTCATACCCAACGGGATCCACCGGCTTGGTGGTGAGCCCGGTGGGGACTCCGCAGGTGAGCAGGAGTTCTTGCTCAAAGAGATGAAGCAGGAGCCCATGGATGACATCTTGCCCTGCATGCTGCCGTCAGGTGGCGGAGCCAGCAACAGCCTCTTCCCTGACCTCAACCTCAACGAGCAGGAGTGGATGGAGCTCATGGAGGAGCTCAACCGCTCTGTGGCCTATGAGGACATCCAGGACATCCTCAATGATGGCTTCGAGGATCGCAAGGACTCCCCTGAGCTGGCCGGACCCACCCCAGGGACAGGTGCACAGTCTGGGCGAGCAACGCAGGCAGGGGGAACCTCACAGGGAGGCCTCCTGCCTCCAGACCTGACCATCATTAAGACTGAGTTCTCCCCGGCCTCCGTTGCTTTCGAGCAAGACTCTGGCACCGGCTCGCCGCATGTTAGGCCCACGTCATCGGGGCCGCCCATGCAGCGCTCACCGGCAGCGGCTACCACCACTGCCTCCTCCCCGGCCCTGTCCCAACCCCTCAGCCAGCAGCCTCCCCCATCCAGGCAACTCCCTCCCCAGAACCACCACCTCCCCCCGGGGCCCGTCCCCAAAGACCTGTCCCCTGCCCAGCAGCTCCAACAGTTAGCCGCACATCAACAGAGAGCCCAGCAGATACAATCCCAGCTTCAACAGCAGCAACACGCTCAGAAACCGCAGCAAAACCAAAAACAACAGCAACAACCGCAGCAAGCACCCAAATTCCACCCAACTGGATCCCACCCTCCTTCTTGGCCCCCCCAGTCGGCCCCGTCTCACAGCCCCCTAAGGGGCTCCTACGGCCTGGAGAAGCCCACTAGCCCCTCCCTATACCCCCAGGACTTCCCCAACAAGCCCCAGCTGATGATACCCGTACAGCCCAACAAGGGCTCACCCAAAGCTGCAGCCGGCGGGTACCTGCAGCCCGGGGGCCCCCACCCCAACATGCTGGGCCACCCTGCCGCAGGACCAGGGGCCCTGCTCAGCCACCCTGCAGCAGCAGGCCCTGGGGGCCCGGGCTCTGCCATGCTCAACTACAGCAACACCATGCCCCTGTCCCACTATGACGTGGCGACCCAGGGGCCACCACGGGGCCCTCCTAGTGTCCAGAGCCAGAACAAGGCGGTGATGCTATCGCTTATCAGACAGCAGCAGCAGATGAAACAGAAGCAAGGCCTGCCCTTCAGACCACACCTACCCCACGGCCAGGTAAGACTGCAGCTCATCCTCTACAACGCACCATGGCCATTATCACAAGAGTTCTCATTTTTTAAACATTATTTCTGTTTGACTTGCTTTGATACCATGGTGTTGGCTTAAAATGTTTTCTATAGCAGAGTCAAACGCTTAGTGATAAGAGTCAAGGATCCAAATAGAAACATCAATATCAGCACTCTACTGCACACATTCTGGTTTTTCATTAAAAAATAATCTTCCATCCTATTTTTGGGAAGTTTTAGGCTTTCTCATAATGTTCAGGCTTTGCCATGGGGGTACAAAAATACCAATCCAATATTTTCTTTATCAGAGGGTATGATCCTAACAGCTCGATTAGGCTCCTTTGCCTGTAAATGTTGACAAAAAGGCCATTATTTTACATCACATTTTTCATTGAGCATGATATTATCCTGAAAAGGATCGGTATACTTCTTTAGAGGTTCCTACACAAGTACAGATAACTTGAATTTTTTTAAATTTAAACATGCAAAATAATTAAATGTATTGTACCCTTCATTCACACCATGCCCTCAGATTGCTTTGCTTCCTTAAAGAAGGTCCCTCCCCAATTGATACATCATAACTTCTGCACCTCATTGGATTGTTTAGACATGTCATCACATATTGTCATGTGTAGAAAATAAAACATTAACATTCAAGTCTTTGGCAACAGCTCTGGTGGACATTCTTGCAGTGAGCATGCCAATTGCACGCTCCCTCAACTTGAGACGTCTGTGGAGTTGTTGTGTGACACAACGCTTGGAGTCCCATGCAGGAAAAGCTAGATTTCAAGAGCTTTTTGGACATTTTTTGTTGTTGCATTTCTTATACCAATAGACTGTTGAAGAGGGAAGCAAGCTCTTTTTTGCTGAATGGTAAATATAGCAGCCAATAGAACTCACGGGTAGTTTGAAAGAAGAGTGAACGCATGATGGAGGTAGGCAGTTATTTATTCAGACCAATAACCATTCAATCTTAGTGAAGAGAAGTGTAAGCTTTCTGCGTCTAATTCTAGTCCTATATTATTCAACTGTCATTAGAATGATGAGGACAACTTAATTTAATTGAAGGCGATGAAGGGATGGACCAACAGAGGGAGATCGAGATGATAAGCTAATAATGGGAAATATTATGAAAGGTATATATGCGCCCGCCTACTAATTATACAAATAGGCCCCATTTTCAGAATTAAAATCAAATTTGCTAGCCTATACTTGTAACTTTGTAGGCTGCATGTGCTGTACCAGAACCATATGTCCTCTTCTGATGTATCATGGTTTGAACAATGTGCATAATTCCAGTCCGTATAATACAGTACAGTAATACAGTTCACACAAAACAAAGATTTAGCCTACTGGAGCTAGTTAAATTTATTTACCTATTTATGTTTTTCTGTTGTGTGTAATGTGCAGTACCATATATCATATGTATTGGATAATGGCACAATCATTTGGGCTTGGGCTCATTAAATGTTGTTAATGTAGGGCTCATAAAATATATTTAATATGTGGCTCATCAGGCTCCGGTAGCATCAGATTTGAATTTGTATACCGCTCTAATCAAATCTAGACATGTATGTTCTTTTGAATGACACTTCCGGGTTTGGCTGAAAATACCGGGTTACCCGGGAGAAGTGATTTATTCTCTGGTTGGAACAGGGGGATAATATTCAACTCTACTTGAGGGCAACGATGTGCAGTAGAGGGTTAGGCTATATTGGCATTCTGAATAACCGTTAAGCTAGATGTCAACAAGTGTATACGAAGGACTTGGACTTACATGACTTGGTTATGGTCATCACCCAAACTTAACATTAATTTCACACTGTGTGACTGGGAGAGTAGGAGCCATCCACATTCCCAACAAGGGAAAGGCTCAACGCATGTTTTATACTGACATCAGCAAATAGCATTACAACTGAGACATAAAGAACCTTCCAAGGCCGTGTTGTGTTCACACACTCCCCCAGTGCTACAATGCTGGTGTATGACGGAGTCTCATGTCGAAGCAAAACAATGGTAAACAATAAGGGCTTGTTAAAAATGAGCAATGGAGTTGTCTGGCTTGCCCTTACAGTTTTAAAAGAACGGCTCCAAAGAAAGACCTCGTGATTTCAACGTTTTCGCTTACGTAAAGAACCGCAGACCAATGGATTGCATTACATTTGGTAACTTATGATCAACACATAATCTGATTGTACTGTACATTTCTTGCATTCATTGCATTTTAAATGACTTACTGAAGTTGTAGGCCTCCTCGGCTAATTGTTTTTGACAACCTCGTGGATTAAGCGTACTGCATGTAGGCCTAGTTGATGGTGATTCTAGGCCCTAGAAGGGTTTTTATGTTAGTCAACAAACACAACCCCACACACTGTCCTTAGTTTTTGTTCTTACAAGTCTGGCACGGGCCCCATGGTTCGAAAGAACTGTGTGTGTGTCTGGGTCAAGCAGCTGGTTGCTAAGGCGCTGGCGTGCAGGCTCCCACGGGGGCATGGGTTGTGGTGGGGGGGACCGGGGAGGGGACAGCCATTACAAAGCAGCCTTTCATACATCCCTCCCTCCTTCCTCACTCATGTCCTCACTAGTGTATTTTAGGAGCAGCCCCCACCTTCCTCTCAGTACTCTCTCTCTATTTAAATATAGCTGCTGCTAACCCACTTGTATTTTTTCCTCTCTCGCGAGAGGGGACTCCGTTCCTCTCCCTTTCAAATCAAATGTATTTATATAGCCCTTCTTACATCAGCTGATATCTCAAAGTGCTATACAGAAACCCAGCCTAAAACCCCAAACAGCAAGCAATGCAGGTGTAGAAGCACGGTGTCTAGGAAAAACTCCCTAGAAAGGCCAAAACCTAGGAAGAAACCTAGAGAGGAACCAGGCTATGAAGGGTGGCCTCTTCTGGCTGTGCCGGGTGGAGATTATAACAGAACATGGCCAAGATGTTCAAATGACCAGCATGGTCAAATAATAATAGTCACAGTAGTTGTCGAGGGTGCAACAGGTCAGCACCTCAGGAGTAAATGTCAGTTGGCTTTTCATAGCCGATCATTGAGAGTATCTCTACCGCTCCTGCTGTCACTAGAGAGTTGAAAACAGCAGGTCTGGAACAGGTAGCACGTCCGGTGAACAGGTCAGGGTTCCATAGCCGCAGGCAGAACAGTTGAAACTGGAGCAGCAGCACGGCCAGGTGGACTGGGGACAGCAAGGAGTCATCATGCCAGGTAGTCCTGAGGCATGGTCCTAGGGCTCAGGTCCTCTGAGCGAGAGAGAGAGAATAAGAGAGAGCAGCCAGTGCCCTGTGCGGGCACTGGCTGCCTATGTGGAGTGGTCACAGTCAGTGAGAACAACAGACCAGCTCTGTGTCTGCTATGGTGAGAGAGTCCTGGGGGCTTGGTTATCAAAGCCGAGGCTCTATCACTGGATCATGGACATGATTACGATAGCATACCGCCTGGCTGGCAGGCCAGTGCTGGCTCATTCAACACGAGGTGTGGCTGCGTCCTGCGCTCTACTGAGAGGAGTGCCCCTTGCTGATATCTGTGCTGCGGCCAGCTGGGCTTCCTCTTGCACCTTTGCTAGTTAAATGTGCCACCTCCCTCTGCTGTTGGTTCAGCGGTCCTGGGCATTGCCTCCCCTTCCGGGGACTGTGCCAGGACCCCCCTTCCACATTGACGGTCTCGGTGCCGCGCTGGGACTTTGCCGCTGGCTGGCCAGGTCCCTCTAGCACCAACTAAATGTGTTAGGGGTATACCAATATGTTGGAGTGATCCAATATAGTGAAATATAAGGAAGGTTACGTATGTAACCACGGTTATGTGAGCTATATGGATCACTCCAATGGATTGAGGCGATTTGAGGCGCCATAGAGTTGCCAAACAACCAACCCATCTATATGGATACAATCAATTAGATTAATTTCTCAGATCAAATTATATCTCAACAAAATAATGTTTCAGGAATGCTAATCTTATGTTTCTAACAAACTGTTTCAGAACAGTCAGACGGTGGGTGTCGAAATCCTCTTGTGCTTTTTGAGTTGGAACAACCCACTGAAAATATGGAATTGTGGTACTAACAGCTGGTCAAGTGAAACTTATTTGAGGCCATACATTTTCAAACTGAAGTTACACAACCACATTCTTCATAAACAATTTTGATTAGCAAGTGTTTTAGGTAAAGCTTGAGTTTTGGTTTTAATGCTTTTTCCTCTGCTTTACATCCAATTGTGTTTATCCCCAATGCAAAGGACCAATTTTCCCCATGTTATTTCTGAACATATTCCCACCACTTGTTTGACTGTACCCAAAGCCTAACCTCAGACTCAACTCAATCACTCCCTGTCCTTCTGGTGGACATTAGGGGAATAACCACAACATTTCCCCCATTTTTCCTTCAGCAGGAGCAGAACACATACCCGACCACAACGCACGGCCCTGGACCCGGCAACGCCATGGCGCCTCAGCCGGGGGGGCCCGGCAATAGCATGGCAAGTAACCATGGCAACGCTGCCTACCTGTCGGGGCAGGCAGCAGTGGCGGCGGCGCTGAAGCAGCAACAGCAGCAGCAGCTGATAGAGCAGCAGAAACAGTTCATACTGGGCCAGAGGCAGCAGCAGATCATGGCCCAACAGGTAAATGCCTGGGGTCAAGGGTCATGTACTGCAGGTTCTTGGGTACTTAGTATGAATAATTTGGGTAAATAAAATGTAAAACACAGGCTTCGTGGCTTATTCACATAACTGGTTTCAACTTTTCCTATGACTACCAGCATGCTGAGTCAATACAGGATCTGTCTATTCTACCTGTCTGGACTTGCTAGTGCTGCATAGCCTCAAGTAAGCAGTGTTCTACATGGTATCAATTTCTAACATAAACACAAGGGGGAACCATTTGTCTGCATGACTTGTTAGATACAACTGCACTGTTGGAGCTAGGAACACAAGCATTTTGCTACACCTGCAATAATGTGTATGTGACCAATAAGATTTGTTTTGTAGAAGTGGCTTATGGCAGTTTCGTAGTAGGTGCTTTTATCTCTGATTTGTCTAAAATAGAATGTATGGGGAGGAATATCAGTCATGTGTATATGCATGCATGACATGTGCATTCTCTATGGTTTCTGTGTTTCAGGAGAAGCAGCGTCTGCAGCAGGAGCAGCAGCTCCAGAGGCACCTGACCCGGCCCCCTCCCCAGTACCAGGACCAACAGAACCAGCAACCTGGAACACAGAACAACCCCTTCCAGCAGCAGCAGGTCGCCCAGTTTACAGGTAAATAAGACCCCACGTCACCAGCCGTTACCCCTAATGTAGCATGGGCCCTCCAGCCCCATCAGACCTGGGCACTCCAACTCTGTTGCTGGAGAGCTACCCTCCAGTAGGTTTTCAATCAAACCCCAGTTGTAACGAACCTGATTCAGCTAATCAACCAGCTAATTATTACAGTCAGGTGCCCTAGATTAGGGTTGGTGTGTGAACCTACTGGACTGTAGCTCTCCAGGGACAGGATTGGAGAGCCCTGCCCCAAACAAGTGTGAACTCATTCCCTATCCTTTAGCTTTCAAACCATTGAGGTTTTGGAATGTTCCTGTGACCCAGCACAATAAACGGGCACAACCCAGTAACTTGCCATAGCCCAAAACAAATTGACCATGACCGATGTAAGATCCAGGACCCCAAGGGGTGCACATTTTGGTTTTTGCCTTAACACTACACAGCTGATTCAAATAATCTAATCATCAAGCTTTAATGATTTGAATCAGCTTTGTAGTGTTAGGGCAAAAACCAAAATGTGCACCCCTTGGGGTCTTGAAGACCAAGTTTGGGAAATGCTGGGTTAGGGATAAGAGGGTGATTTTTGGAACAGGTATACACCTCAGCCACAGCCAAACTCTACCAGTGCTTACACTTCCATTTCAATTGAATAGGAACCCTTTGGAAATGTTTGGTCGTGTGGGAGGTTTACTCAAATGATGTGACTCACACAGAACAACTTTGTTTGGCAGTAAACAAATAAACCTCACAAGTGCAAATGTTGCTTACCGTGAATCATTTGAATGGCAAATTAGTAATAGTGTGTCTAATGTGTTCGCTCGTCTCTAAATACATTTGCCAGTTTGTTCCGTGTCTTTTGACAGAACTGCTGTCTCAATGGTTGTTTTCCTTGCCTCCTTTGATTCTATAATGGCATGAAAATAATGTGGTAGACATTGTCGATTTGCTATCTGCATTGATGAAAGGATGGTGACGCAGACATGGAGCCATTTAAGAATATTGAGAGACAGATTTGGTCTTCTAAAATGAGCATATTGATTAAGATTGCATATTCCATAAGGATTACACATTTTTATAATTCAAAGGTTAAATTTTCTGTTTGTTTTATTGTGACTCTTCGCTTCTCCCTGCAGGCTCTTCTCAGCCAATGGTCAACGTTGGCTCGCTGGGGGGCCCTGCCCCCGTAGCTCAGCGAATGTTCCCCCAGACGCAACAAGGCATGATGGGCATGACCATGGGCCAACAGGGAGGTGGTGGCCCCACACCTGGCGCCCTCCCTGCTGCCAGCCAGGCCGACATGAGCCTCTCCTCTTGCGGGGGCGTTATGGACTCTGCCTTACAGCAGCAGGTACTCTACAGTAACATGAACATGCACCCCTCCCAGCAAAGTTCAATGCAGAGGCAGCCCGTAGGCAACATGGGCGCCCCCTACAGACAGAATATGCTAGCCCAACAGCAGCACCTCAAAAACCAACCCAACGCCGCCCTGCTGAAACAGCAGCAGCAGTTAGCCAGACTACCCGGCTCCATGCCCGGTAGCAACATGCCCAATGTTATGCCCAACACCATGCAGAGTGCCCAGAGCCAAGCCTGGCAGCAGCACCAGGTCATGCAGCAAGCCATGGGTGCCCAGCAAACGCCTTCCAGCAATGGAGGTCTGCCGCCCAATTCCTTTGTCAATTCCAACGCCTTCCACATGCAGCAGCAGACCCGCATGCCCAACAAGATGCCTGTTGGCAACACCCCCTTCGGCGCCAATGCCAATGGCAGGCCAATGGGCGCCATGAACCCTGCCCAACAACAGATGATGCAGCAGGCCCAGCAAAGGACTGCAGCCAACCCCCAAGTTTCCCTTGAGCAGCCCTTAGGGCAAGTCTTACCCAATCAGCAACAGACTCAGCAACAGCAAGGTTCCCAAGGCCAAGGGGTGTTACCGGACTTGGGGGCCTTCAGTCAGCTGCAGGGGGGGCGTTCGGTCAGCCAGGGGCTCCAGTGTAGCCAGCAGGGCTACCAGATCAACAGAACGGCCAACCAACAGCAGCAGCAGTTGCCATTTGGCTACAACACTGGATCAGGGGCTAGCAGTCTGCCCAGCTTCCCTGGGGAGGGTGACCTGGTGGATTCTCTGCTGAAAGGACAGAGCACACAGGAGTGGATGGACGATCTGGATGAGATCGTTCACCTTTTCCGGTCAGTAGATTAAGACTGAGAGGACAGAGAGCCACTTCAGACAATTGGGACTTCAGACGACGAGTTGAGAGGGTGAAAGTTGGTGTATTAGTTCCAAGCCAATTGCCAATGAAGTGCAATGAAATGCAGGAACAGCGAGGGTTAGTAATGGAATTCTGTTACTGTTCTGACACTGCTAGGAGACTGTAATTCTCAGTATTTTGTGTACTGTGTATATATGAGGCGTATATAATGTTAAGAGAATGAATGGATGGTAATGATGGTGTGCAGGGCCAAAACCTGTATTATTTCTATTGGAGTATATAATTTTTTCCCCCCCAGGACTCGAAGACGTATAGAGAACTCTACTACTACTGAACCTGTGGCTCAGTACTAAACCACTGAATCAAGGGTGAACCGAACGCTCCACACACACACACACACACACACACACACACACACACACACAGCCTCTTCTGCTTTGTTTGAAGTTGCGGCCTTGAATGCAAATATATGCTCGGCGTAGCAGAGGTGACCTAGTAATACATTCCACCCTATGTAAAAGGGTTGTGGTAATACACAAGAGTTTTTGTTCACGGTCTGCTCATAAACAGACCTGTGCCATTTCTCCTCTACTCTCAAACCAATGACTAGGTGAGCTAAAGAAACTCAACTGTGGTGGCCATATTCGTTCGGTTAGCCAGTGTCCGTTTGTTGCTAAGTGGGGACCCATATGTTGAACTGTCTGTAGTCTTTGATTTGGAGACGAGACTGTTTCTCTGTTTAGAGTTGTGCAATTACCCCCAATGTAGGTAGGTTTCAAAGGTAAAGTGACAAATGGGGACCTAGTCCCCACATCTCTCACATACACTTTTGAGTGATTCTTGTATCACGTTTCTAAAATGGTCTCCCTTTAGGTTCCTTACCATGTTTGACCAGGTTACACACTAAAATCACTGTCTTTATTAAACATCCAGTCCACTGTAATTTCAATAACCAAGCTAAAAGAGAAGATAATGTATGAATTTGTCTTTGGTCATGCAGCTTTTATTTTATATAAGTGGAAATCATTGCCTTAAGACACATTGCAGCCATTATTTTTGCCATACCCATGAATGACAATACAGCCTCTTGAGTTGGGATATTTGATTAACAAAAAATCATCCTCGTTTGTGTCAGGGGCTACTTGTAAATTTCTATTTTTTTTGTATGCATTTTCCTATTTTTGCCGAAGATATAGCTTATTTTTATATGTATATTGCAGCTGATTTTTGTAAGTATTTTATACTTTTAATATGGTTCTCTGTAAAACAAGAGTATTATGTGAATATAGTTCTTTAGAAACGGACTCTGCGTTTTGTCTTTGTATTTTTGTGCGTGTGTGAATTATAACTAGCTAGCAGTACAGTATTAGTATTAGGTGCCAACGTAAGGTGTGAGTAAAATCCTGTCCAACATTGGATTCACATTGTTATCACATTACAGTTAATAATGATGATGGTTGATTACTTTCTTCCATCTGTTTTCTTGTCCTTGTAATTATTTTTGCATCAAGTAGCACAGGAAAGGGGAGCTCCACTCTTCGGGGGCCTGACGGACGAGTCGACACACTTCCGCCCAAGTTGGGACACACCTGATTCCAAATATCAAAAGATCAATGTGTCCTGTTTAGAAAGTAGTACATTTAAACAGATGTAATGGCTAGGGCTGGGCTAACGTGTGACTGACACTAATCAGGCCCCTGAGGGCTACTCATCCCTGATATGGCATAGGATCTATGCTGATATCATAGCTAGACATGCAGTGGATTCGGAAAGTATTCGGACCCCTTGACTTTTTCCACATTTTGCTACGTTACAGCCTTATTCTAAAATTGATTAAATTGTCCCCCCCCCCCCCCCCCCCCCCCCCTCATCAAACTACTCTCAATACCCCCATAAAGACAAAGCAAAAACAGGTTTTTGAAATGTTTGCGGATGTATTAACTGATATCACATTTGTGAAACTATTTGTCCCAAAGCCCCTCCTGCGTTGTCTTGGCTGTGTGCTTAGTAGTTGTCCTGTTGGAAGGTGAACCTTCACCCCAGTCTGAGATCAGCTCTAGAGCAGGTTTTCATCAAGGATCTCTCTGTACTTTGCTCCGTTCACCTTTCCCTTGATCCTGACTAGTCTCCTAGTCCCTTTGGATGAAAATCATCCCCACAGCATGCTGCCACCACCATGCTTCACTGTAGGGATGGTGTCAGGTTTCCTCCTGACGTGATGCTTGGCATTCAGGCCAAAGAGTTACATTTTTAGGTGCCTTTTGGCAAACTCCAAGTGGGCTGTCAGGTGCCTTTTTTTTTACTGAGTGGCTTCCGTCTGGCCACTCTACCATAAAGGCCTTATTGGTGGAGTGCTGCAGAGATGGTTGTCCTTCTGGAAGGTTCTCCACAGTCTATCTCTGGAGCTCTGTCAGAGTGACCATAGGGTTCTTGGTCACCTCCCTGACCAAGGCCCTTCTATGATTGCTCAGTTTGGCCGGACGGCCAGCTCTAGGAAGAGTCTTGGTGGTTCCACACTTCTTCCATTTAAGAATGATGGAAGGCACTGTGATCTTGGGGACCTTCAATGCTGCAGACATTTTTTCGGTATCCTTCCCCAGATATGTGCCTCAACACAATCCTGTCTCGGAGCTCTACGGACAATTCCTTCGACCTCATGACTTGGTTTTTGCTCTGACGTGCACTGTCACCTGTGGGGCCTTATATGGACAGGTGTGTGCCTTTCCAAATCATGTCCAATCAATTGAGTTTATGACATGTGGAAGTTGTAGAAACATCAAGGATGATCAATGTAAACAGGATGCATCTGAGCTCAATTTCGAGTCTCATAGCAAAGGGTCTGAATACTTATGTAAACAAGGTATTTCTGTTTTTTTACTTTAAAACATTTGCAAAAACTTGTTTTCGCTTTTTGTTATGTGGTATTGTGTGTGTAGATTGAGGATTTTTATTTTGTCAATTTTAGAATAAGGCTGTAACAAAAAGTGGAACAAGTCATAGGGTCTGAATACTTTATGAATGCACTGTATGTAGACACATGAAACAGCCTGCTCCTGGACCATTGCACTTGCACAACATGCAATCCAATCATATATGGCTACCATGTGTGTCCAATTTTTCAAAAGTTAACTGATTTGGATTTTGGCAATCGGTTAGGATTAATTCTTAATTGGGTTTTTCAAAATTTAAAAATGAGATGCTGATCCTCTGGATAGGAATTCATATTTGGTTGTCTAATCTGAACTTTCAATCAGGATTAAAGGACGTTTTTGCATTTTTCAAAACTCAAGGTAGTGATTAGGATAGGTTTTGAAGCTGAAATTCAGGATTATCTTGATCCCACTTGAAGGGTGGACTTAGAAAGGTGAAAGGCACTACAACCAAGAAATATCTAACTAAAGTGAAGTTAAAAATATAAATACTTTCTTAGATCTGGAAACGAAATGTTCATTATGTTAAATTGACCGCAGTAGAAGTATGTGGTCAGTTGCTAGGCTACATTTGACAAGTTTCAAATGTGTGTACTTTTAAGTGATATACAGGCACTTTAAAAAAATAATAATCATCTAATTACCTTTATTCATGTAGTTTACTCTATCTTTCCCTATGACAGTGCAGAAGTCGTACCATAACCTGTCCGGTCGAGGGCAAGGTGTAGTCCTGTTCAAAGCTCTGAAAAGCTGTATTATGTGATGTTGATATTGTGGTATCTGGATCAGAATGAGACGATTTTATTTTCTGAAAAAGTCTTAACAGCCACATCGATCTGATCCTGGATAGCTTAAAAGAGGATTACAGAATCCAGATCATTCTGATCCAGAATAAAAGCTTTGAAAGATAAAAAATACAGTGGGGCAAAAGTATTTAGTCAGCCACCAATTGTGCAAGTTCTCCCACTTAAAAAGATGAGAGGCCTGTAATTTTCATCATAGGTACATGTCAACTATGACAGACAAAATGAGAAACAAAAATCAAGAAAATCACGTAGGATTTTTAATGAATGTATTTGCAAATTATGGTGGAAAATAAGTATTTGGTCACCTACAAACAAGCAAGATTTCTGGCTCTCACAGACCTGTAACTTCTTTTTTAAGATGCTCCTCTGTCCTCCACTCGTTACCTGTATTAATGGCACCTGTTTGAACTTGTTATCAGTATAAAAGACACCTGTCCACAACCTCAAACAGTCACACTCAACTCCACTATGGCCAAGACCAAAGAGCTGTCAAAGGACACCAGAAACAAAATTGTAGACCTGCACCAGGCTGGGAAGACTGAATCTGCAATAGGTAAGCAGCTTGGTTTGAAGAAATCAACTGTGGGAGCAATTATTAGGAAATGGAAGACATACAAGACCACTGATAATCTCCCTCGATCTGGGGCTCCACGCAAGATCTCACCCCGTGGGGTCAAAATGATCACAAGAACGGTGAGCAAAAATCCCAGAACCACACGGGGGGACCTAGTGAATGACCTGCAGAGAGCTGGGACCAAAGTAACAAAGCCTACCATCAGTAACACACTATGCCGCCAGGGACTCAAATCCTGCAGTGGCAGACGTGTCCCCCTGCTTAAGCCAGTACATGTCCAGGCCCGTCTGAAGTTTGCTAGAGAGCATTTGGATGATCCAGAAGAGGATTGGGAGAATGTCATATGGTCAGATGAAACCAAAATATAACTTTTTGGTAAAAACTCAACTCGTCGTGTTAGGAGGACAAAGAATGCTGAGTTGCATCCAAAGAACACCATACCTACTGTGAAGCATGGGGGTGGAAACATCATGCTTTGGGGCTGTTTTTCTGCAAAAGGACCAGGACGACTGATCCGTGTAAAGGAAAGAATGAATGGGGCCATGTATCGTGAGATTTTGAGTGAAAACCTCCATCAGCAAGGGCATTGAAGATGAAACGTGGCTGGGTCTTTCAGCATGACAATGATCCCAAACACACCGCCTGGGCAACGAAGGAGTGGCTTCGTAAGAAGCATTTTAAGGTCCTGGAGTGGCCTAGCCAGTCTCCAGATCTCAACCCCATAGAAAATCTTTGGAGGGAGTTGAAAGTCCGTGTTGCCCAGCGACAGCCCCAAAACATCACTGCTCTAGAGGAGATCTGCATGGAGGAATGGGCCAAAATACCAGCAACAGTGTGTGAAAACCTTGTGAAGACTTACAGAAAACGTTTGACCTGTGTCATTGCCAACAAAGGGTATATAACAAAGTATTGAGAAACTTTTGTTATTGACCAAATACTTATTTTCCACCATAATTTGCAAATAAATTTATTAAAAATCCTACAATGTGATTATCTGGATTTTTTTTCTTCTATTTTTTGTCTGTCATAGTTGAAGTGTACCTATGATGAAAATTACAGGCCTCATCTTTTTAAGTGGGAGAAATTGCACAATTGGTGGCTGACTAAATACTTTTTTGCCCCACTGTAAATTCCATTGCCATAAATGGATAATAAATTACCCTAATGTACAGGCTAATCAAATCAGGAAGTTGCCGCCTCTTCCTCCGAGTTGACACCTATTGTTCTACTCAGTCAGAGAAACAGTTTGCATCTGAACACCACGTTGAAAGGAGAGTCACTTTTAGCTCTAAAATATGCTGGATCAGGTAGTGCTCATTGCAGGAGTAACGGTGTTGGGTGTGTTAGAGCAAGGTAAGTTGATAATATTTTCTTTCTATAAAAAGTGCAGTGCTTTTATGATAAACCTGTGGTCATTATCATAGTACAAGTAATTAAGTGAACTTGTTTATATTCAATTTAACATTGTAAATGTTAACCTGTGGCAGAAAATGCACATCTTATCATATCTGATTCTTTGAGTGCTGGTACAATTTCCTTGTCAAGAAGTGTGTGGGGAAATTATTTTTCAGGTTTTTATAGCGTGGCTATTGTGATGTGTGTTTTTGTTGTAGCTTACTTCTCTCTGCAGGTGATATACGCCAGACGCAAGTACTCTGTCTCCCCACCTAGCACCTCAGGACCCCCAGAGTTTGAGAGGGTCTTCAGAGCTCAGTAAGTCTGCTAGATCTGAAATGACAAATGTCTATCAGCAATTAATACTGATTTCTATACTTAATTTACCCAAATATAATTTTAGTATTAAGTTGTTACATTATCATACTGGTGAGACCTGACTTTCGCAATTAACCCCTGTCTGCAAGCGGGGCCAATAACAATGGCCCTTATTGTCATTGGAATTGAACCAACTAATATGAGTGCTTGAATATTAAAAACAAGGGGAAACAACCAACTCTGTTTCACAGACAATAGATGTAGAGTGTAGGCCTATTTAGTTTATTGTCAAAGGTGTTTGAGGTTCTTAAAGTACTTGAATTTGGCACTCTGAAATTCAAGTACTGGAATACCTTAAATCTGACATTTTATGAAGTTGGTACATGAAAAGTAATTAAATTAAAATGAGAGGACAAAATGATCAAATATGGTAATATGAAAAATATTAGAAACGTATTTGTCTTGCAAATGAATTTCCAGGCAGACTACAGAGTTTATTTCCTCAAGTGTTTTGCGGTCTGGTTGCCAGAAGAGCTCGCTCATTCCACTCACACTGCCACTCAGCCAGCGCCTAATCAGAACTGATTGATTTTAGGCACCGCGAAACACCACATCGACAGCTAAAATGCCGGGCAAATGTATACTGAACAAAACGCAACAGGTAACGTGTTGGTCCCATGTTTCACGAGGTGAAATAAAAGATCCCTGAAATGTTCCATATGCACAAAAAGCTTATTTCAAATTTTGTGAACAAATTTCTTTACATCCATGTTAGTGAGCATTTCTCCTTTGCATAGATAATCAATCCACCTGATAGGTGTGGCATATCAAGATGCTGATTAAACAGCATGATCATTGCACAGGTGCAGCTCGTACTGGGGTTAATAAAAGGCCACTCTAAAATGTGCTTTTTGTCACACAACACAATGCCACAGATATCTCACGTTTTGAGGGAGTGTGCAATTGTCATGCTGACTGCAGGAATGTCCACCAGAGCTGTTGCCAGAGAATTTAATCATAATTTCTCTACCATAAGCTGCCTCCAACGTTATTTTAGAACATTTGGCAGTACATCCAAACGGCATCACAACTGGCAGACCACGTGTAACCACGCCAGCCCACGACCTCCACATCCGGCTTCTTCACCTCGTCTAAGAGCAGCCACCCAGACAGCTGATGAAACAGGAGTATTTCTGCCTGTAATAAAGCCATTTTGTGGGGAAAAACAAATTCTGATTGGCTGGGCTCCTAAATGGGTGGGCATATGCCCTCCCAGGTCCACCCATGGCTACGCCACTGCCAAGGCATGTGAAATCCATAGATTTGGGCCTAAAACATTTATTTCAATTGACTGATTTCCTTATGAACCATAACTCAGTAAAACCGTTAATTGTTCCATGTTGCATTTCTATTTTTGTAAAATATAGATTTAAGTCTGCCTGGCAGAATATTGATGATTTATTAATTTTTTATTTTATTTTACTTCACCTTTATTTAACCAGGTAGGCTAGTTGAGAACAAGTTCTCATTTACAACTGCGACCTGGCCAAGATAAAGCAAAGCAGTGCGACACAAACAACACAGAGTTACACATGGAATAAACAAACATACGGTCAATAACGCAATAGGAAAAAAAGGCCAAATACAGTGTGGGCAAATTGGGTAAGATGAGGGAGGTAAGGCAATAAATAGGCCATAGTGGTGAAATAATTACAATTTAGCAATTAAACACTGGAGTGATAGATGTGCAGAAGATGAATGTGCAAGTAGAGATTCTGGGGTGCAAAGGAGGAAAAAAAACAGTTTGGGGATGAGGTAGTTGGATGGGCTATTTACTGATGGACTATGTACAGGTGCAGTGATCTGTGAGCTGCTCTGACAGCTGGTGCTTAAAGTTAGTGAGGGAAATACGAGTCTCCAGCTTCAGTGGTTTTTGCAGTTCGTTCAGCAGAGAGCTGGAAGGAAAGGTGGCCAAAGAGGAATTGGCTTTGGGGGTGACCAGTGAAATATACCTGCTGGAGCGTGTGCTACAGGTGGGTGCTGCTATGGTGACCTGTGAGCTGAGATAATGCGGGGCTTTACCTAGCAAAGACTTAGATGACCTGGAGCCAGTGGGTTTGGCGATGAATATGTAGCGAGGGCCAGCCAACGAGAGCATACAGGTCGCAGTGGTGGGTAGTATATGGGGCTTTGGTGACAAAACCAATGGCACTGTGATAGACTGCATCCAATTTGCTGAGTAGAGCGTTGGAGGCTATTTTGTAAATGATATCGCCGAAGTCAAGGATCGGCAGGATAGTCAGTTTTACGAGGGTGTGTTTGGCAGCATGAGTGAAGGATGCTTTGTTGCGAAATAGGAAGCTGATTCTAGATTTCATTTTGGATTGGAGATGCTTCATGTGAGTCTGGAAGGAGAGTTTACAGTCTAGCCAGACACCTAGGTATTTGTAGTTGTCCACGTGTTCTAAGTCAGAACCGTCCAGAGTAGTGATGCTGGACGGGCGGACAGGTGCAGGCAGCGATCGGTTGAAGAGCATGCATTTAGTTTTACTTGCATTTAAGAGCATTTGGAGGCCACGGAAGGAGAGTTGTATGGCATTGAAGCTCATCTGGAGGTTTGTTAAGTGTCCAAAGAGGGGCCAGAAGTATACAGAATGCTGTCGTCTGCATAGAGGTGGATCAGAGAATCACCAGCAGCAAGAGCAACATCATTGATGTATACAGAGAAAAGTCGGCCCGAGAATTGAACCCTGTGGCACCCCATAGACTGTCAGAGGTCCAGACAACAGACCCTCCGATTTGACACGCTGAAGTCTGTCTGAGAAGTAGTTGGTGAACCAGGCGAGGCAGTCATTTGAGAAACCAAGGCTGTTGAGTTTGCCGATAAGAATGTGGTGATTGACAGTCGAAAGCCTTGGCCAGGTCAATGAATACAGCTGCACAGTATTGTCTCTTATCGATGGTGGTTATATCGTTTAGGACCTTGAGCGTGGCTGAGGCGCACCAATGACCATGGTTTTTGCCAGACTCAGCCAGTGATGTAGTAGAGGGTAAACGTTGTTTACGCACCTTTTTTATTTTGTTAATTATCATTTACCCACTTATTGCGTTCCCAGCTTTGATCAATGCTCAGAAGCCTTCTTGATCTGACAAACACTGTATAGCTAGCTCTGCAAACGAGTGGAATCATGTATGCTCGTTATGTAGGCCGTCATTGTAAATACGAGTACAGCTCCTTAATTCTTGGGGCTATGTGGGACGTTAGCGTGCCACCCGTGGCGCACCCTATCAACAGCAGGTGCATTTCAAGAGCGGCAAATTTGAAACCAAATAAATGTCAAAATTCAAATTTCTCAAACATACAACTAACTTACAGCCTTTGAAAGATAAACATCTTCTTAATCTAACCACGTTTACCGATTTCAAAAAGGTTTTACGGGGAAAGCATAAAGTTAGGTTATGTTAGGAGAGTACATTGACAATAGCTGTGTGTAGTGTATTGTCGATTCAAAGACAGGCGTCACCAAAACCATAAAATCAGCTAAAATTATGCACTAACCTTTTACAATCTCCATCAGATGACACTCCTAGGACATTATGTTAGACAATGCATGCATTTTTAGTTCTATCAAGTTCATATTTATATCTAAAAACAGCGTTTTACTATGGCGTTGATGTTCAGGAAATCGTTTCCCTCCAATACCGGCAGTCAAGTCATGACAACAAAATAATTAATTAATATTAGAAAACATTGGTAAAATATTATATTGTCATTCAAAGAATTATAGATTTACATCTCTTGAACGCAATGGACTTGCCAGATTTAAAATTAACCTTACTGGGAAATCACACTTTGCAATAATCTGAGCACTGCACCAGAAAAATACGCATTGCGATACAGACTAACCGCCATGTTGGAGAGATCGAAAATACTATGTAAATAATCCATTACCTTTGATTCTCTTCATCAGATGTCACTTCCAAAGAATCCCAGGTCCATAACGAATGTAGTTTTGTTCAAAAAAGCTCATCATTTATGTCCAAAAACCTCCGTGTTGTAGCACATGATCTAAGCCAGCCGGACTTCACTTCAAGAACGGAAAAAATATATTTTCGTTCGTTCAAACATGTCAAACGTTGTATCGCATAAATCATTAGGGCCTTTTTTAACCAGAACATGAATAAAATTCAAGGCGGACCATTGGGTTCTCTTTTAAAACGTTTCGGAATGAGAGTACCCACCATCAAATCACGCGCCAGGTGTCTAATGGGCCATCGCCGTTCCAACGCTCTTCTTCAGTCAGACCTCACTGTAGAAGACTCAAAACACTTTGTAAAGGCTGGGGACATCTTGTGGAAGCAATAGGAAGTGCCAAAATATTCCTCCTTCCCTTTGTTTTTCAATGGTATAGGCTTAAAGTCAATTCAACACATCAGGTATCCACTTCCTGTCAGAATCTGTCTCAGGCTTTTGCCTGCCAAATGAGTTCTGTTATACTCACAGACACCATTCAAACAGTTTTTGAAACTTTAGGGTGTTTTCTATCCATATATAATAAGTATATGCATATTGTAGTTACTGGGTAGGATTAGTAACCAGATTAAATCGGGTACATTTTTTTATCCAGCCGTGAAAATACTGCCCCCTATACCCTAACAGGTTAAGGATAGGGGGCAGTATTGACAATTTCAGAAAAAATATGTGCCCATATTAAACTGCCTCCTACTCAAACTCAGAAGCTAGGATATGCATATTATTAGTAGATTTGGATAGAAAACACTCTGAAGTTTCTAAAAACGTTTGAATGGTGTCTGTGAGTATAAAATAACTCATATGGCAAGCAAAAACCTGAGAGAAATCCTACCAGGAAGTGGAAATCTGGATGCATGGGCTCTCTTCAAGTCGTTTCCTATTGAATACACAGTGATGTAGTAATAATTGTGCACTTCCTACGGCTTCCACTAGATGTCGACGGTCTTTACAAAGTTGTTTGAAGCTTCTACAATGAACAGAGCCTGAATGACAAGGAGGGGAAGTTGTTGAGGCAGGGGTGACATCACTTCTTGGAGCGCGTTCATGAGGATGGATCCCTCCCGTTCCAAAACCTTTTTCTAGACACAGGAACCATCCGGTTGAAATATTATTGAATCTTCATGTTCTGAAGGCCCTAAAGATTGATTTTTTTACAACGTTTGACATGTTTGAACGAACGTAAATACAACTTTTTTTTAAACTTTTCGTCGCGACATCGTCCGCGCGCTTTCTACACTTGGAGTAGCTTACTGGACGCACGAACAACGAGTTATTTGGACTTAAATTATGGACTTTAGCGAAAAAACAACATTTGTTGTGGACCTGGGATCCCTGGAAGTGCCTTCTAATGAAGATGATCAAAGGTAAGGGAATATTTCTAATGCAATGTATGATTTTAGATGACTCCAAGATGGCGGCTATCTGTATAGCCTAGTGTATTTTTCTGAGCTCAGTACTCAGATTATTCCAGAGTGCTTTCCTCGTGAAGCTTTTTTGAAATCTTTCATAGCGTTTGCATAAAGGAGATGTTCATCTATAATTCTTTGAATGACAGCTTAATTTTTTATCAACGTTTATGACAAGTATTTTTGTAAATTGTAGCGCTGATTCACCGGCAGTATTTGAGGGAAATATTTTCTGAACGTCACGCGCTGATGTAAAATGCTGTTTTTATATATAAATATGAACTTTGTCGAACAAAAAATGCATGTATTGTGTAACATGATGTTCTAGGAGTGTCATCTGATGAAGATCGTCAAAGGTTAGTGCTGTGTTTTGGGTATTTGTGATGCATGCTAGTTGCTAGGAAAATGGTTGTGTGGTTGTTTTTGTCGATGTACTCTCCTAACATAATCTAATGTTTTGCTTTCGCTGTAAAGCCTTGTTGAAATCGGACAACGTGGTTCGATTCAGGAGAAGTGTATCTATAAAATGGTGTAAAATAGTCCTATGTTTGAGAAACAGAAATGATTAGATTTGGTTTTGAATATGGCGCTCTGATTTTTTTTCGCTGGCTGTTGATCCCGGTTACGGGATCCGTGTGGCAAGACTGATTTGCCTAAATAAAGGTTAAATTAAAAAAGTAAGCCTGCTCCCCCGGATTTGCCCTGATGGCATCGTATTCATTCACTACTCTGCCCAATGGGAAACTTCGCCACGACATAAACCGAGGTTAAAAATAACTACCTAAGTCCAGACCAGTGTGGGAAAGTAGCAGTGAGACGCCGCTGAGAGTGGGAATGTTTTTAACATCCCTCGACTCTTGCGTGTCAACATACATCCCCCCCAAACAAAAGAACTGACTCTCGGAAAATGAGTGTACAACTTGTAAATAGTCACTGATATTTCAGTCAGTCTAGCTAGTTAGGTAGCTCAAGGACTTTGGCTGTTAGCTCGCTAGCTAACGTTACCTGGCTATGACTAGTTAGTTAGAAGGATGCGGTTGGAAGCTAACGTTGAATGGCGCCTGACCACAACAGGAGCAGTTGACTGAAATTAAACTAGCTAACTATAATCAAAAGATGGGCTATAAATTCTCATAACAAAATACATATTCTTTATAGCGAGTAGTGAGACAGTGGTGAGTCAGGCGGCAATGGAGGCAAATGAGATGCACATAGGAAGCATTGAAGCAAGCAGGGAGAGAGGTTAGTAGTACTGTGGTTTTATTTAATTTGGCAAGTCAGGTTAAAACACATTTTTATTTACAATGACGGCCTACCAAAAGGCAAAAAGCCTCCTGTGGGGACGGGCTGAGATTTAAAAATACAGGACAAAACACACATCACGAAAAGAGAGAACACTACATGGAGACCTAAGACAACACAGCATGGCAGCAGCACAACATGATACATTATTTGGCACAGACAACAGCAAAGGGTAAGAAGGTAGAGACAATACATAACGCGAAGCCGCCACAATTGTCAGTGCCCGTGGTTGAGTCTGAATGAAGAGATTGAGATCAAACTGTCCAGTTTGAGTGTTTGTTCCAGTCGCTAGCTGCAGCGAGATGAAGACGAGCGACACAGGGAAGTGTGTGCTTTGGGGACCTTTAACAGAAAGGGTCCCATGTGGGGTCCCCTAAAATTTAAATATGATTCCCTGAGAGAATATTTGATCTTATCAAACACATGAACTTGTTTCTCTTCAAATGGGTATAGAATACATCATTTTAGAGTCAATTAAGGGCCTTTTACGCTGTCGGAATTCATTTCCATGTCATCTGTTGGGACAGCCTGTGGGACCTAAAATGTAGTGAAATATAAAGACAATTTAATATGTACACTGAAAAAAATATAAACGCAACATGCAACAATTTCAAAGATTTTACTAAGTTACAGTTCATATAAGTAAATCAGTCAACATCATCAGTACTGACTTACCATCATGTATGTAGTAAATAAGTAGTGAAACACGTATTGTTGAGTAGAACTTGTAAGGTGGTGATGAATAGTAAAAATAAAAATCATGAGGTTGTGGCCATAATGCCATCTGGTGGCGACTAGAAACTATTGCATGGGGGGGAGCTATTACATCTTCATGGTCCTTGAAAATAAATATTAGTACTTGAACAGCCTTGAATTTGACTTGCCACGGTCTGTATGAACCCTGGAATATTTACCCAAATACATTGCAAGATAATTTGGTCAAGAAAAATGTTATAGTCAGAAATGGCATGCCCAAAAGCCACCGAATCGCCCCTAGGTCAAGAAAAATGGATTTAATGTTTGCCTAAAAGCCACCGCATTTGTAGAATTGCCCATATGTGCTTGCTATGTATTTTTCAATGATTCTTGGCTCTTGGATGGATTTTTGTTTTGTTTCTTTAGAGCCAACTGCTCTGAATATTTCCCGATCTTCATCATCATCCTATGGGTGTCTGGACTCTTCTTCAGCCAAGGTAGGCACCCAAAATACATTTTCTGCTGCCTCAGTGCACCCACAGAGCCCCATGCATTTTCTTACAATTTCACTGAATGTTTGTATTGTGACTTCCTCTTTGAGTCAAGTTGACTCCCATTGAGGAAATGAAAAGAAGATTTTATGTTTTGACAGGCAGAGATTGGCAAAATATATATTTTTACAAGATACTCTAATGATACCAATGTATCAAAAATAAAGAGCTAAATCATTTTGTATTGGATCTAGATTAAAATACAGGTATTTTGTATATTTTAACATTTTCTAACACGCCTTCACTGCAACAACATTCTCAGTAATGGGGGAAAAACTGACTTGCTATCACTGTGATATTTGGTTGTTTATCTACCTTAGTTGAATGCACTGACTAAGTCGCTCTGGATAAGAGTGTCTGCTAAATGAACAAACTGTAAATGTAAAAATGAACAATTGCAAAGCACACTGGGTATTATTATTGGCCTTGTTTTGGGGGAGGAGCTCATGACAATAATACCAAACATGCTTTGCAGGTGTTCATTTTAACATTTACATTTGTCATTTAGCAGACACCCTTATCACACCATAGTGCAATTAGACTTCTGATACCAATGTATAGCATCACATAGCCATTGATTCTTGAAGAGTAAAACTTATAAATGTCTCATGAGCTTAGTTTAACTGTCTTACTCATCACAACCCAATAATATAAGCTTGTTTTACTCCATTGTTTGTGAAGTATGTAAACAAACACTGTACAGCTTCAAAATATGATTAAAACTGTTGTTTGATATCATGGATGGTCAGTCCTTGCATCAATAGCTCCATATATGAATTTGAGTGGTTTCTCCTGCCCCATCCCTCAGCTGTTTACTAAAAGAAGTGGCGGAGTGACCGCTTTGTTGTTTAAATCCCAGATTTCCCTTTTAACTGCTAAATTATGACAACATTTTTCTCTTCGTCACCTAGGTCTGTCAGCACTATGTGGACTCCTATACCTGTACGGGCGCTACCAGTACTTCAGGGGCTATGCTAAAACGGCACATGGACGGTAATGACCTATCGGTCTGTCCCTCGGGGCCTGTTCCTATAATTATGCCTCATTCCTTGGCATTGCAGATCATCGTTCTGTTCCTTGGAATTACATGTCTGGCGTATTAGATCATTGATTCTCAAGAAAGGGAGTAAGGAGTGATTTCATTTTGAAGTATAGAATCAGAATCAGTGTTCCCTCATAATAAATAGCAGCAGGTGCCTTCTACATGTGGATACCAGAGCCTTCTTTTTGCAGAGTTGTCAAAATGGGGTGGTCTGTTTTCTATTATCTGGAGGCTTGAACAATTCCTCAACTGTCACTTTCCCTGTATCTTTCCCATAGGAAGTTTTTTAGAAAAGTTGAATCTCGTATTCTGTCCAAATGTAATTTAGTCTTGTTCAGTCAATGTACTCCAAACCAACAATATTAAGTCATTGTTTCTGAATTATTGTGCAACGCATTGCTGAGAATTAAATTATCTTGCTCTCCCCCCCCTCTTTCTCTCCTTCCCAGACTAGCCCCTCTGTATTTCTGTGCCAAGGTTCTGTGGGTTCTGATCGGGTTTTCCGCCCTGGGGATTCTGGGTTCTATGTGTCGGTTCTACCTGGATCTGGACCTGAAGCAGCTCGCCAGTTCTATCCTGGACCTGACTGAGGAGGAGGGGGCGGGACTGTAAGGGATGAGCAGGAGAAGAGATTTAAAGGAGAGATGATGGGATACACTAACAACTGCAGACAAGCTACCTCCATTGCCAAATCAAGACTACTAAATGGAATTGTTGATTGAAGTAGGGAAAGATGTGTTCCAACCTTGAGCTGCAGTTTTGAAATGATAGTTATGTCCGGTCTTGGCCTATTGTAGGCTATTTTACAAACTGCTTGTAACCTCATTTAGATTGAGGTTACAGTCCCCCTAAACCAAGGCATGTTTCAGACTGAAATATGGAACAAAAACATTGTTTTGATGAAAGCAAACAGGGTAGGCCTATTCATTAATTAGTAAAGTTAGCTTAATCTTTTCCAAAAACCTGCATACCAAGTGTAAGCTCATATCAAACACAGCCAAAAGAAAACACCTGCAAAATGTGAGTACCTAATAGTTAAGAAGGGAATCATTTAAGCTTTAATGCTTTTAACTGTGTGTCTCAACTCATATTATTAAGCGGATTACTCCGTTAAAACGGGAGCGAACAGTGATATTGATTAGAAAGAAGCACCTGTTTGGGTATCGTGAGTCGCAGCTCAAATTGCCCCCAGTCCTTCATTTAGCAAATCACCTTGCAACTCCAGTAGGCCTAAGTGTTTTTCAGTTTAGACAGAGAATATAGGCTTAAACATTTTATTTAGTTGTCCAGTGTGCTGACTGACTAGTGTGCTAGCTAGCCTGTGTGTTTAGTGTCATTAATTGCCATAAGAAAAAGGCTTGTGGAAAAAGCAACTCCCTTGCTATCATTATTGCCAAAAAATTAAATGTTAGATTACTTCACTTGGCTACTATTAGGCTACTAACTAATCCACATTTGTGAATTCCAACTCTGTTCAAGCAAGGGTACTTCCTTACAAAATTAGCAAGCAATTTGGTAAAACCCGAGAGAAAAAAAGGGGCTAGACTGTTGTCATAAGTGTGCTGATGCATCCAAACGATGTTAAAGCCCCATGTTTATTTTATTTAGAAATTATTTTATGTCTAAATCTGTTTGTTTATTGAAAATAACTCAATATATTTATAATTTACTTCCCCGAGCATCCTTTTGCCATTGGAATGCTCAGTCTGATCTTGTGGGTGTGTTGATACAAATGTAAATATATTTACATACTCAGCCCTGATTGGTGGATAGAATTGTCTAGACCAGGGATGGGCAACTGGCGGCCCAGCCCTCCCTTTGTAGGCCCGCGGACCAATTTCCAAAGACCAAAGAAAATATTGTTGCGATCTAAACTTGCAGTAATCATGGTCGAATTACCAAACATTTCTCTCCACTCTATTGCAAAATGTGTAGCATTGCAGTAAGTTAGCTGTAAAACTGCACATTTTTCTCTCTGCACCATGGCAAAATGAGTAGAATTGCATGAAATGATTTCTAAAATTGCTAAATCTTCTCTCTGCTCCATTACAAAATGTGTAGATTTTTAGCAAACTTGCTTTAAAACTGCAAATGTTGCTTAGGGCCTCCAAAAGGCTAGGGTCTGCTCTAACTGCATGTGTGGGTATGCAGACCCACGAGCCACTACGGCCTCCCATGATGAGTTCAGATTTTTTTGTGGCCCTCACCCCCATCAACGTTGCCCATCCCTGGTCTAGACTCTAGAGCCTACCCCGTGTACCCCTTCAAAGTTGGAGAATACATATGCAAATAAAAGATGATTGGTCAGAATAATCAGATTCTGATGTCATTATCTGGACCAAAAATGCCATCTCACCTAAAGAAAGGTACTTTACATTTTAATGATTAAATGGGCCAAATTTTGCATGTTAACTGACCATTTTATTTTGGGTAAGTAAAACATGACCTCTTTTTGGCCAATGGACTAAAGGCCCAATGCAGCTGTTTATATATCAATATCAAAAATATCTGCGTAACAATTTAAACCTTACAGTAATAGTTTTCCATTAAAATTGACCAAAATAGCTTTTTAGCAAAAATTAATTTTTCTAGCAATAATTTTTTTCTCTGTCTAACTTGGAGTGGTCTTAGTGGGGAGGAGAATTTAAAGTAGCTGTTATTAGCAGCGAGGTTTTGAACGCTTGTTATTGGTCTGTTAACCAACTATTAGCCTGGTGATGTCAAGCCCAAACTTAAACCCATTCAAACATGCTGATTAGAAGGTCCTGTGTGGATAGTTGCTTGTTGAAAATACAATCAGGAAATAACTGACTCATTTTTTCACAAGTTTAATCAGCTGTTGTGCAATATGATATAAAACACAGGGAAAAACTGATTTTTCATTGCACTGGGCCTAATGTCAACACAGGTATATTGTGTAAAATGGTTTTTGGAATCCCCTGTTTTCCATTGGTGATTTAGTTTCTGTTGTATGGCATAGTGATCTGTGCTGGATCTTAGTGTTAAACATCAAGAAATAAAAAACATTTGGATTACTGTTGATATTTGATATCTGCTCATTTGTACATTTTTATTTGAATATAATCTTTGGTGAGATGTTCATTTGCACTGAAATTGTAACTTCATAAATAAAGCAACTAACTTTGTGAATGTTAAACATTAGTTATTCTATTTGTATTGAAGTTGGGTAGAAATTTGAAATAATTTGAGACCTATGCACATATGGGGGACACTGTTTGGGCTCCCCAAATCCTTCAGCTTTAGCAGTTTGTCGTTTGGGGAAAATCTGATCATTTTAGGAAAAGACAAACACAGAGAGACCAGCATATGGTAGCTTTAAAGACTTAAAGCTACCACAGATGAGGAGGGATACAACGCAGCTTCTGCTACTTCTGGATGGTATTTTATAGTGGAGTAATACTACTTTATTTATCCTGTAAATATGTCATTATTTGTAAGTGTTTGTTAGATTTGACTTGTTTTTGGATTTCAAAAAATATTGCTTATTTCTGGTGGTTTTGACCCACATATTTGCAGTTTGACTGGCAGGTCACCTGTTTTTGGCTTGCAAGCTGGCTAATTGTTTCTGGTTTTTCAAATGATGCATCGACACTGGACCAGCTTTTTTGTTATACCTGTCTGCTGGTTCCTGATCTTTTTGAAAACATCAGTTGAAGAGTCCCCTGAAGCTTGAGAGGATTGGAAGATGCAGTGCTGAGGCAGAGGGCTCGTAGTGAGGATGGCTGGCTACTACTCTGAACTGTGGGTGAGCTTTCAGGCGCACAGAGCTGCTGTATGGCACCAAGTGGGTGTCATACATTGTGAAGGAGGAGAAGTCCAGTAGCTGAACCATCATCCTTCCTCTGATCAAGCCATGAACTGTCCCTCCATCTTTGGAAGATGCATGCACAAAGATTTGGCCTCTATTGGTTGACCTAACTATAGCTAGGCTTCTCATTATGTATTTCTTGTTTTTTTTGCCTTTGAAGCGCTTTGAGATTGCTATGAAAATAATTATACAAATGTAATTTATGATTATTACTATCCCGGAGTCTTACTGTACACTGGAATGATTCTAAATGTCATTGTCCTCCAACATTTCCATGCTGTTGCTATGGTAATGTGCAAAGATTCCATACCATAACAGAATAATGAGTAATATTTATAAAGTAATTTTCTCAAACCCAAGGCGCTACACGCCTTGAGAAGCATGAAAAGTATCAGAGAGGAGTGGCAGGAGGAGTGGGTAAGTTAATGATTAAGTCTTCATCTCCATCTGTAATATATTTTTTTCAAATAAAATGATTTTTTTTCTGTTTCCCAATTTTGATCTTGTCTCATTGCTGCAACTCCCCAACGTGCTCGGGAGGCGATGGTCGAGTCAAGCGTCCTCCAATTTATGACTCGCCAAACCGTGCTTCTTAACACCCGCCCGCTTAAACCGAAAGCCAGCCGCACCTATGTGTCGGAGGAAACACTGTTCAACTGACGAACGGGGTCAGCCATGAGCCAAGTGAAGCCCCCCCCGGCCAAAGCATCCCCCAACCCTGATGACGCTGGGCCAATTGTGCACCACCCCTATGGTACTCCCCGATCAGGGCCGGTTGTGATGCAGCCCGGGATCGAACCCTGGTCTGTAGTGACGCCTCTCAGCGTATTCTTCTGGAGGTGTTTTAAACCTATTAATCAGATCAGGGCTGACCAACTCTCTTCAAGAGATACTATATGTGCAGGTTTTCTTTGTTGCAAATAAATGTAACTAATCTATGTGGATGTTTAGAAGAGGTCCTGGTCCTGTCATCATGGAGCCTTAACAGGACGGTAGGAAAGGCTTGGTTGTTGATTGTGCTCTGAATGGAAGTGGAGGGTCAAATGAGGTGCTTCTACATTCAGTTGAATGTATCCCAGAGGGGGAACCCTTAACTGGACACCACAGGTTTATATATTGAGGGGTTGTTTGACTGTTTATACAAACTTTTTGGTAGAATGATTTTTTTTTAATTTGGGAATTTATGCAACATACTGTACATAATGTATGGTCAGGTGTTTTTAAAGCAGGGTTGAAACAAAAGCCTGCACACCCTCGAAAGGAATGTTGGCTATCCCTGTCTTAGATGTTTAGGGACTACGGAAACACTGTTTTCAGTTCTCTTCTGCACGAAATGAATGTTGTGCAATGCATCATGCCTGCATTAGTGTAAAACATTCCCAGAAAAATGTATTAAATGATTCACCAGGGCAGGAGCAAACCCGGCGCAGGAACCCGAGGTGAGCCAGAGCGCCGTCCCAAGATGTCCATATTCAGAGAGATGTGGGATAAACTGGGGACCCCGTCGACGGCCCTCTCCCCAGGCAACTGGAACCCCAAACTCCCTCCCGCCAGGCTCGACGCCTCCCTTTCTTCCCTTTACTACCTTGACTTCAACTCCCGTGAAACCGAGCTGGGGCCCGATTACGCCCCCCTGGCCCTCACCCTGGGGGGCCACAGCCTCATCTTCCAGGAGGGCCAGTGGCTGTTGCAGCAGAGGCCCCAAGGGGCCAAGGGCCGGAGTCCAAAGGCAGGGGACCGAACCCGCATCCACCGCCTGAAGAATAAGAACCGGGAGTTACAGGAGGAGAATAATGCCCTGAAGATCCGGGTGGAACTGCTGATGGACATGCTGGCAGAGACCACAGCCCAGCTACAGGGCTCTGATCCTGGGGAGGGGGGAAGCCAGGACAGCCTAGCAGTACCACAAACACCTCAGTTGAAAAGGGCAAGCTTCCAGATTGGGTCTACTAAAAGAAAGTCCTAAAACAGTATGATAACAGTGGGACCGTGTGAAGTGGATGAAATGGTTCCTGCTGGACGAATAAACGGAGGTTGACTGTCATCTGTTTCATTGGTCTTGGTGTTTTTTTTAGAATGATAAGTATTTGACTGGCTATTCTAGCCTGTGCTACAGCAAGTGTGTTGGCGTTAGGGCAGCTTTATACCACTGCTGATGCATAGTTGTCTGCTGAGTGCTTTCGGGTGTGTGGTGGAGTGATGGGAAATGAGGCTGGAGACACCATGTTTTTCGCTTTCAGTTTTCTGACACAGATCCTTAGCCAGGATGTGCTATGCAAAAAAGTTGAGATCCCGCTAACTTTTTAGTTGGACGGTGCAACGAAAATGTAGTGCATCTCATATCTTTCCCTTTTGATTTGCCCCAAAGCATGGCTGTCATTGAACGCCATTGGTTTGACTGAGTTTTGGATGTGTCATTTCGATTGGTTTGGAAGCACCTTTAGTCTTGTTGTGTACTGGTTTGTCCAGGAACAGTATGGTGTACAGATGCTGTGGTGGTTACACCATAACTTATGTCACATTAGCTCTTATTTTCCCTTAGAACTGTGGGTAAAAAGATGTCTGTGCCAATGAACTTCCTGTCTGAAATTAAGCTTTTCCACACAGTGTTCCACAGCTGACACACACGCATATTCTAATTTACAAGTATTGTATTGATGTTAAGCAGCAGAATTCATTTCTCATTGATACTGTATGTGTATCACACTTAACCTATTGATACCCTGTTGATAGTTTTGCAAAATTCCAATAGGCAGCTTTCAAGGTTCAATCGAGTATGTAACTACAGCTTATAGACCCAGGTGGACCCGACCACGGCTCTGCATAGCCTTATAGCGTATTTACTTTACGCTAATAAGGTGAATTTATTGAATTATAGAAGGCCTAGCCAACATATAGACATATTAGTTAACCAGAAGAGCAACTTCGCTGATAAACAGTCTTTGGTCACTCGGGTCCAATCAGGTCTGTGTCCCCCTTGAAGGAAAAAAAGATTCTGCTTCGGCACTCATTGTCATCAGGTCCGTTCGGGTCCGGGCCCAGCTTCTTGGACCGGGGAAGACCTACATTGCATCCCCAAAAGACCAGTAATCCCCCCCCCCCCCCTCAAACAACTGGGATGCATCTGCAGAAAGATATTAAATCGGAGAGAAGAAAAAGAGAGGAAACGTTTGTATCTTGTGCCAGCATGGAGATAATCTGTGGCGCTATCCTCTGAAGTCCTGTGAGCTGTTCGCAGTAAACTGTGGATGAGCTATTGGTTCCTGATATGCCCTCAACTGCTCTTAGTGAAGGAATTGCTTATAAAATCCAGATTAAACACGAGGTTGACTGACGAAGAAATAATCAGTTCTGGTAGAGACTTGGACATTTATCTTTAGTCATTGTTTTATTTATATATATATATTTTAATAAGTTTTTCATGAAATACTGACACCATCATTTACACTGCAGCTTCATGCTCATTTTGTCAGTTATAAATGTTTGCTTTCAGTTGGAAGATAACAGAACCCATTCTCTCATCCTAAGTGGAATGTAAGTACTCCATTGAGAGAGAATTTGCAGGCATGTGAAAAATGCATCTGTTTGAACTGTCTTATATTTAGCTAATATTATCGAATCAACCAGATGCTAAAGAAATAGGATGTCTGTGGAATGCTCAAACTTGAGTAGAAATCAAGGATTCACTTTCAACAAGGGAGAGGGACCAAGGGAGAGGACATGCGAGAGGAAGCCATTTTGAAATAATGGGACATGCCACGTGCCAGTGCCACACGCTTTCCTGAAGTGTCAGTGCATCATAAATTAAGAGCGAAACAGCTCAATTGAACAGATTGTAACTTGGATAAGCAAGGAAGTTTAGGCTATGTGTGTCTGTCGTTTGTGTGTGTGTGGAAGTAGCAGTGATCGGGGGGGGATAATTGTAGCTTCCTGTCATTGTTAATCCTCATGTAGCCTAGTGACCTTATCTCCCCTCACCAGACACTCCCAGCAAGGTAAAACCACTATAACAACTATCTCCTGTCACTTGACTCCTATGTCACTCAACACATGCAGTCACATCCTATGAACGAATTGCAACAACGATACTTGTTGCAGAAATTGCCTTGTGTGCTGCACAGATACATTAGGACACAGAGGTGTGACGTGCTCCTAATTGTCTTCCCGTGTTTGCGCCCTTCCCTTGATTCATTGCTTCCTTTTCAAAACACATTGGTAGAGAAATTCTGAAGGTTTCCCGAACTTTCTCACTTGTGTGTTAGTCAGACCAAAATGAGTCTGTGTTTGGGTTGTTCAGTCTCCATCTCCATACTGCATGATAGGCGGATGGTGTATCCAGCTCAGGGGAAGTCAGCCGTTCTCTGTAAGGGTAAACTTTCCTGTCGTTGCATCGGGGCTAGAAGCCAACCGGATCAGTCTAGTGTTAACTGTTTCTATGGCCTGGTTGCTGTCTAAATCACCACTTGGAAGCCAGAGGGGAAGTGTTGACCCCCCCCCCCTAGGTAAAAAGACAGTAGGTAAAGTGTTTACTCTCAATAGCCCAAGTCTTAAATTGAGACTTTGCGTGCACAACTGACTGTCCCCCATTGACATCAATGTATGACTCATTGAAAGCAATAGGCCGACATGATTTTCACCACACTTAAGCCTGCGTGTCTCAATATGGAGTTAGGCCCTATGACAGAGTTCCACAGTAGCAGACGATGGAGGGGGATAATCTATGTTTAGATCCTATCCTAATCAGCTCCTCCTTATAATCAGAAAGGAACGCAGACAACAATGGGACCCTTATGTGGCAGTGTGTGGTGTAGCTTTTGCTTGTTAGCATGAGTCTTTATCATAAGCTTATATGTTTCTGTACTTTTTGATATCTTCTATTAGATTAGGCCGACAAGACCATATTGTGAAGGTTTTCCACTGATTTCTGATGACTCATGTCGTTATGAGTGGGAATGTGTTCACAATCAAGTTACCAGGGGAAACTAGGGTAAAAGATAAGTCAAGCACAACCTTTTCCTTCCTCTTCCTATAACCCCTTCAGTTGTGTTATGACATGTCCTGTTATATCAGATTCCGTCCTCTGTCATCACATAAATAAGAACACTGTCGTTTAAAGTCAAACGCCACAGTCAGCAAGGAAAACAATAAACCATTACAAAGGTGAATGAAGCTACACAGGTTTTGCTGATGTTCCCAAGGGCTGCAATGGGTGATTGTTCAGGCTGGTGTTCCAATATCACTGACGGTGTGGGGAACTGTTTCGTTTGGCACAGCCTTGTTCAGTGTGTTGTCGCCACTCTGTTTCATGCTGCTGGAAGGCCTGGGTAGTACAGTTACTTGTGCTAAAAGCTTAGGGGGTAACAGCTGTGTCAGTTTTTAGCATTTTCTTAGGATTTAGCATGCTGGGCCTAGGGCAGGTTAATGGACAAGAGTTGGTGTTGGCTCCAAAGAGTGCCCATGATACATACAGTACATACAGAAATTTAGTGGCCTTTATTCTCTAAGTTCTGTAGTGTCGTGAAACCCATGGGTTTGGAGAGAGAGGAAACAGCGAAGCAAGAGGGTCCACTCCTGTCAATCTGTTCATGCTAGAATAAAGCGATAAGCAGACCAAGTGGGGAGTTTTTGTATGGCTGTCTATGAGAGCGTGTCAGATTTGGTCAACAAAACATTTGATTGCTAAGTGAGGCTTATTTGATCGAATAGAAGTTTTGTAAACGTTTAGGTTGTTACGAATGTACTGATCTAAGTGGACGCACGTGGAATTTCGTCAATGTTGAGAAACTATTTTATATCGGAGTTGTCAGTTATTCACACGCGTATCTGCCCTCTCATTGACTAGAATGTTCCCACCTGATCTCGCCTCCTCCCGCCTACCTTCCATCTTTGAGGATATGTATTTCCATTGTTAGAGCGGTCACTTGACTATCTTGTCAATATAAGATTGGAAATTCTCTGTGCTACACTCAACATTACCTAAGTAGTAAAGCGAGCTAGAACATTAGTAATGGTCCGATTTTTATTTTTAATAGCTACTCTTAACTAATTTTCAAATGATCAGCACGCACGAACAACCGCACACTCACTCTTGTTGTATAAAATGACTGGTTAGTCGCCCATCTACAGCAAACCTTTGGACGGCCCTGCCATCTTATTAGTGCACTGGCACAACATTCTCACCACCTCTCTCTCTCTCTCACCCCGTCTACACTTGACATTGGTGTTCCAACACCACCATCCTGGCTGCAGGAAGTCATGTTTCTGGCACTGACCACCAGATGGGATTTAGCTGCTTCCTCTGGCAGGAAGCTGGTTCAAGTATGCTAGGAGGCAGGGAGGAGAGGGGGTTGAACGGGGGAGGACGGAGGGGTAGAGTGGGGCTCAAGGGGGTAGAGCTATGTCAACAAACAGCGCCAAGTTCTAACAATGTCAGTGGGACAATAGTCAGCGGGTTAGTGGGTTCAGACCGCTGAGTGTTTGGGTGTAAACGGGCCCGTGTCATCGCCTGTTGTTGTGTATAGGCTAGCACTCCAATAGCTTAAAGCTCAGGGTGGAAGAATCCCTAAGAAGGATGTTTAGGTAGCGGAGCTTGGGGATTGGTCAAGCGAGGGTGGAGTGGGCGAGGTATTGATGTTTTTTTTTTTTTCAAGGCTGGATGTTTTAGGGATAGTGGTTAAACAGGCTGTTGTGTCATGTGGGGGCAGCAGGTATCCTAGTGGTTAGATCGTTGGACCAGTAAACCGAAATGTTGCTGGATCGAATCCCTGAGCTGACAATGTAAAAATCTGCCGTTCTGCCCCTAAACAAGGCACTTAACCCACTGATCCACGGTAGGCTGTCATTGTAAATAACAATCTATTCTTAACTGACTTGCCTGGTTAAATAAAACAATTGTAAAGTGGGAAAAAGTGTACTGCCACTACCTTATATGAATGCAGGACAAGCTGAATGTGTGCCACATTGAGTGTGGTGTGCATTTGTTGGCAAACATACAGACTCAGATTTAAGCCATCATAAATGTTACATACACTAAATACTCTAATGTCAAAGTGGAAGAAAAATTCTAACATTTGTTCAAAATAATAATGACAAAAAATACTAATATCCTCATTTAGATATGGATTCAACCCCCTGAGTTGATACATGTTAGAATCACCTTTGACAGCGATTAAAGCTACGAGTCTTTCTGGGTATGTCTCTAAGAGCTTTGCACTCCTGGTTTGTGCAACATATGTCCATTATTCTTTTCTAAATGTTTCAAGCTCTGTCAAATTGGTTGTTGATCATTGCTTGACAACCATTTTCAGGTCTTGCCATAGATTTGAAAACTTGGCCACTCAAATATGCACTATGTTCTTGGTAAGATTTGGCCTTGTTTTAGGTTATTGTTCTGCTGAAAGGTGAATTCATCACCCAGTGTTTGATGGAAAGCATATTGAACCAGGTTTTATTTTAGGATTTTGCCTGTGCTTAGCTCCATTCAGTTTATTTTTTATCCTGAAAAAATCCCTTGTCCTTAACAATTACAAGCATACCCATAACAGAGAGGGGTACTCAGTAATGTATTGTATTTGCCCCAAACATAACACTTTGTATTCAGGACACAAAGTTAATTTCTTTGCAAAGTTTTGGTATTATTACTTTAGTGCCTTGTTGCAAACAGGATGCATGTTTTAATCTGTGCAGGCTTACTTTTTTTGTCACACTCATTTAGATTAGTATTGTGAAGTAACTACAATCTTGTTGATCCATCCTCAGTTTTCTCCTATCACAGCTATTAAACTCTGTACATTTTTTAAAGTCACCATTGGCATGGGGAAATCCCTGAGCTTTTTCCTTCCACTTCGGCAACTGAGTTCGGAAGGACGCCCGTATCTTTGTAGTGCCTGTATTGATACACCTTTCAAAGTGTAATTAATAACTTCCCCATGCTCAAAGGGATACTCAGTGTTTAAAAAAAAAAATAATAATAATTTATACCCATCTACCAATAGGTTGTCTTCTTCGCGAGGCATTGGAAAACCTCCCTGGTCTTTGTGGTTGAGTCTGTGTTTGAAATGCACTGCTTGAAGGACCTTACAGATAATTGTATGTGTGGGGTACAGAGATGAGGTTCTGTAGTCATTCAAAAAACCATGTTAAAAACTATTGCACACAGTGAATCCATGCAAGTTATTGAGTGACTTGTGAAGCAAATGTTTACTCCTGAACTTATGTAGGCTTGCCATAACTAAGGGGTTGAATACTTATTGACTCATGACATTCCAGCTTCATTTTTGATTAATTCATCCAAAAATCTATTTTTAACATTATGGGGTATTGTTTGTAGGCCAGTAAAAAAAAAAATCTCTATTTAATCCATTCAGGCTGTAACACAACACAATGTGGAAAAAGGCGAAGGTTGTCAGTACTTTCTGATGGCACTGAATAGCAAATGAGTGGCACGACCTTTACCACATGCGCATCTTTTTCCACATGCGCATAACTAAACTACGTGGATGTTTAGAAGAGGTCCTGGTCCTGTCATCACGGGGCCTTAACAGGACGGTAGGAAAGGCTTGGTTGCTGACTGCACTCTGAATGGAAGTGGAGGGTCAAATGAACTGCTTCTCTAACCAAGACTAACTTCTACATTCACTTGAATGTAGTCCAGAGGTGATCCCTTAACTGGACACAACACATTTATATATTGAGGAGTTGTTTGACTCTTAATACAAACTTTTGAGGATTTTTTTTATTTATTTGTGAATTCATACAACATAGTCAAATCCAATTTTATTTGTCACATGCGCCGAATACAACAGTAGACCTTACAGTGAAATGCTTACTTACAAGCCCTTAACCAACAATGTTGTACATAATGTCAACATGATTGACAAAGCAGTAACCAGAGGAATTTCTCTTTATTTATAGGGTGTGTATCAAAATGTTTTCTCCCACTTCGTTCCTACTGAACACCACTGCTGGTTTGGAGTGCAGGCTAGATTCAACCAATGACTGGAAGCCAGAGATTCTGCTCTGTGTACTTTCACACCCCTCGTGACCACCCACTAGTTTCCCAGCTTTCTGTGGGATGTGGTGATTTTGTGACCTCATTGCTGTATCAGAGTAGCTTGTAATTTTTCAGTGGTACTGTGACTTCATCTACAAATCCATAACACTGGTGGTAAATGTTGTCTGTGTACAAAACGTGTTGAATTGGAAATGTGAACGTAGTCTTTCTCAAGACCGGATGTTGGCATGCAAGTGTATGCACGTGCGTGTACAGTATGTTTGCAGTCCAGTTTGTGTGTGTGTACGCGGTCGTCACCCTGTGTGACGCACCCAGTGAAAGGCAGGAACCACTCCACCTTTGGAGGTCAGAGAGGTGTAACACATGGTCTGGCAAGTGTTCTCCCAATCAACAGGGGTAGTGTGGGTGTGTGTTCACATACAGCTGCAGGAAATATGATATCCCAATTTACCTAATTTGCTGGCTTTCATTTCCCTTCAATCTATCTTTTGAAGCTCTTTACCGTTCGCTTTGCTGGCGTGTAATCGCCCTATGCATGTGCTCACATGTGTGGGTGTGTGTAATCACTATGGTCTGGTATAGACTCCAGCAGCTCCTAGACTAGACAGAGGCAGTGAAATTGCACTTGGCCTTGCTCTCTTGTTTACTAGCTTCCAACAACAAGTCAAATAGCCGGTTTCTCCCTGGAACCACAATGTCTCTCTGCGGCTTCGTCGACTCACTTTCCTGTTTTTCCAAGTATCACCGCCTATTGTTTTCGCTTCACATGGATGTTTAGATACCTAAACCCCGGTCGGCACCTGTCAGTTTGTGTGTGTTTGTTCTCTGTCGGGGGTCTCCAAAGTGAGAGGTGGGGGACAGAGAGGGAGTATATGTTTGAGTGAGGAAAGGGTGGAAGAAATGCTCCACAGTCACACACACAAGAAATGTGGCAACCAGACTACTACCAGCACAAAGGAAGTCTCCCCCACAAGTATTGTCAGATGCCAGCCTACAAACACAGAACAACTTAAGAGGGCAAGGAGGGGGGGGAAGGAGTGGGGAGGACAGGGAGATTTAAGTGAGCAATGGCCCATCAGATCCTCTCTGATCTGTCGTCTCTATTGCATGCTCTGCTTATCAGCTATGTGGAACAGGAGAGCACAACAAAAGCCAGAGCCAAATCTCCCTATGGTCTTACTATGTTACACTCCCTGAGGCTGTGTGTCTGTCTGTAGATGTTTTCTTCCTTTTCCTCAGCTGTATTTGTATGTAGTGACTATCGCTGGAGTCGCCGACACTTCCTTTTCCTCAGCTCCTATGTATTTGTATGTAGTGACTATCGCTGGAGTCGCCGACATTTCTAGCATGAGAGCTACTTTTATATATTATGGAACATGTCACGAGCTACTCCTTAATTTGTTCCTAGCTTTCAAATAAGTACTGTCTTGGTATTTTCCTGAATCCCATTAATTTTCCGTTTTTCCCTAACTTAATCCTGTCTTTTAATTATAAAATTATAAGTATTCATACAGAAACAATGAAATTGGATGTTCTGAGTCCATGTCAATGCTTAAAGTAACAGCCCAGTGCTTCCAGATTTCTATTAAATTTGACCTATAATTACTTACAATGAGTGAAAGTTTTTCTTCCCAAAAATTGTAATTAAGTTTAGTAAAAAAAACAGCTTACCTGTGATGGAATGGTGCCGGCGTACTCCAACCACAGAATGATGTTGACGTGTCATTAAAATGTAATTAAAAAAATTCATGCAACTAGACCGCTGATTGGCCAGCTCATCCTCCTCAGAGAGATGACATGTTCTCGGGCTCCCGAGTGGTGCAGCGGTCTAAGGCACTGCACCTCAGTATAAGAGGCGTCGCTACAGTCCCTGGTTCGCATCCAGGCTGAATCACATCCGGCCGTGATTGGGAGTCCCATAGGGCGGAGCACAATCGGCCCAGCGTTGTCCGGGTCTGGCCGGGGTAGGCCGTCATTGTAAATAAGATTTTCTTTTGTTCTTAACTGACTTGCCTAGTTAAATAAAGTTTTTTTTTTTTTTTAAATGCATGCACCACACATACTGTACAGGGGCAATATTGCTGGAAATTAATTGGCAGATATTGTTACATTTGGCTTTTTAAGCCAATTGTGGCTAACCGGGGTTGTGATAATGTCAGTGTGGATGTGATTGGATAGGAGGTGTCTGATACTTCTGCGATTTGTTTGAGGTGGAACGCGTGAAAAATACATGCCCTTTCAGAATTGTTTGGCGAGCTGCTGCGAGGTTCTGGTAGCTCGCGATCGTCCTGTTGGAGAACCCTGGACTAGAGACAGATGAATTGTTGGAGTGCCAAAAAGGCGATTGAGCATTATTCTAAAGAAATGTATTAGTAGCTTCTCTGGAATGTGTATGTGTGTTTGTAATGCATAGTAAAGCTTTGGATCAGACTACATAGTCTAATGGCAGTGTTTCCAAAATGGTCATCGATGGTCACTTCTCGGTTGTGTGTCTTTGTGTAAGAGGCTTTCTTTTGCTTCTCCTGTTCCACTGCAGTGATGAGGATGACAAGTGGAATGCACACAAACACTAAGTAGGTAGGGTTGACACACACACACGCACACCCCTACCTTGCTACTTTTCTCTCTCCTTGATGTTCTCCACTCTCTGAATACTCAATTGCTCCTAAGAGTCCAGCTTGAAGTTCACTTCCAGGTGCTCTTGACTGCTTGACTTCACATGAAGCCTGTAAAACTTCTAAAGTCTATGTTTTGACCGTTTCTTACTGTTTGCTTTGTAAAACAAAAACAAAACATAGCACTGACGATTTGCTGATAATTACCACACGCCCTCCCACAGATGTGAAGTTTGGGAGTTAACATCTGTGAAGGTGTGTGTTATGTTATTTAGGACAGGGAGTGGTGTTGTGGTTGCGTGTGTGTCTGTATACTCTGATAGAGAGAGAACTGTTAAGGAATCCCCGCCTGCTCTCCAAATGGGGAGAATTGGTCGGCGGAGAGAGCAGCTTTATGTGTGAAACGGATCCTCTGTTTGTTTAGGAGATAGAGCCTAATCGTATTGGCCGAACCTTTGCGCTCTCTGGCCACGGAGACAGCCGCCCATTTTGGCTTTTTACGAGGTATGGTGACCGAAGCCCTTAACTGTGTCTCTGAGAACTTACAGTGGACTAAGGGGACTGATATCTTTAGTATCATCTTTCCCAGAGTTATCACCCTGTCCGCTGTTGGCACTCTGTGAAAAGCTTTTATTGGCCCGTGCAGTAATGGGTTTGTTGATGTCCGAGCTGAAGGGGGAAGTGATATGCTTGAAACTTTGCATGCTATTCTTTCTGGTGTAGCTTATAGGCCTACGGCTCCTTCATTTTAGGTCCTCAAATAGTAGATGAAAAATAAGAATTATATTAATGCAAACAGAAGAATTATGTACATGTAAACATTGATTGATCAGGTTGATTGGTAAGGTTTTGTATGTTTGAACCGTACAGAGTATAACAAACCTTGTCTTTCTAGGCTCAGGCTATTGGATAATTTCCCGTCACACATTCAACTTTTATATTTATACATGCAGAGCTAAGATTATGCCATTTCACACTCTTTTTATAAAAATGTTCCTATCGTGGAGATCCTGTACATATAGTTGTCAAGATGTATAATGGTCTGATGTTGTTTATCAGGATTGTTTGCCCTGTTTATATTATCCGGAACTGCAGTTTTGTGTCATTGTTGTGAGCCCTTCAGTATGGATAGATTCTACTTTTTACAGCAGCACAAATTTTATTTTCTTCACTGTGCTATGTGTGATAACAACATTTGCAGCTTACTGCTGAGAAACCCAACAAAAACCATATATTACAACAAAAAAATAAAAAAATGGAAAGTAGTCCAGAAAGGGTCATTTAACCAGCTAAAAGATGTTTACGGCTGACAAGTTTAAGTTTGCCACACATTTATCAGCAAGGGTTATCTAGCGTTTAGGATTTCTGTCGCGAGCCCAGACCTTACGTCATGGAACTCTGAGTCGAGAGCAGGCCTGGTTACAGCTCGAAGTCCCATAGGGGCCACGCTTAAAGCCCACTCTGATTTCTACTGAGGTTAAAAATCCACAATGCAGGTTTCTGATGGTTTTTTGAAGATTGCAGGAAAAAAGCAACAAGGCAAAAAGGAGTGAAGGACTGGGGGCAGAGGCGGAGGGAGGATCACATTTCTTTAAAAGCACTCCAATGTTTCAACTCCTGCTTGATTTCCCGAGGGCCCACTTCTGTTTTGGGGTGTGGAGTTTAGATTTGCATATGCTCCACCCCCCTGTTCTGATTGGTTGGGTCCTATCCTGCATGTATCATCACAGATCCAAACTTCCTCAGTGCTCTCCTTGCTTTACTTTGTAGCTACAGGCTGATGAACCGGGACGCTGGGAGCCAGCAGCTGTGTGAGTGATTCATGCAGTAAGCTGTGAGCGTGTGTATGTGTAAGAGAGGGAGGCAATAGCTCTAGTTATAGGGTTCTGTAATTTAGTTATCTGACTAAACTTAAGGGTTCTAAGGTTGTTGTTATAAAGGGATGTAGGGTTGTCTTTCATTAATTTAGTCTTTAATTCAAATCTGTTTTTTTAGGAAAAATATTAGATTGTTTGTTTCATTGATTGAGCTGTAATTGTTGGTATATTTTGTGTTGATACTCAGAGCTTGGTAAAAGTGCAAGAATATGGGTAGATGATCTGTTTGATTCATGGCTTATATTGATAGAATAAATGTATGTTTTCTCGATTTATAACAAAAATATTTGACTTTTTTACTGTATCGGGCTATTTTAAAAGGATATCTTTTCTATCAATAGTTTCGTTTTTCATCAGTCATCATTATTTAAATTGAAGAAGGGGAAATAAGTAGTTTTTTGTGGGTCTTAGCCATGCCCTTTTAAATGCTGGACAGGACAGTAATATCTCACACAGTCATGCTGCTGGCTCTACTGCTGGTTCTGTGGCTTAGTTCTGGGGCCCAGTCTTCAGACCCGGCCCCATTAACTGTCATGTACCAAGTCTGGGAGGAGCAGCCTGTGGGCACCAGGGTCGGCCGTCTGGTCGATGACCTGCGTCAGAGAGGCGAGACCGGGGTACTGGAGGATTTCCAGGTCGTGGAGCATGGTCAAGCCCTGCCTTTCTCCATTGGAGTAAGAGATGGAACTGTCGCCACCCTAGGCCAGCTGGACCGGGAGGAGCTGTGTCGAGGCTTGGACCTGTGTCAGTTGGCCTTCAGTGTACTCTACAGGAAAGGTGGTGTTATCCACTTCCTGAAGGTGCGGGTGGAGGTGATGGACCTGAATGACCACAGCCCAACATTCCCCAGCAGCCAGCAGGAGATGGAAATCTCTGAGATGGCCACATTGAGGATGCGGATCCCCCTGGACCGAGCGGTGGACCCGGACGCCGGACCCAATGGTCTGCAGACCTACTCGCTGTCCGTCAACCAGCATTTTGCCCTGGATGTAAGGAGCGCTGCGGATGGGCCAAAGCAGGCAGAGCTGGTGGTGATCAAGGAGCTGGACAGGGAAGTGCATTCCTCCTTTGAGCTGACTCTGGTAGCCTGGGACAAGGGGAATCCTCCCAGGTCGGGCAGTACTCTGGTCCGGGTCAACGTCTTGGACTCCAACGACAACAGCCCCATGTTTGAGGATAGCACCCCCACTGTGGAACTAGCCGAGGATACAGCCCGTGGGACTATCGTCATTAACCTCAAGGCCACTGACCCTGACCAAGGGGCCAACGGGGAGGTTGAGTACTCTCTAAGCAAGCATGCTCCACCTGAGGTGCAGAAGCTTTTTGGTATCCACCCCCAGAGTGGGGCAGTGACTTTAAAAGGCCCACTGGATTATGAAGCCAAACACTTTTATGAGGTGGACATCCAGGCTCGCGATCTTGGGCCCAACGCCATCCCCTCTCATTGTAAACTACACGTCAAGCTGAGGGATGTCAATGATAATGCACCAAGGATCCACGTCACTTGGACACCCCCTGATTCCCCAGTGGCAACTGTTTTAGAAGGTGCACCAGAGGACACGTTCCTTGCACTGGTGATGGTCTCTGATGCAGACTCTGGGGACAACGGGAAAGTGCACGCCCACATCCAGCATGGATCGGGCCACTTCCACCTCAAGAAAATCCATGGCGACAATTACATGATCGTAACCAATGGCACCCTGGATCGGGAAAAGGTCATGGAGTATAATCTCACGTTACTTGCCCAGGATTACGGTGACCCTCCACTGTCATGTGTTAGACACCTAGTTGTCCATGTGTTGGATGAGAATGACAATGCCCCTGTGTTCTCCAAGTCCCACTACAGGGCTTCCTTCAAGGAGAACAATACCGTGGGGCTCCAGGTCCTTAAGGTAGAGGCCAATGATGTGGACATTGAGCTCAGTGGCAGGGTGTCCTTCTCCATCCGAGAGTCCAATGAACTGGGACCTCCCACGGCGTCTTTCGCCATCCACTCCACCAGTGGTGTAGTCAGCGCCCAGCAGTCATTGGACTATGAGGAGTCACCCACATACTCCTTCATTGTGGAGGCCATAGACCATGGGCATCCACCCCTCACCAGCACCGCCACGGTACTCATCGAGATCCAGGATGTCAATGACAACTACCCCGTCATCAAGGAGCCGATGCCAAAGAAAGGCATAGCCTTTGTGAGTGTCCCGGTCAACGAAGAGAAGGGGGAGATAGTGACAGAACTAGGGGATGGTGCTGAAGAATGCTTCACCGATCCTCATACTGGTCGCTCTGTCCAAAATGGATTTATGGGATTCCTGGCCACTACCATCAAGGCAAATGATCCAGACTCTGGCCTGAATGGAAGACTCAGCTACATGATCACAGATGGAAACCCCACAGGGCTATTCAGACTCAATGACACCACCGGACAACTGTATGTTAACACGACCAATGCTACAGAGCTCATTGGGAAAACTTTCAAAGTGGATATTGCTGTATCGGACAAGGGTTCTCCAAGGCTATTGACAAAGGCCACCTTGGAGGTGGCTTTCATCAACTTGCGGGACCATCTGAAGAACTCAGCCCCTGGTAACCATGGTCAGCTGAGTTTCACCATGATGGTGGCCATCTGCCTTGGGGCCAGTTGCATCCTGCTTCTCCTGGCTGTTGCCTTGGTGACCACCTTCTGTCGCCCTACGAAACGAGACAACCATTCCTACAACTGCAGGACGGCCGAGTCCACCTACACGAGCCACCCTCGCCGCCCGCAGAAAAACATCAGGAAGACAGACATCCAACTGGTGCCAGTCCTGAGGGGACGAAGGGAGGAACCTCCAGAAGCTGACGAAGCCCAGCCCCTCTCCCCGATGCTCCTGGTGGTTGAAGAGCAAAACACCGAAAGGCAGTACAGCGTTGCCAACTCCATGAACCCAACAGTCCACTCCCAGGCCTACCCAGAGGGGGGATCAACGCTACCAGTCTCCCATTCCAGAACACTCAGGAAACCTGGGAGCATCGAGCTGGACGGCACTCTTCCTCGGACCCCGGCCACTCCTTACCGAACCCTGCGTAAGGCAAGACACCCTTCATCGTCCTCCTCACTGTATCAGACCAGTACCCTGAGGCGACATGGGAACTTTGAGATCCAGGATAGCCCTGACGTTGAAGAGCCAGAAACATCGTCCCAGGTGGCAACACTTAGAAGGCCCAAGAACACAGATACCAGAAGTGGACTTGACGCTGAAAACCACAGACGGATGCTGAGGAACCTGGTCCGTCTCTCCATGGCTGCCTTCGGAGAGAACTCCATTGAGTTGTCTGCTGCCTCTCCCGAAGTGCAGGTAATAAACCTTTTAGTTATAATTACTTCAAACGTGAATGCACATTTGGTATATCTTATGCAATGCATTACATTGGTTTTAATCATTCTCATGTTAGAGACCCTATATCCATTTAATGAATAACAGAAAGAAAACCTTTTTTTCTCAGACCTTTGTACAAATAAGCCTTAATTTTTTCACATGCTCTAACTTAAATAATTAAGTGTAACCTACAGGAATTGAGATGCATTTAAATTGAAGGTCCTGAGAGCAGATATTTTCCCCCCCTCTTGTGTATGGCTTACATAGGAAGCCTGAGGGGACAACTAACAGATGATGCTGGAGCCAAAGCATTGCGTTTATTCAGGTGCTCATGTGTCAGCCACTGTAATCTTGTCTACTCCCATGCCCCTCAAGCAATCGCACCAATCCTTTTACTCAATATCGCATAACACACTCATATAGAGAAGGAAAAAACCCAGCCAAAGTAAGCTCTGATATATCTGTAGAGTAAGGGAATACTGCTTTGACATTTAAGCACCGCGAGTCGTCAGTGACAAATGGTCCAAATTGCTGATCTCACTTTAAGCAAAGAAAAGCAGCATCTGTAAATGTCTACTCAAGAAGTGCTGTGCTAGTCAAACGACACATCGTCATTGAGGGGGAATAGACGCAGACGGCGATGCCAACGCCCAATAGTCTTAGAACAAAGAGTCTGGCAAGGTTTTAAGGCCTCATGTATATTCCATTATAAGCGCAGGAAGATGACTGAGTGTTGACCCACCTCTCCTTCATCTTCGCCTGCTCGCCCCAGCTGGAGGTTTTCAGCCCCCCCCCCCCCCCCCCCCCCCCACATGACCATATTTCAGAGGTTCATCCTGGAAGGAAACAGATCAGAGAATAATAGCCCTTTACGTAAAGCGCTTTCCTGTCCACCCTCTGAATCCTACACACACACACACACACACACAAACCACCCTCTCTACACCTCACAAAGGCTGTTTCCTCTCTGAATGTGGAGGCCAGAGTTAGCAGCACATCCACAAGAAAGATATCAGCACAAACTGCTCAAAATGAACTCCCCAATGTTAGGGGTTGCCATAGTGAGAGATGGGTTGAATAGAGTCTCACAGAACAAATACTATTTATTCATTTGACGATTGTCACCTCCACCCAATACACTCAACAGCTTCAATACAGCACATTCTCAAAACCCTAGTTTGTTATAATATCACTGTTTCCTTACCCCTTTCATCATCTCCTGCCTCCTTACAGCAGGTTTCTCAGCTCCTCTCCCTGCTCCACCAGGGCCAGCTGCAGCCAAGACCAAACTTCCGAGGCAACAAGTTCTCCCAGCGGGCTGGCAGGTGAGCACATTTCCTCTTGTCTTTTTTTCCCTTTTTCTTTTCATTATCCCTCCTTTGTTTCAGAGCCAGTTGGCTGTTGACCACTACATGCATCATTATCCCTCCTTTGTTTCAGAGCCAGTTGGCTGTTGACCACTACATGCATCATTATCCCTCCTTTGTTTAAGAGCCAGTTGGCTGTTGACCACTACGACCACTACATGCATCATTATCCCTCCTTTGTTTCAGAGCCAGTTGGCTGTTGACCACTACATGCATCATTATCCCTCCTTTGTTTCAGAGCCAGTTGGCTGTTGACCACTACGACCACTACATGCATCATTCGTTTTAGATTGTATTGATGCCTTATGATTCAACAGGCTACATGACAATCTGACTTTCATTATTATCTTTTCATGAAATTGAACTTGTCAAAAATGTAGATTTACATACATATGTTTGTTATTTATCCTTTTTTTGTACAAGTGATCCCACTGAGATTTTATATCAACTTTTCAAAGGAGACCTGCCCGAAACACCCTATGAATATTGTTTCAAATCGTCCTACCCACTGGGCGCAGACGTCAGTTCAACGTCTAGTTTTGATTTACATTTGGTTGAGTTGTCAACTAACATAAGGTCAATGTGAGAAAAAAATAAAGAATAAAATAAGTGATTTTGGTAAAAATTTGGGTGGAAAAAAATACACAATTCCCTTACGTTGATGATTTTTACAAAATCCAATCAGTTTTCCACGTTGATTCAACATCGAATTTTGTTGAAATGATGAGGAAACAACATTGATTCAAATCCAATTTATTTACAGAGCCCTTCTTAAATCAGCTGATGTCACAAAGTGCTTATAGAAACCCAGCCTAAAACCCCAAACAGCAAGCAATGCAGGTGTAGAGGCAGGTGGCTAGGAAAAGCTCCCTAGAAAGGCCGGAACTGAGGAAGAAACCTAGAGCTGAACCAGGCTATGAAGGGTGGCCAGTCCTCTGCTGGCTGTGCCGGGTGGAGATTATAACAGAACATGGCCAAGATGTTCAAATGTTCATAGATGACCAGCAGGGTAAAATAATAATCACAGTAGTTGTCGAGGGTGCAACAGGTCTGCACCTCAGGAGTAAATGTCAGTTCGGCTTTTCATAGCCGAGCATTCAGAGTATCTCTACTGCTCCTGCTGTCTCTAGAGAGTTGAAAACAGCAGGTCTGGGACAGAGGTAACACGTCCGGTGAACAGGTCAGGGTTCCATAGCCGCAGGCAGAACAGGTGAAACTGGAGCAGCAGCACGGCCAGGTGGACTGGGGACAGCAAGGAGTCATCAAGCCAGGTAGTCCTGAGGCATGGTCCTAGGGCTCAGGTCCTCTGAGCGAGAGAGGGGGAGAGAGAAAAAGAGAGCATACTTAAATTCACACAGGACACTGGATAAGACAGGAGAAATACTCCAGATATAACAGACTGACCCTATCCCCCTGACACGTAAATTACTGCAGCATCAATTCTGGAGGCTGAGACAGGAGGGGTCGGGAGACACCGTGGCCCCATACGACGATACCCCCGGACATCCAACCAGTTTGTGCACAGTGGGTGGTAATATAGCTAGACAATGCTGCTCAGGTATGTGTCTGCCCAATAACAGGAAGAGTGTCTCATACCATAAGTGCTCTGCCAGTCATCCAGTCAGTCACTGTGGCAGGGAGCACGTCAGAGCAGGACTCAGTGCCTACCACACTGCCCTGACTCATTCCCAAAGGCAGGAGCCAGCACATCCACTGATCACAATGTTATGTTCTATACACAGTATGATGTGAGGGGTTCATATCTGGTTCAGGCTCTTCGCTTTCATGGATAATTAAGAATCTGTCTACGTGGGGTGTATGTTTTGTGTCATGGCTGACTATCTGGGATGTTGTCGGCCCACCTGGTTAATCTCCCAATTATACAACGGTGGGTCTAATCCAGGATGCTGATTGGTTAAAACCACATTCCAGCTGGTGTCTATTCCACAAATTACCACAAGCTATGATGTTGAAATGCCTATTTACTCTGTTCCATCTCAGTGGAGATCAAGTTTATAAATTGCCTGGCTGGGCTGATGAGACGGTGGATTGCGCAGTGGAGTAAATAGGCATTTCAACCTCATAGTTTTAGCCGGTGGTAATTTGTGGAATAGACACTGTCTGGAATGCAGTTTTAACCAATCCAGGATTAGACCCACCCGTTGTATTCTGTTCACGAGAACGAGCGTTCAAATCCCACCTGGAAAACGGCCTCCTTTAACCTTTTATTTTGACAAAAACTCCCTCATTTGCTGTATGATTTGGAAATATTGGAACTCGGACATGATGACCGTTTCTAAATGAAAGAGCTATGGCAAATTTGATCAAATTTCTGTAAAGGTGTGGGCAGAATGTTTTAACATTGTGAACTGAATTTTTCAAACTAAACATAGCCGAACCGGCCGCAAATTGGCGTTATTATCCATTTTACATAGTTTGTCATCTTACATGCTACTTTAATGTATTCAGCAGGCAATACACTGGTGACCCCCATGGACGGCTTGTACATAAAACATCCTCCATTCCGGCTACAAGGTTTCCTCCTTAACTCGAATGAATGGCTCATTGGTGGAAAAAATAAGCATATAAGCATATGGTGGGCGAAATAAGCATATTGTCTTAATAAAACACTATTTTCCACAACCATTTTAAGAGTTTCGGACAACTTCTGGATGTTGTACACCATGCGAGTCTGTTTACCCCTGGTTGAATGCGCACCGCAACATCAAAAAGTAACATTAGCCACCCTAGTATGGTGGTGGAAAATTGTTTTAAGACAGTAAGCCCCTCCCAATCGACGTGTCATTAAATCGAGTAAAGGAGGAAACTGATGACGTTGCAGCCTGAATTGAAGATGTTTTATACAAAATCCGGTCCATGGGGTACACGAGTGTATTACTGGCTGGGCTGACTGTGTCGATACCTAGAGGTAATACGACATCAGGAAGAACTACGTCCTCTAGGGGTCTCGGCGCTAGCCACCTACAGTGAGTGCCAAACACTGAATGCATTCTGCCAGATGATTGATTGTTTACTCAAACAATTTAAAACTAGATGCTAGAGCCCACACTTCTATGAAAAAGACGAACGGTTGTTAAATATTTTGTTTATCGATAGATGATAGAAACACAATCTCCTGCCTTGGTATAGGCGCTGAGATTAAATAGGCTACAATTTCGCGATCCTATTTGCACAGAAATACTGTGTATTATCCATACCCTACACATGGCCTACTGTCAAATATTTTAAGTAGGCTACTGGTCTGTTTACTTTAGAGCATTCTTGGCTTTTGAATGGATGAATGGACATATTTATCGTATAGTAGCGGGAACTAACCAATTATGTCAGAAAAGGAGATGATAATAATAATGAAAGAAACATATTAACTTACATGCTGTTATGCAATCTCCTTACCAGTGGTAAATGCATCTGTTTTATTACGTTTTCATGTTTTTATCACCATTTATTATGAATTATTTCCCGTGCCTTTTCAAACGCCTCAATTTCCTTAAAAGAACAATATGCTTGCAATACAATTCTTTAACAACTAGAAGTGTGTACGCATGGTCTGAGCTGTGCGTGGAGATACGCACATTTTCCAGTCGGGTTCAAAATGGATAAATACCAATCTTTGCGGAAAAACTGGGGCACGCAAGGTTTTGTCTTTTTTGTGCATACGCACCTTTTGATAAAGAGGCCTCAGGTCTGTCTGGTCTCTAACTGTCTCTGATCAAGTCTCTGACAGGGAGCATGTTCTGTCTTCAGTCTATACCTCATGTCTCTGGTGTTTTATCACCAAACTTTAAAACCCCCATAAGTACGTGAAGTAGGAGGCAAAGATGAGTGTTGCACAAGACCTCTTAGCATGGCTTTGAGCATCTCGGCACAGTTAAATGCCACTTAGCACACCCTTTGTCTGGCTCAATGCACCTCAGCATTGAGCCGGGGTTGGAAGCTATTCAAGTATTAAACTGGGCTCAGGTCAACACATTCCAGAACAGCTTGATTCTTGGGAACAATTGAATATGACATGACGGTCATAGTGAAGGTTCCACAAGATGGCTGACTATCGATAATATGACTCCTAAACGTCGGTTCTAAAATGCCCTCTCTCACTGTCCCTGACGCTCCCCTGTCTGTTTCCTTTGCTTCCCTCAAGGTCTTACGCTCAGGACACTGATTGGCAGAGCACCAAGGACAGCGGTCATGGTGAGAGTGAGGCCGGAGACGTGGACTGGGACATGGACCGAGACTCCCCCGTCGACCCGCTACTGGAGGAGGGGCTTAATAACCTGCTCAACAACCCTGGTAAGAACTTTTTCAAATCGAAACTTTATTTAACCAGGTTGACCGATTTTGACAAGAGAAATGATCTTATTTTATAGTCAACAAACAATAGCTTGAAGGGAAAACATTTTAATGGTCAATATTAACGAAGAAAAAAACACTTATTTGAATTCTTAGCTCTCTGTTGGGCTTCTACCACTTAATTATGTTCTTAAAATTCATAGCAAACTTAAGTGACTAACAATATCATAAGCTGAGCGTGGCTGTTTTCACTCAGACGTAAAGATACATATTGCTGTACTGTATGTGACATTGTTTGATGTGAAACAATGAGCGCAGCGCTTAGTATGATTGACCAGACTAATACATATGTTCAAATTCTATATAGTCCAACCTTCATTGAATGTACGAAACATTAGGAACACCTGTTCTTTCCATGAGACTGACCAGGGGAATCCTTGTAAAAGCTATGATCCCTTATTGAGATAAATCTAATTTAATCAGTGTCGATGAAGGGGAGGAGACAAGTTAAAGAAGGATTTTTCAGCCTTGAGACAATTGAGACATGGGTGAATGGGCAAGACATCATATTTAAGTTCCTTTAAACGGTGTATGTTAGTAGGTGCCAGGCGCACCGGTTTGAGTGTGTCAAAAACTGCAACCCTGCAGAGTTTTTCACACTCAACAGTTTACCGTGTGTATCAAGAATGGTCCACCACCCAAAGGACATCCAGCAAACTGTGGGAAGCATTGGAGTCAACATGGGTTAGCATCCCTGTGGAATGATATCGACACCTTGCGGAGTCCATGCCCCGACAAATTGAGGCTTTTCTGAGGGCAAAAGGGGGTGCAACTCAATATTAGGAAGGCTTCCTAATGTTTGCTATACTCAATGTATGTACACAGTAAACATACGTATTGAGTTCCTTCCAATTGTTTAGGTCCTCGTCACGTGGGTTCTGTCTTTGTTCTTTTTAAAAACACGGCACATAGTCTCTCAAGACTTCAAGGCAGTTGATCTTGAGTTAGAGCCATTTAAAGTATATGCCAGTACAGTAATCTCACACGGGTGTTACAAAGACCTGCGTGTGTGTTTGTGTGTCATGCTTGAGTCACCCACGCCCAAAGGGGTCCTCCATTAGCATTGTAACTCACACTAGATTTGTGAGGCTTACGATCGGTGAGAAGCTCATGCTCTTTGAGGATCTATGACGTTGTTCAAACATTCAAACAGCCTGTGTTTCTGATTCCCTGGGCAACACATTTTTTCTTTTCACCTGGAGAGCCCCATCTTTTCAGCTGCATAGAACAACCCCAACACACACACACCCACACACACAGTCACCACCACCCACTCTGCCCTGAGGCAGTGTTTCAGCGAGATCTGAACAGATGGCCTTGAATCTGACCTCTGATATCATGTTCCACATCTGTCTTTCGTCCTGATCGACACAATGCAAAGGTGTGTGTGGGTAGATCAGTGTGTTTTCAGCACCCCTTCTTCAGAATGCGGCCTCAGTCTATCTCTCCTTGAGCTCTGCTATTTTCTTTTGAGTCTGCATTCCTTTGTTTGGTAGCCATATCACCCATTAAAGGGACAGTTCACTCGAAAATCAGTCTTAGAGCTGATGGAAGATGAATCTCATATCACCAATTGAATTGTCAGTTTTCAGTCAACTGATGATTTTTTTCAATATTTGCCATTATGACTTATCAAAGTTGAGCTCTGACTTTAGTCAGGTCTGTGGATCTAACACTTGGCAGTATGCTTTAAACTGCTTCAATATCTTCGGGTGTTTTATTGTGGTTGTAGTCAATCAACCACAGCAGGGGTGTTCTTCACATCAAGCGTGTGTGTGTGTGTGTGTGTGTGTGTGTGTGTGTGTGTGTGTGTGTGTGTGTAAGGGGGTTCTTTTGGTTCCAGTAAGAGGGTAATTGTTTTCTGAGGATTTAGGGTTTCCCTGCTTGTTGGTCCTGTCTAATTAAGTTTGGAATGGTGGGAGCCATGGATCACGAGAGATAAAGAGAAGGGGGTGTAGAGTGGGGGTGTAGAGAAAGGGAGATGAAGAGAAAGGGGGATGAGGTGAAGAGAAAGGGGGATGAGGTGTAGAGTGGGGGATGAAGAGAAAGGGGGATGAGGTGTAGAGTGGGTTGTGAAGAGAAAGGGGGATGAGGTGAAGAGAAAGGGGGATGGGGTGAAGAGAAAGGGGGATGAGGTGAAGTGAAGAGAAAGGGGGATGAGGTGAAGAGAAAGGGGGATGAGGTGTAGAGTGGGGAATGAAGAAAAAGGGTGATGAAGAGAAAGGGGGATGAGGTGAGGAGAAGGGGGATGAGTTGAGGAGAAGGGGGATGAGGTGAGGAGAAGGGGGATGAGGTGAGGAGAAGGGGGATGAGGTGAGGAGAAGGGGGATGAGGTGAGGAGAAGGGGGATGAGGTGAGGAGAAAGGGGGATGGGGTGAAGAGTGGGGGATGAAGAGAAAGGGGGATGAGGTGTAGAGTGGGGGATGAAGAGAAAGGGGGATGAAGAGAAAGGGGGATGAAGAGAAAGGGGGATGAGGTGTAGAGTGGGGGGTGAAGAGAAAGGGGGATGAGGTGAAGAGTGGGGGGTGAAGAGAAAGGGGGATGAGGTGAAGAGAAAGGGGGATGGGGTGAAGAGAAAGGGGGATGAGGTGTAGAGTGGGGGGGATGGGGTGAAGAGAAAGGGGGATGGGGTGAAGAGAAAGGGGGATGGGGTGAAGAGAAAGGGGGATGGGGTGAAGAGAAAGGGGGATGGGGTGAAGAGAAAGGGGGATGGGGTGAAGAGAAAGGGGGATGAGGTGAAGAGAAAGGGGGATGAGGTGAAGAGAAAGGGGGATGAGGTGAAGAGAAAGGGGGATGAAGAGAAAGGGGGATGAAGAGAAAGGGGGATGAGGTGAAGAGAAAGGGGGATGAGGTGAAGAGAAAGGGGGATGAGGAGAAGGGGACGAAGAGAGGGGGGATGAGGTGTAGAGTGGGGGGGATGAAGAGAGGGGGATGGGGTGTAGAGAAAGGGGGACAAAGAGAAGGGGGATGAGGTGAAGAGAAGGGGGATGAGGTGAAGAGAAGGGGGATGAGGTGAAGAGAAGGGGGATGAAGAGAAGGGGGATGAAGAGAAGGGGGATGAAGAGAAGGGGGACGAAGAGAGGGGGGATGAGGTGTAGAGTGGGGGGATGAAGAGAGGGGGATGGGGTGTAGAGTGGGTTGTGAAGAGAAAGGGGGATGAGGTGTAGAGTGGGGGATGTAGAGAAAGAGGGATGAAGAGAAAGGGGGATGAGGTGAAGAGAAAGGGGGATGAGGTGTAGAGTGGGGATGAAGAGAAAGGGGGATGAGGTGTAGAGTGGGTTGTGAAGAGAAAGGGGGATGAGGTGAAGAGAAAGGGGGATGGGGTGAAGAGAAAGGGGGATGAGGTGAAGTGAAGAGAAAGGGGGATGAGGTGAAGAGAAAGGGGGATGAGGTGTAGAGTGGGGAATGAAGAAAAAGGGTGATGAAGAGAAAGGGGGATGAGGTGAGGAGAAGGGGGATGAGTTGAGGAGAAGGGGGATGAGGTGAGGAGAAGGGGGATGAGGTGAGGAGAAGGGGGATGAGGTGAGGAGAAGGGGGATGAGGTGAGGAGAAGGGGGATGAGGTGAGGAGAAGGGGGGATGGGGTGAAGAGTGGGGGATGAAGAGAAAGGGGGATGAGGTGTAGAGTGGGGGATGAAGAGAAAGGGGGATGAAGAGAAAGGGGGATGAAGAGAAAGGGGGATGAGGTGTAGAGTGGGGGGGTGAAGAGAAAGGGGGATGAGGTGAAGAGTGGGGGGTGAAGAGAAAGGGGGATGAGGTGAAGAGAAAGGGGGATGGGGTGAAGAGAAAGGGGGATGAGGGTGTAGAGTGGGGGGGATGGGGTGAAGAGAAAGGGGGATGGGGTGAAGAGAAAGGGGGATGGGGTGAAGAGAAAGGGGGATGGGGTGAAGAGGAAAGGGGGATGGGGTGAAGAGAAAGGGGGATGGGGTGAAGAGAAAGGGGGATGGGGTGAAGAGAAAGGGGATGAGGTGAAGAGAAAGGGGGATGAGGTGAAGAGAAAGGGGGATGAGGTGAAGAGAAAGGGGGATGAGGTGAAGAGAAAGGGGGATGAGGTGAAGAGAAAGGGGGATGAAGAGAAAGGGGGATGAAGAGAAAGGGGGATGAAGAGAAGGGGGATGAGGTGAAGAGAAAGGGGGATGAGGAGAAGGGGGACGAAGAGAGGGGGGGATGAGGTGTAGAGTGGGGGGGATGAAGAGAGGGGGATGGGGTGTAGAGAAAGGGGGACAAAGAGAAGGGGGATGAGGTGAAGAGAAGGGGATGAGGTGAAGAGAAGGGGGATGAGGTGAAGAGAAGGGGGATGAAGAGAAGGGGGATGAAGAGAAGGGGGATGAAGAGAAGGGGGACGAAGAGAGGGGGGATGAGGTGTAGAGTGGGGGGATGAAGAGAGGGGGATGGGGTGTAGAGAAAGGGGGACAAAGAGAAGGGGGATGAGGTGAAGAGAAGGGGGATGAGGTGAAGAGAAGGAGGATGAAGAGAAGGGGGATGAGGTGAAGAGGGATGAAGAGAAGGGGGATGAAGAGAAAGGGGGATGAGGTGTAGAGAAAGGGGGACGAAGAGAGGGGGATGAGGTGTAGAGTGGGGGGATGAAGAGAGGGGAATGGGGTGTAGAGAAAGGGGGACAAAGAGAAGGGGGATGAGGTGAAGAGAATGGGGACGAGGTGAATAGGGGGATGAGGTGTAGAGTGGGGGATGAAGAGAAAGGGATGAGGAGTAAAGTGAAATGGGGATGAGGTGTAGGGTGGGGGTGAGAGTAAGGGGGATGAAGTGTGGAGTGGAGGGGTGAAGGGAAAGGGGGATGAGGTGTAAAGTGGGGGGTGAAGAGATAGGGATGAGGCGAAAAGTGAAATGGGGATGGGGTGTAGAGTGGGGGTGTAGAGAAAGGGGGATGAGGTGTAGAGTAAGGGGGATGAGGTGTAAAGTGGGGGGTAACGAGATGGGGATGAGGTGTAAAGTGAAATGGGGATGTGGTGTAGAGTGGGGGTGTAGAGAAAGGGGGATGAGGTGTAGAGAAAGGGGGACGAAGATAAGGGGGATGAGGTGTAGAGTGGGGGATGAAGAGAGGGGGATGAGGTGTAAAGTGGGGTGTGAAGAGAAATGGGGATGAGGTGTAAAGTGAAATGGGGATGTGGTGTAAAGTGAAAGTTATTTCATCCTTCCACCAGACGATATAGTCCGGGCTAAAGCCGGTTCTGACGTTGCTAACCATCAGGCTGGTTGTTAATTATATTCTCATGTTTTGACCAAGTCGTTGCTATGCTAAACAAATCATTGGCATGTAGCTAGCTAGGTAGCAGAGGTTCAATTATTACAAGAGAGAGGCGAATTTAAATGTAATAAATAATTTATAAACAGGCAACAACCAGCTAATGGTCGAGTCAATAAGAAAGTTAGGGAGGATAGCTAGGCTAAGTTTACTTCTCCTTTGCTAGCTAACTAGCCAAATACACAATCACATCAAGCAGCTGAAATGACGGCAAACTGCAGTTTTGTTGGTTTTACCTTTGTTTCTATATCCATTACAATGATCCTGATCAATTAATTTGTCTGGATCAGATAAGCTGTCAGTCTCGTCACATAATATGGAGATCGAAAAATGTAAAAAGAAACGTCAACGTTGGACAGGTTTATATTAATCCCCTCTGTACCAAACCAAATGCTAGGCTAGTAGCATGGGGAAATATTCTCAAGACGCTTTTTTTCCAGGGGAGATTAAGATTATAAATTGACTGGCTGGGCTGTGGGACAGTGGATGTGCATCGATACATCTAAAGGAACCGTTAATAGGCATTACACATGGAATGCAGAATAGTGGCGCTATAACTCACTGCTATCAATCAGCCTCCAGGATCCAAACAACAGGATCCCATCCCGTTTTATAAAATGAGATGCAGAAGGGGGGGCGGGACGGGACTGAGGCGATTGCAGAGAAAGGGGCCAGAAAAGGAAGCAGCATTTTTAGAAAACCTGACGTGATTGAACCCAGGCAGTTAGCTTGTGAGTTAACCTCTCTCTCTGATGTGGCTTGCTGTGAGTTAGATTGATCACTGCCTCCCCAGCCTCCGTGTCAAAGTCAAGCAGAAGCAACAGACTGTAAAAAAGGGCCAGCCTGCCCCCATTAGTTTCTGACAGTGTTTTATATGTACGCTAGCCCTGTTAGCAACGCTCTCTTCTGAGGTCTCCTGGAGACGACAGACATGAAAGATGGTGGTCGACTGAGTCAGCGCAACTTCATTTGATGACCTTTGCGTGTAGTTCAAACCCCCACATATATGGAGCTCAGTCTTCCATTCAAAAACAAATATCTCACAGCAGAGCCTTTGAACATTTCAAACAAATACAGCGGGGGATAACTATCTTAGAAGGACTTGGGGCGGAACATGATGCATTTGAACATCATGTGGGATTTGTGTTGGTTACTTTTCACTGATGTGTCTTGTGAAATCAGAAGTATAAGGACTTGTTTGGTTTATGATTGAGATTTAAGTTGAGGGCTGTCAGTGTCACGCAGTGCATGTGGTGAGGGGGAGTATAAGTGTGTGTGCATGAGAGAGGGAATGAGGGTTTGTGTGTGGTGGGGGTAGGTTCTGGGGTTGTTCAGTGACTGCTCTGTAAGTTTGTGTTAGAACAGTGGATCCCAACTTTTTTTTGGTTACCGTACCCCCAACTGAATTTCGCTTTGCCTGGAGTACCCCTAAAGTATCCCCTTGTGCATTTTACCAGTAATCCTATGGACTCGTTAGTCTTTTGAAGTACCTCCAGGGGTCCCAGTACCCCTAGTTGGGAACCACTGTGTTAGTGTGTGCGTGCCCGGGTCTGGTTGTGATTAGATGAAAAGGACCACAGGGCAAGTGTAACATGCAGGATATGAACCCGGGTCTCCCATGGAAGCAACCAACGTCTTAGACCAAGAGGGAAAGTTCTCTTGGTCTGAAGGGCAGACAGTGTTTTTTGAAGTTCGCAGGCGGGGGATACCTGACGGGAGTGCTAGCTTACTAGGTACATATAATAGCTTTAGGTTGGTTGTTTTTCCATCGACGACGTTGCCCCTCTGACGATGTAAAACTTAATTCAAGGGCTAAGGGTTTAGGACCGAGGAGCATTTGACACAGCAGAGGATCGGTTCCTCTTCCACTCCCTTGAGAAATTTGGCTTTAGGGATTTTTTTCTGTGAGGCTATTAAGACACTATACTAATGTTAACAGCTCTATCAAACTGAAACATGGCACCTGACCTAGATTTGAGTTAGGACAACCTTGCCTAAATCCTCTCTATCTCACCGTATCATTTTTTATTAGTCGTCCAACTTATTACAAAGTCTTTAAATAATAGTCCTGTACAAGGCATTTCCATGGCTGGTAAATAAATGATGATCCAGCTGGCTGACGATACTCCACTTTTTCTGAAAGACACTAGTCAGATTCCCATATCGATCAATGTGATATAATCCTTTTCCAAAGCATCTGGTCTATATCTTAACATTTAATAAATGTGCACTCATGGCTGTCAAAGATTGTGTGACACCTTCATATTATGGTATTCCAGGGAAAGAAGAACTTACATTTTTAGGCATAACCATTAGTAAGGTTCAGAAGTCTAGAGGCTTACTACATTTTAACCCTCTTGTTAAAAAAACCCACAGAAGAAGCTAAATCAATGGCCACAGAGGGACTTCTCTATCAAAGGAAGAGTCCTAATAACCAAGGCTGAAGGTATCTCTAGACTAACATATGCTGCTCTATCTTTATATCTTGACTGGAAAATAAGCAAAGAGAGAGACCAGATGCTTTTAAACTTTCTGTGGAGAAACTGTACCCATTACATTAGGGAAACTGTTGTAATGAACACTTACGAGTATCGTGGGCTGAATTTTCTGGACTTTACTACCTTTTAGTTTTAAGATAAATTTGAGAAAACAATTCCTAAGAAGACCCACTTCTATGTGGAACTGTATTACTCATGTCTTCTCTACTTTTGGTGGCCATAATTTCATGTTGGTATGCATTTATAATATAGACAAAGTCCCAGTAAAAAAATGTATTGTCATGGTCCTTAATTTATAACCATAATTGTTCTCCATACAGATATTATATATGGAATAGTCGGGACATATTGTATAAAAAATACTTAGTGCATTCGGAAACCTTGACTTTTTGTACATTTTGTTACATTACAGCCTTATTCTAAAATGTATTAAATTGTTTTTTTTCCTCATCAATCTACACACAATACCCCATAATGACAAAGCAAAACCAGGTTTAGACATTTTGGCAAATGTATAAAAAACTGAAATATTACATTTACATAAGTATTCAGACCCTTTACTCAGTACTTTGTTGAAGCACCTTTGGCAGCGATTACAGCCTCAAGTCTTCCTGGGTATGACAATACAAGCTCGGCACACCTGTATTTGGGGAGTTACTCCCATTCTTCTCTGCAGATCCTCTCAAGCTCTGTCAGGTTGGATGGGGAGCGTCGCTGCACAGCTATTTTCAGGTCTCTCCAGAGATGTTCGATCAGGTTCAAGTCCTAGCTCTGGCTGGGTCACTCAAGGACATTCAGAGACTTGTCCCGAAGCCACTCCTGCATTGTCTTGGCTGTGTGCTTAGGGTTGTTGTCCTGTTGGAAAGGGAACATTCGCCTCAGTCTGAGGTCCTGAGCGCTCTGGAGCAGGTTTTCATCAAGGTTCTTTCTGTACTTTGCTCTGTTCATCTTTCACTCGGTCCTGAGCTCTGTCAGAGTGACAATCGGGTTCTTGGTCACCTCTCTGACCAAGGCCCTTCTCCCCCGAATGCTCAGTTTGGCCGGGCGGCCAGCTCTAAGAGAAGTCTTGGTGGTTCCAAACTTCTTCCATTTAAGAATGATGGAGGCCACTGTATTCTTGGGTACCTTCAATGCTGCAGAAATGTTTTGGTAACCTTCTCCATATCTGTGCCTCGACACAATCCTGTCTCGGAGAACTACGCACAATTCCATCGACCTCTTGGCTTAGTTTTTGCTCTGACATGCACTGTCAAATGTGGGTCCTTATAGACAGGTGTGTGCCTTTCCAAGTCATGTCCAGTCAATTGAATTTACCACAAGTGGACTCCAATCATGTTGTAGGAACATCTCAAGAATGGTCAATGAAAACAGGATGCACCTGAGCTCAATCCAAGTAGATTGATGATGATTTTTATTTAATCCATTTTAGAAAAAATCTAACATCTGAATATTTTCAGAATGCACTGTTTTTGTTTGTAAAATATTGGTTCCCGAAATAATATCCTATTGGTCAGCCAACTTGTAAATGCAGAGGGACTTTTACTTATTTATAAGGAATTCTTATCACTTCATAAGATCCCCGTAACACCTAAAGAGTTTGCAAATTGTTTTAGATGCCATTCTCTCAGGTGTTTTATTATTCAGAAACGTGTCAAGACCTGACCCTCAGAACATACCTACGATTAACCCTGTTGACTCATCAGTAAGAAAGATTTGTTTTTCTTTTGGTCCATTCAACAACATTAGAGCTATACGAACCTTGTTTCAACAGAATGTTATACAGTGGGGAGAACAAGTATTTGATACACTGCCGATTTTGCAGGTTTTCCTACTTACAAAGCATGTAGAGGTCTGTAATTTTTATCATAGGTACACTTCAACTGTGAGAGACGGAATCTAAAACAAAAATCCAGAAAATCCCGTATGATTTTTAAGTAATTACTTTGCATTTTATTGCATGACATAAGTATTTGATCCCCTACCAACCAGTAAGAATTCCGGCTCTCACAGACCTGTTCGTTTTTATTTTAGAAGCCCTCCTGTTCTCCACTCATTACCTGTATTAACTGCACCTGTTTGAACTCGTTACCTGTATAAAAGACACCTGTCCACACACTCAATCAAAGACTCCAACCTCTCCACAATGGCCAAGACCAGAGAGCTGTGTAAGGACATCAGGGATAAAATTGTAGACCTGCACAAGGCTGGGATGGGCTACAGGACAATAGGCAAGCAGCTTGGTGAGAAGGCAACAACTGTCATGGATTAAAATCCTGCAGCACACGCAAGGTCCCCCTGCTCAAGCCAGCGCATGTCCAGGCCCATCTGAAGTTTGCCAATGACCATCTGGATGATCCAGAGGAGGAATGGGAGAAGGTCATGTGGTCTGATGAGACAAAAATAGAGCTTTTTGGTCTGAACTCCACTCGCTGTGTTTGGAGGAAGAAGGATGAGTACAACCCTAAGAACACTATCCCAACCGTGAAGCATGGAGGTGGAAACATCATTCTTTGGGGATGCTTTTCTGCAAAGGGGAAAGGACGACTGCACCGTATTGAGGGGAGGATGGATGGGGCCATGTATCGCGAGATCTTGGCCAACAACCTCCTTCCCTCAGTAAGAGCACTGAAGATGGGTCGTGGCTGGGTCTTCCAGCATGGATTATTTACCTATGATAGGAATAAGTTGAAACAATTTCATGTCATTCATTTCATTATTCTTTTAGCCAAATTTCATTGTCACAAATGTAACTGCCAAAACTGCCGGGCCAAAACCGCCCTCAAAGTTTATTTTTATTTTTGTGAATTTCATTTGTTGGTTAAAATATACTAAAATCACCAGGAATTCAGCTAAAAATGTGTTTAATTTAGGAAATCTGTTCCCAAGTATTCCCACGAATACAAAAAGAGATGTGATCGTGCCGCAATGTAATCAAGGTATGAAATTGTAATTTTGAAGTACAATCTCTTTTCGGGCTTAGTTGTGGTCAATTTGCATTGTACAAATAATTATAATTATGTTGGGCCCCTGTCCATCCTGTCCATCCGCTCCGACAAAAATTGGCCCGCGGCTGAATCTAGTTGTCTACCCCTGCCATACAGTTAAACCACAACTAAAGTTTTCTTTTTATCAAAACAAACAAACTAAAGCAGTATGATGTTGGTCATGATAATCAGGTTTGCACAACCCCATACAAAAAAATGATACAAGAATGCCTGTAATGCTTAGCTGTAGACAATGGCTTTAAATTGATTTTTGACCTGTTTTGAGTGTGTACGTGCTCATTCTAGCCTCGTTTATACCTGGTGCTAACATGAGTCCTTTGTCCTGATCTTGTCTATATTCTGATGGTGCCCACATTTTCAGAAATATGTCTACACATGGAATATAAATGTGTCTGTTATCCGTCCACTGTGGCGGCATTGTGACCAGATTTCCTGGCCCCTTTATGCAAATCATTTCATAGATATTCTTTCAAAAATAATATTTATTTATTGTAAGACACATTGATGTAAACAGTCAATGGTGCCACCTGCCAATTATTTAAATGTTTTCTCTGTCCATATCTGTCTACACTTGTAAGATATCAAGACACAATATGTGTCTGACTACCAGAAGTGGGCAGGGTGATCAGATCACAATGTGTCTTTTGATTGTCTTAACAGGGTTTGTGTGCAGAACCACTTTAATGCCGATGTATGGTCATTCCACAATCTGCATTGGCCATACAGCATTTACTGCGATGCTGCCTCTGCATAAGGAATGGAATTGATACTTCTTGCGCTTGTCAAGGAAGTGAATTTGTGTTCATACAGGATGTACCGCCCCCACCTACCGTCATCCAATCATGTCAATGCGGAGATATATAGTGAGCCCTCCGCATTGTTAAAAATTGGGGAGGTGCATGCGGTACGGAGCTTGTTATGGCCTTTTGCGTCACACCCTCTTTACGGCGCCTCTGCACCGCATTCCCAGATCAAGCATAAATCAGCTTTTACTTGACTATAACTCCGGATACAGCCAGGAGATGACAGGAAATGCCGGTTCACAACAGCCAGATAAATATTCTCCTGTGATTTCCTCTATCCTGTTTTCGTCCCACAGTGTTTTTCTCAAGGAGATTGAAGGAAAAGGCAAGATTAGACTTATACCTCCATAAGCTTATTTTTATTAACTTAGTTTCTATTTGTCGTCTTCGACATACCAGATAATCATTCTCCCAGCTTCAGATTTCATTTAACTTTTTCACGTGAAGAAATTCATTTTCACAGGGATAAACAACAATACTGACCAACAACAAACACTATAACAAAGAACACCCGCATGTTCCCTGTGTCACATCCAGCACTGTATCACTGTAGTGTTGTTGCTTTGTCCTATGTTGTTAAAAAAATGCTATTGCCAATACTCCATACTTTATTGACATGTTCTCATCTCTCCTCCTCTCATCAGATGACGTCTTTGCTGACATAGAGGACCCTGCGTGGCTGTCCCGCCTCTCCCTCCCCCTAACTGCCGACTACCACGAGAATATTTTTGTTCCCAATGGGCCACCGTCCCCTGAAACCCATTGCTCCCCAGACACCCTTGACTCTGCCTCCTTCTCCACCTTCGGTAAGAAGCCGGAGGATGGCTCACTGGGCGGGGCGTTGATCTCCGAGGTCAACACTTTGTTTAATATGCTCCTGACCCAGAAAGGCGACTCTCAGCCCTGCCCCTCGCCAGACGTGCTCTACAGACTGTCCGCCACCTACCGGCGCTCGCTGGGGCTGGAAGGAGATACCGCCGCAGCAGGGGGTGCCAACATGCAAAGGAACTCTGTGAACCCCGAAAAGAGGTCCCCCCTGGCTCAATGCCCTTAGGCCCAACCCCTGGTATGAGAACAGTTGCCTCAACTTTATTTGATTGGTTCTTGTGTGTTTGGGTGCCTAAGACCCCCCCCCCCCCCCCCCCCCCCCAAAAAAAGAAACTGATGACTTTGTTTTACCTGTTGCTGAAATGACTGAACTGCTCAAGCTTACAACAGCAACTCTCCTCCTAACATATCCCCATTAGGAGATGTCCAATACATGCCTACGTTCTGACAGCCTGCTTCCCTGTCTGAAACAGGACAAGGTCAGAAGAGGGACAGGAGTTAACCAAAGGTCTTTATTCAGTGCTGGAAAAAACACAATGTACTATACTGTACTCCCTACTTAGAAAAGTGTACATTTACCTTAAGATAAATGTTACACAATGAAACTGTCTTCATGTGGCACATACTCCTCTGTATCATTCTGATGCAACAAAGATTCACTTTGTCTCTCGTCAGAAGTGTTTATCAGTGGGAGCAACAACATGGTGCTATCCGTTGTTAGCGTTGTCCATGGTATGAATGGCTTAAGTTTAGCAGCCCCATTCAAAGAGCCCAAGAAGGAAACGGCTCTGTCTTCTTTGAAGACAAAACACTAACAACATTATGTCCTGTTCCTGAGGAGGAATGTGTGAAATGTGTGTCACAATGGACCTAGTCTGCTGACACTTCCTTCACCACCATTTTGAGAAATGTTTCCATTATTGTTTACTATTTGTATTTACTCAAGTAAATTATTTAGCTACTGAAAAATGTAATATTTACAGAGGTATAAATGTTTGTTGATATGTCTGTGTAGGAAACACTTACAGTGCCTTCGGAAAGTATTCAGACCCCTTGACTTTTTCCACATTTTCTTATGTTACAGCCTTATTCTAAAATGGATTAAATACAACAACAAAAATCCTCAGCAATCTACACAACGTACCCCATAATGACAAAGCGAAAACAGGTTTTTAGAAATGTTTGCAAATGTAGAAAACATAAAAATCAGAAATACATTATTTACATAAGTATTCAGACCCTTTGCTATTTATTCATGTTTTATGGTAGAGCGGCCAGACGGAAGCAACTCCTCAGTAAAAGGTACATAACAGCTGACTTGGAGTTCGCCAAAAGGCACCTAAAGACACTCAGACCATGAGAAACACGATTCACTGGTCTGATGAAACCAGGATTGAACTCTTTGGCCTGAACTCTTTGGCCTGAATGCCAAGCATCACGTCTGGTGGAAACCTGGCACCATCTCTATGGTGAAGCATAAGGGTGGCAGCATCACGCTGAGGGGATGTTTTTCAGTGGCAGGGACTGGGAGACTAGTCAGGATCGAGGGAAAGATGAACAGAGCAAAGTACAGAGATCCTTAATGAAAACCTGCTCCAGAGTGCTCAGTACCTCAGACTGGGGTGAAGGTTCACCTTCCAACAGGACGACGACGACCGTAAGCACACAGCCAAGACAACGCAGGACTGGCTTTGGGACACGTCTCTGAATGTCCTTGAGTGGCTCAGCCAGAGAGCCCGGACTTGAACCTGATCAAACATCTCTGGAGAGACCTGAAAATAGCTGTGCAGCAATGCTCCCCATCCAACCTGACAGAGCTTGAGAGGATCTGCAGAGAAGAATGGGAGAAACTCCCCAAATACAGGTGTGCCAAGCTTGTAGCGTCATACCCAAGAAGACTCAAGGCTGTAATCGCTGCCAAAGGTGCTTCAACAAAGTACTGAGTAAAGTGTTTGAATACTTGGAACTCGAACCTTCAGCTCCCTCCACAGATTTTCTATGGGATTAAGGTCTGGAGACTGGCTAGGCCACTCCAGGACCTTAATGTGCTTCTTCTTGAGCCACTCCTTTGTTGCCTTGGCCGTGTGTTTTGGGTCATTGTCATGCTGGAATACCCATCCACGACCCATTTTCAATGCCCTGGCTGAGGGAAGGAGGTTCTCACCCAAGATTTGATGGTACATGGCCCCGTCTATCGTCCCTTTGATGCGGTGAAGTTGTCCTGTCCCCTTAGCAGAAAAACACCCCCAAAGCATAATGTTTCCACC